>NC_135181.1:24035625-24351406 GCF_041146795.1 Maylandia zebra | reverse complement strand
GCTTTGAGCGCTGTAAACTAACTTTCTGGATAAATAATGTTGAAAGAGTAGAGAAAAAATAAAAAAGCTTCACTCTTGTCAAAAGTAAACATGTTAATAGACATATGCTCATAGCTCGGTATGCAATACTCAGTGCTTGCTGCTATTGTTATCCAACCACTGCACTTCCATTTTGCTGCTATTCGGCATCTAAAATGTCAACTGTGTCATTGTATCCTTGAATTTCCCAACTGTGGGACCAATAAAGGCTTTGCTGTCTTAGCTTATCTATGATTCTTTACCTGGCCTTATATTCCCGTAACACAAAATCATCACTATATCAACTGAGTTGTGACTTTTATTCCATATTTTCTTCTTTTTGTGGCTAGCTTTAGTCTGCTTTTCTAAATGTTTTTATACATCTGTGAACAAAATGGAAATTAGTCTTCAACAGTTGTTTACACACATTTTTGAATCTTTGGCTGATTTTTTTCAAAAGTCTAAACATAAAAACCCAAAATGCAATTCAAAAATGTTTTGTTTTTTTTCCATTTCTTTTTTTGTGTGTGTGCATCAAAACGGCCCAAACACATACACCGACATATAAATAGCTCTCCCTGCCAGCCAACAACACAATGATCTGCTCAACACAATACACTGCTGCACACTGATCAGCAAGTTCATGCCTTATTCATTTTCACTCTATGTTGTGGCAAAAGGTGTGTGTATGTGTGTGTATATATATATATATATATATATATATATATATATATATATATATATATACACATACAGAGAGAGAGAGAGATGTTTTTGCATGCGTTGCACATAAAATATAACAGGAGAAAATAGAGAAAAGCATTCAGTATTTTCTATAAAATACTTAAATGTGACAAAAAAAGTGCAAAATGTAAGACTGTAATAACTGGGCAGCATGGTGCCTGCTGTTCAGCCTGGCCAAACCACCTCTACATCACAAGCATTGCTCACTGTGGCCGACGAGCCAGGAAAGAATATTCTGGAGAGAATGCTTCTCCGCATGCATCCTCCACTGTTTACATGCGTGGGGACAAGGGTCACACACCTTCCATAGCCATGCACAAAGAAGCCCCTTCAGTTTGGTTTAGGAATAGAGAATGTGGTGGGAGGTAAAGAATAATAAATCGTGGCTGGCCGATGAATCAATTGTGAACCAGAGCAGCCTAGAGGAAAGTCACGTTTTCCCAGTGTCTCCACTGTCCTCTATTTTCCTTTAAAATAGCAGAAATCACGGTTTTGCTTTTATACCTCTTTAATGTTCTAATATCTAAGTGAGGCATTAAAAAGCTAGTGATTAAATACCATCAGATGGGGGTAAATAAAGTCCCAATGATTGAAATAAACAGTATAAAAAAACACAAACAGTATAAAAATGTACAAAGTGTTATCTAGAATTTCCAGTTTCACACACTTAAAGTAGTAACATGAGTTTTATGTTTCAGTGATTGCGTTTCCAAAAGCTCTGAAGTCCTTCCCAGGGTCCTCCTCTCACTGTGTGTTCACAGCGTTATGTGGAATAGCACTCATGCTTTTCGCTGCTGTTTGTTCTCTCACAGCCCTCACCTGAGGTTCAACAGCCTGACCCTCATTTCAACACACGGTTTCCCCGGCGACTACAACCGCGAGGACGCTGGATTTCTGTCCACAAGGTGAGTGAACAGAACAACATGCACATGAAAATGGAAAACCTTGTTGTGCCATCTCGCATTCCCAAACATGTTGGATATATATCGACATACCATCAGACAGCTGGAAAAGCACCAGAGTGTGTGATTATTTTAAGTGTAATTAAACTCAGTTAAAAACAGTGTTTTAGAAGGAAAAATGTAAACGCAACATGACATTATTATTATTTCAGAATATTATGAAAGAAACTTTAAAAGCAATGTTATTTGCCACTATGTGAGGCAACCTCTTTCACATTAATGAATCAGACACATTTGCAGATTCTTGTACACGTTTCCAAGTTTCAAGTTTTATTGTCATGTACAGATAAACACTGTAGCCACATTTATCCATAATGAAATTCTTTGGCTCGTGCTCCTCAGCTTTACATGAGCATATAGAGAGTGTGCAGTTATATTGAGAAGAAAATAACAGAAAATAGCAGTGGTAGTAATAAAATAATAATAATAATAACAATAACAATAACAATAACAATAACAATAACAATAATAATAATAATAACAATAACAATAAAAAGGAGAGGAAACAAGTATTAAATATTAGAGAATTTAGTTGGTATTTACATTTAAGACAAGTTGGTATTTACAAGTTTGTGCAAGAGTATCTGCAGGTTGTACAAAGTTGTGCAGTGAGCATTTAAGTAGCATTTGTTGAAGTGACAGTGTGCAGAGTCCTGTTATTGTAGTGAGTGTGTAGTGTTGTGTATGGAATGTCAGCAGTTCAAAAGTCTGATGGCTTGTGGGTAAAAACTGTCCCTGTGTCTGGTAGTGTGGGTCTGGATGCTCCTGAACCGCCTGCCGGACGGCAGGAGTGTGAAAGGTCTGTGTCTGGGGTGGCTGGGATCAGAGAGGATCCGCTGTGTCTTCCTCATGCAGCACTGTCTGTAGAGATTCGGCATGGCTGGCAGTTCAGTCCTGATGATGCGCTGTGCTGATCTCACCACCCTCTGCAGAGCTTTGTGGTCCAGACCATTACAGCTGCCACACCAAGTGGTGATGCAGCCAGTCAGAATACTTTCAGTGGTGATTTTCAACCGTGATTTCCACAAACATTAACAACATTTGTACACATTTCTTTTTAAATTGAGCCGAATTCTGTGCCAGAGACCGGCCAACAAATGATGACAGACACTGACATTGTCAGTGCATATTAGAAATACAGATTTCTAACTGAAAGTGCATCATCATCATTGTGGAGGCTTGTATTAGAAAATTAGCATCAATATAATTCTATTAGTTTAAGTTTCTTCTTCTCATCTTCATGCAGTCATGCCTACAGCAGCAGAGACTTGGCCCAGATCCCAGTGCGTTCCTTCATCAGAGTGGTGACGGGGAAGTTGGTGGGCATCAGAAGGAAGTCCAAATACGTCCTCTTGTCCAGTGGGGAGAAGGTGCCCTACGACCACCTCATCCTCTGTACTGGCCTGCAGTATCGGGTGAGATGATTGGTTCTTTTAATGTGAGTTGTAAAAAGTCTTTCCTCTGACAGCAGAGCTGTTGCTGCAGTGTGAACTGGGTGAAAAATATTTCCGACTTATGTGTGCTGTTTGGTTAGAGAAAATAGCAGAAAACATCTCATTACAATGCAGTCACATCCACCTGCACCGCCCCCACTACACACACACTAATAACCATGAATCAGAATGATCAACTTTTTTTATAAATTCAACAAAAATTGAAGCATGAGCTGTAGAGAAGTGTTTTTAATCATAAAACAGTTGTATTTCCCTGCATTAGATAGCAGAGGTGTCCCTAATAAAGTGCTCAATGAGTGTTTTCAGTAGGTTTTTTTTTTTTGCTTAAGCATCAACAGGATTCACAGACTACACTCGAGCCATACCTGAGTTACAAAAAACAACAACATAATATGACATCCTTGTGTCGCCGATGTTCCTTTGGCATTATAATTTAGTTCTAACTTTAAGAGGAGAAAAAAAGCTATTTATAGCTCTTTAAAGCTGACACAGAGGACACAGCTGCAGCACTTAGACAGGTGAAATAACAACAAAATGTTTGTTTCTGACCTGAGGCTAAGAAATGGGCAGGAAAAGACAGGAATTAAAATCATAGACAACACACAAGAAAAAGCCAACTGTCAAAGTAAAACAGGAAACATACAAAAGAGAGAATAAACAGGGACTGTGTCTATATGTCAGGTTGGGTATCAGACGCCACGTCTCTGGGGACATCTCAGGCCCTCCAAGGTTTGGAGGCCTATCTCCACCCACCACCACTTCCCCTGCCAGTGGCGGACTCCCTCAGGTGTCGGTGCGTTGGTGGTTCTTTGTGCCTGGGGGTGGGCGTCCGGGTACACACCGGCTCACTCCTTGGCAGCCGCTTATCGGGGCCTCGAGCCTGGGGCTCGCTCGGGCCACTTCGGAGGTGGGGTGCCCCCGGCCTCTCGGCCTGGGGCTCGGTCACTCAGGCACAGCTGGCTGCCGGCGGAGCTCACGGGCGCGTCACTGCAACTCCCCCTGGCTTCTGCTCCGCGGCTGCTGAGTGAGCCCTCATCTGGGACTCTCCTCAGCTCTTACTGGAACAGTGGCGCGGCTGCCCCTCTGTTGGTCTTCCTTGGTCTCTTGTGTTCTGGGGGCCTCTGGATGTCTGGAGTTTTGATCTCCTCCATACCTGCTTCATACCCTGGAGGACAGGGCTGTGGCTCCCCCACACCCTCTAGCAGATCGTTACATGGAGAAACCTTTGGAATGCAAGCATGCTGATCCACACAGGTATGCACACAGGTGTACACACGGGTGTTCACAGATGCGAACTACAGCTTTCTTGGCTGCTGCCTCAAAGCACATTGTGCCCTGTCTATCTTGCGTGCTGCACAATATCGTTTATTACTTAGTATCTACTGATATCTACTGCTAGCTAGTTTATTGTGATGGTGCCGTTTTTTTTATTATGTTGCTCTTTGTTGTTTGCTTTCTCTTCTGTTTTTTTTCTCCATACAGGTGACCCAGGTGTTTTGTTTTTTTTGTTTGTTTGTTTTTTTTTCTTCCCCCCCTTCTCACCGTCTCTTCTCCCCTTTGGTTTTCTTTCTCTCCCTCTCTTTCTTTCATTCTTTCTCCCTGTCCTATCCCCCAGTCATGTCTGTCCCATTTGTAGCAACTGAAAATAAAATAAATTCATAATTATAATAAAGGTCAATCAAATGGACCAATATGGCAAGGCCATGATGATCCACTTGGTAAAATAAATCCGCTTGGCATCTTTCTTGGCCTTAAGACAACAATTCTGATGGCTAAAGATCCAAACGGGACACAAAAAAAAAAACAAAAAAAACCAAAAAAAACCAGAATAAACAGGGAAAGTTTAACCGAGAAGGCACATACATGAGAGAGGAGAGAGAACAGACTGGGGAGATTAATACAACAATGGAATGAAAAACAGGGACCAGAACTCAATAATTTCATTTGAAGCTCACAAAAAATAAAAAACATTGTCAGCATGAGAATAAAATCAAAACAGTGATCCAAATCAATAAATATAAAAGAACCAAAGCTTACGAACATCCCCACACCCTCGGACCACGACAGCAGGTCTGTCACACTGTCTTGTTATATGATTTTTGTCCATGCTGAAGGACACTTTGTACATAATGGTGACGCACAGCATTCCTTTCATGATGTCTCCTTTTAACTGTTTGATATTGCATGACTGAAATGTAAGAAGTTAAAGAAATGAATTTAATTTGTTTTGTGTGTGTGTGTGTGTGTGTGTAGGTACCGTGTCCCACTGGTGTAGATGTGAGCCAGCCTGTCACAAACAGCCAGCTGCACTCCACTCACAGCAGATACACTGGGCCCGTGCCCTCCAACCTCTTCACCCTCAACGACCTCCACGACTGCATGGCTGCTCGCCGCTGGCTCTGTGCCAACTTTTTGGAGCTGGAGGGTAAATGGAAAGCCTCGCCTACACACACACACACACACACACACACACACACACACACACACACACAGAGAGAACACCTAAAATTAATCTGTAGTAGTATGTCATTACTCAGCCAGTCGCTGCTGAAGTGCCCCGGTATAATTAGCAGCTAATTAGCTGCAGAGAAATCTTTCATCTCCGTGAATCAGGTCGGCCTCTTCCATCCATTTTCCATTATCATATCACTTTCTGAGAGCCGGGCTTTTCAGAGCAGGGAAAATGCACAGTGTCATTAAGCAAAATTAATCTGCTCTCTGAAGGAATTGTGCAGTGATCTAGAGTGAGGCTTTTATACATACTAATTAGCTGATTCCAGTCATAAAGGAAAACCATTAATACATGCAAATTGCAGAGACAGACCTTTGCAGATACCATGTTTATTTCCATATTTTAATAATAACAACAGAAGGAAAACAAAGAGTGTATGTAAATCTCAGCCTTCGAGTGTAGGGAAGTTTCTCTGATTTGCCACAAATCCAACAAAAATAGAAAAAACAAAAACATTACAGTTGATCTTTAAACATTTTATTACCCTGCTCCAGCAATGTTCATGCAAGTATCATTTTTAATATAACATGCTCTGTTCATTTCCACCAACACAGAGATTATTAGCACTTCACAAAGATGTCAGCAGGGACAGTTGTTTATATAACTAATGTGTCCTGCATGGACATGACAATTAATATTTACGAAATGAGCATGTGCAGCTGTAAGCTATTAAATATAATGTTTCCTCTGTTTCCAAGTAACAAAACAACATATGATGAATTCATGAAGCCATATGAACATGTGCAATGACAGAAATCCTAAAGCTGACATGCTAACTGAACGTATTAGTGTGTTCACAAAATTAGGAAAAACACATCCAATGAGAAGGAAAGACTGCATTTAACGGGATCTATTTTTTGTGCATACTAATCGATGTTTTAGGAATGAGGGTCTGTTTACAGTGTGTTTTGTGTTGTTTTGTGTTTTTTCTCAGAAGCAGGGAAAGTTTAAATTTTTTTTAAATGTTTATGGTCACCGAGAGTTGAAAATTTTTGACCTTCTGGGAAAACCCAGCTGTCCAATCACAGTTTAGGAGGGGCAAGACAAAAACTATACTGTCCAACCATTGACTGCTAAGCAACAATGGAGGAGACGTTAGTACTGCCTGTAGCAAAATTAAATCCCCAAACTACCAGAGTAATTATACGGAAGATCATGATTAAAGTGGCATTTTGTTTCCCTGTGGGTGTAACAGTTAAGCAGCAGTCAGGTGGAGTGGAGTTCATGCAACACTTTACTTTTGTGGATATCGTGTATCATAGCAACCAAAGGAGCTCAGCTAATAAAACACTCCCAACCACTCCTAGCTGCATTTTGTTTGTGTATTTGTGTGAGATGGTCAGAGTATGTGGTAGTTTTCCAAAACAAACTACTGTGTTGTGTAAGCTCTTTACCGTCAATAGCAATGATATTTGTAGCATGTGATCATGGCTTATATAAATCTAACTCATCTTACCGCAGCTCTCATTCAGTACCATGGACAGAGGCCATGAACAGCAGCCCGTGAAAGCCTTCAACTCCTCCTGTGCTGATAAAACTAGACAAGAAAGGCATTTCTGAACTTGCCTCAGATTATACTAAAAGCAGATTAAATGTAGCAACTTCAATTCAGTTTTAATTATATTGCAATATAATAATATGAATATATATAAATATATAAATATAATCACAAAAACAGTCACCTTGAGGCACTTTATATTGTTAGATAAAGATTCAACAGTAATACAAAGATAACCCCAGCAATCTGATTCTTTATTTAACAGGAAGCCAATGAAGAGAAACCAATATAGAGAAGAGAAATATGCATTCTAGTCCCTGTCAGTACTCTTGCTGCAGCATTTTTGATTAACTGAAGGCTTTTCAGGGAGTTTTTAGGACATCCTGATAATAATGAATTACAGTAGTCCGAGCTAGAAGTAATTAATGTATGAACTAGTCTTTCAGCGTGACTCTGAGACAGGCTATTTCTAATTTTAGAGATCTTATACAAATGGAAGGAAGCAGTCCTACATATGTGTTTAATATGTGCATTGAAGGACATATCCTGGTCAAAATGACTCCAAGATTCCTCACAGTGTTACTGGAGGCCAAGGTAATGCCATCTAGATTAAGTGTCTGGTAAGACACTAAGATTTTATAGGGCCAAGTACAATAACCTCAGTTTTATCTGAATTTAAAATCAGAAAATGTATAGCAGTGGTTCCAAAACTTTGCTAGACCCCCTTTGTTTTACAAGAAAAATGTCCCCCCCCCCCCCCCCCCCCCCCCCCCCCCCCCCCCTAAATTACAGGTGTAATAAAATAAACTACTAGCTGTTTTGCGCTACGTGTTGGCCCAGTATTCTTAGTTCTCTTGTATTTTTGTATTCAGTTCCCTGTTTAGGTTCTGTTTCCTGAGTTGCCCTGTTATAAGATAAGATAAGATAAGATAAGATAACCTTTATTAGTCCCACACGTGGGAAATTTGTTTTGTCACAGCAGGAAGTGGACAGTGCAAAAGTTATGAGGCAAAAATTAGAATACAATAAGAATAAATACAGTACACAACTGTACAGAATAGAATAAAATAAAATACTATATACAGTAGAATAAAATAAAATAAATATACAATAAGATAAAAATAGAATACAAATACAAATACTATATACAACTGAGTAAAAATACAACGATGATGTTGTATGTTATGTTGTTCCCTGTGTGCTTTCCCTTTGTGACTCTCACCCCCTGTGTGCCCCTCTATGTATTCATGAGCCCTTGTCCCCTTTCGTGTTTTATTCCATGTTTTCCCCAGCCTGTTATGTCTGTGTTCTCCCCGTGCTCTCTCCTCCTGTCTGAACCTCTGTGTACTTCCTGTTTGACTCTGCCCGTCTCCCGTCAGTGTTATGTTCACCCCGCCCTGTCTCGTTATGGTTATCTGTGTCAGCTGTGTTCCCCGTGTGTTCCCACTTTCCTCGTTAACCCTCTGTGTATTTCTGTCTGCGTCTTCCTCTGTTCGGCGTCGCGTTCTCCCTCATGTTGTGTGTTACTCTCCCCGTGGTTCCTGGTACATCTCATGTTTAGTTTTTCCAGTTTAGTTCAGTACTGTTTTGTGTTTCACCTTTAAGCCAGCATTAAAACTGTGATCTTTAAGTTTATCCCCGTGTCTGTGAGTCTGCATCTTGGGTCCTTCTCCTGCCTGCCACACAACGAATCATGACAATTTTTGAAAATGCAACTGTTTCGTCCACACGTAAACGGCTTTTCGAATCACCGAAAACGGAGATTTTTTGTGTTTACGTGTGGATGAGGAATACAGAGTTCGTCACGCAATGTTAAAGGTATGTGCCTTTTTTCACGTCACGCTGTGCGCCACGTTATTGTTTACATGAGATGAATTGCAGAATGGCAGATAGAGACACAATACTGTTAATCTGACTATCTGCAGGTTTTACACACTTACACACGTAGTTACTGTCTCTCCATTTAGAAAGGCAGAGGGAGGCTCACGGTGTGATTATTTTACTTGTAGTTGTTTTTCCCTGTAATAATATTCAACATTGCTATCAATACATTTTTCAAAAAATGCCTCTCTGTGCAAAATGGGTTTAAAAACATAAACAACTGTTGGATGCTGTTTGTCCGTGATTTGAACCGAGGGAACAAATCGTGGCAGGATCAGCCTGATATTATTTGTATCCCGCTGTAACTTCACTGTATAAAGAGCTAACATCTCCAAAATGTCAGGAGTAGTTAGTCATTACAAGAAGTGTTTGTGAACTAAAAATCAAGAATGTGGGATACTATTTGTCCGTGATTTGGAGAGCCCGGTGCGTGCTCCCGATGCAGGGGAGACCTACCTCTGCACTTGCGCAGGTGACACCAAAGGGCAGATATGCTTCACCATATTTTCTAGTCTTTGGCTTAGAATGAAGTTGGTTTGAAAAAATAGTCAGCGATGCTTCATCTCCTGCTTTGCATTTGTGTGGGAGCCCTGACAAAAACCCGTCAATGATGCTAGCAGTGTCCAAGCACTTTTTTTTTTCCTTTTCATACCGCGCCCCCCCTGCAATGGCTCTGCGCCCCCCCCCCCCCCCCCCCCCCCCCCCCCAGGGGGTGGGCCCCACACTTTGGGAAGGTCTGATGTACAGATAAAGTTGGGTGTCATCTGCATAGCAGTGAAAATGTATGCTATGTCTGCTGATGATATTGCCTAAGGGAAGCATGTATAATGTCAACAGAATTGGTCCTAGCACTGAACCCTGTGGAACTCCATAATTAATCTTAGTGTGTGAAGAGGACTCTCCATTTACATGAACAAATTGGGATCAATAAGATAGATATACAAACCACTGCAGTGCAATACCTGTAATACCTACAGCATGCTATAATCGTTCTAATAGGATATTATGGTCAATAGTATCGAACGCTGCAAAGGTCTAGCAGGACAAGCAAAGATATGGGTCCACTGTCAGAGGCCATAAGAAGATTGTAACCTTGACTAAAGCTGTTTCTGTACTGTGATGAGCTCTGATCTTCTGCAGAGGAATGGCTTATTTAAAGAGTTTCAGTCAGGTTTCAGGTAGAGCTTTACAACTACTCTTTCAAGAGTAGACTGGCCTATAATTAGCTAAGACCGCTGGGTCAATGTGACCTTACTTTGGTTTAATAACAGAGAGAGATGATGGAAAAAAAAGCTACCCCAGATAACACACAGTAGCATTAGCTGTTTTTCTTCACAGTCCAGGTGCAGTTGAATAGCCTTTGGATGGTTCCTGACTGAGTGAAGTGACCCAGAGGTGTGGCAGCCACAATAAGAGCTGTTTGAATTCTGTTATTACTAAGGAAAGGTGCTTCTGTGCTTCCTTTATTACCTCCTGCAGCTGAACCATCTTTCATGACAGGAAAGGAGATAATAACATCCCATAATTCATACTGACGCATCATTCCACCGTTCACTGAAACCATCAACAAAACTGACAAGTCACACAGATCATGTAAATGTTAATTAACATTGTGTTTTTTATTTCACGCCATAACCTGCTGATAAGCTTTGATTTTTCAGCAATAGGCTGGTAAAGCCAGAGCTGAACGCAAAACATCACGCTTCTGTAATAAAATCTGATTTTATCGAGATGTAAGTCAAGATTATGACCAATATTTATTGATCAAAGTGCTTTTATGGTTTGCTGTAGTTCAGGTTTTTTGTATTTCCAGCCTTTTTTCACACATCAGGGCTGTTACTTGTTACTTTTGCTCCCTTTTTAAAAAAAATGTAACCTCTGTAATTAAATTATATTTTCACCGGTGACCTGCATGAAACAGGAACAAAAACTGTAAGAGTATTCAACTGAACATGATTTGGAAGGCATCGGTTAACTCGATGCCTTCTAAGGTTGTATTTCCATATCACATAATTCACTGGTCAGGTCCACTCTCTGAGAGGTCTTAGCTTAGTTTGAGTCCATCCACACAGTCACAGGCTCACTGGACAGCAGGCAGTTGTTTTGATCTGTTATTTATTTGTTACATTTGCAAAAACATATTTGCAAATTAAAGATAATCATATAAATGCCCCCCCCCCCCCCCCCCCCCAAAAAAAAAATCTTTTGTAAGCACATGTTCTCTCTTTTCAAAACAATTGTATTGTTATTTTAATGAAAGGATTTTTCACTGTTAGCTTAGTTTTAGTATAACTAGGAATACTCTGTTTACGTGATTCGCCATGAATTCACGCACATATAAAATTTCAGTTTGTGCTCTCTTTGTCTGTCGGACCTTTGGAATGAAGGTCCTGCGGTCGAGGTGCTGTCCATTACAAACAGCAAAGCACGAGGAGCTGAAGTACAAGGAAAACTCATTCAGATGCTCTCATTTGTCCTTGTGTATCTGTGGTTCAGAGTTCAGCAAGCCGAGGGCCTCTTGTAGAACAATGTGTAGCTTTTCCCTTCGTTTCCAAGGCCGTTTGTAAAACCTGAGCAGACTGAGCTATTGTCTGTAGACTGGAAAACATTGGTTTGAAAAAGAGAGATCATTTGTATTGTATCTTTGGACAATAACATCTGTTGTGCTCACAATCAGAAAAACATACAAGAGCTCCTATATGGAGAAAAATGCATGTAAATTCATTTTTTGTTTTCAGAAAGCTGTTACTGCAGTTTTTTGTTTGGATCTGAGTCCTCTCATGCATCACGTTTCATGTCTCTCATTAATGAAGGGACAGCGGCTGATTTTTCACCGATTTCAGAGTGGAAGGTAACAACTGTGCTCCACTATAAGCTCTCAATAAATGTTGCAGTAATATAAAACTTTGTAGGTAACGTTTTGCTGAGTGTGAATACAGCAGCTAGTGTGTGTTTTATGGATAGTTTCTTGCCTTTTAACAGTGAGGTCTGTCATGTCGTGAAGAGCAGCTTTTTATCGTTTAAACCATCGCTGAGACAGTTTAAGGACATAGAAAAACTTTTCCATATTTTTATAACCTCTCAGTTGTTTATCCCTGTTTGTTTTTAAAGCCTGCCGTAGATCTGCTCCACAATATGTTAACATCATATTCTCCCTCCAAGTCCAACCTCTTGCATAGAAATAGAAGTTGATCGGGCTTCTTCTGTTACTGTTATTGCCGTCTAAGTGAAGTCCACTTCATGCCCAAGTCCACTGTCAACATTTCAACAATGATTTTTGTTTTATTCTTTTATTTTTCTCTAATTCTGTGTTTGTTTATTTTGTTATTTTTATATTATCAGTTCATTATATTTCTCTTTTATGTGATTTTCATGATTTGGTCATCATCATGTTTTGTGTTTCTCTTACAGTCATTTGCACTGCCTTCTCTGTTGGTCCTTTTTGCACTTTGGATTGACTCACACAGTTTTCAATAAAAATACTGACCAATATTTTGGTGCTTTTACTGCATCATGTGAGTATTTGTGAAGTTGGTTATTTCCTCCTGTGTGCTACATGTGATAAAAACATCCCGACCTGACTGTCTTGAAGCCGTCCAAAGTTCACGTAGGAAAACAGGCCAAGTACTCATATTTATGCAGGTGTATCATGCGGCTTAGTAACTTTAACCAGTAACTTTTAACCATTAACCACCTCACATAAACAATGAATGTTTATGTATGTTTTTTAAGAGGAATTCTCTTTTCTGCCAAACTTGACATAGGAGTTTGTGAGTGAACTCTCACTATGAAACCTTTCCTTCTTTGCGTCTTCTCAGATAACGCCATCGTCTACGGAAACAACATCGACATCTACACCACCGTAGAGACTCTGCTGAGCCTCGGCATTCGTGGATCTCGTATCCATCTTGTCCTCTTGCCTCCTGTGCCAGGCGTCTCCAGCTTCTTGGACTCATCTGTAGAAAAAGCTGCGGCGATGGCCATGGAGAACGCCATGGTCCAGATCCACCGTAACTGTGTGCTGGCCCAGTTTAACAATGGCAAACAACCCGACCCGCTCACATCGGCATCGTTTACCACTGATGCAGAGCCTCTCCATCTGCAGTGTGGAGTAAGTCAGAATTTCTGATGCTTTCAAAATCCACCGGATGCTTTCAGTGCTTATCCAGACGGGTTATTAATTCTTACAAAAAGAAATGATATCCAAACAATGGTGGGTTACTGGCCAAGGTGGCTGGTAGAGCTGGAAAAGCTTGAGCGGCTGAATTCTCCAGATTGTGGCTCTTGGTTGGATGTTAATTTCCCTCCTGGAAGCAAACTGTGTTTGTCAAGCACAAAATGATGTTGGTGTGTTTCCCATTTCCATGACTTCCATTGTCTCAGAAAGAAGATGATTCTGCTTCTGGGTTTGTGTTGAATTTTCTTGTTAAAATTCTGCTGTGTGCAAGGCCCTGTTGTCATTAGTCTGTGTGTATTTCACATGCTGTGGAAGACAGACACACAAGTATTTAGGAAAACAATGAATGCAAAACCCCAAAGTACCTATAAGTTTAATAAATGACAATTTTATTCCACCTCCAGAGTTTTGTTTTTTCAAAGAACATATTATGAGTTTGTTTTATCGTGGGTTTGTAATCGCAGCTTCATCACTCAGGCCTCTTGACTCTGAGCAGCTTGTGGACTTCAGGATGAATAATTATCTGTGTCAGTATTTAGTTTCCTGAAAGCCTCACCACTCGAGAGCCATCTTATATTTATCATCTTAATTTGGGAAGTTTAATTTCAAGCACAGACTGAATATGTTAAAAAAATGGGTGTGCTTCAAAGTGAAGCTGTGGCTTTTAACCTGCATTCTTTGTAGTGGCCAGCAGGGGTCGACTCCTCTGTTCTTACAAAGACTTGCCCCCAGTTTGTTCCCCGTCTGTAGCTCATATTTATCAGATATATATACATAAACGAAGAAAGGTAAAAACATCAGGTAGATGTTGGATCGTGTAAAGTGTGAATCCAATAAAGATTCCACCTCGAAACTCGATGGCTCTTTTTGTCCTTTCAGGTGTTCATCAACCTCTCCAATAAAGGAGTCGACTACGACGCTTTCAACAGCTTCAACAAGTCCTTCCTGGTATTTGATGGCAGGCTTGTCATAAACTCCAGCTTCAGAACCACCAATTCGTCCATTTGGGCTGCCGGGCCTCTCACCAAATTCTCCCGCCGTTACTACATAGATGAGTGGACACATGCCAACTTTAACTCCAAGGAAGTGGGCCAGGACCTGGCAGCCATGATGCTGCCCCTGTTTGATCCAACCGTGGAGCCTGCTGAGGCGCCTCCACCTGAAACAGATCGTCTGGTACTGCTGTACAAGCAGGCCAAGATTCAAGGTCTGATTAGAACCAAGGTTTAGTTTTGATTGATGGATAATTTCAGAAAGCAGTAGCTTTAGCCTTAGCTTTAGCTTAACCCTCTCAAGGCAGGCTTTGCAGATTTGCAACAGTTAAAAGCTAACAACCTGATTACCCCACATACATATTTTATAAGTTTTTTTACTCAGAAGTACCACTGCAGGTATTCTTTTGTGCATTAGCAACAAAAACTTAATATGAGCCTGAGAGGGTTAAGGGAATTGCCTTAAAGGCAGAATAATTTTGGAGGATTATTTTCAGCCATGAAACATGCAAAGGTGAGTAAAAGTAAAAATATGGGGCTGAAAATAATCAGAATGGGTCAAATTAGTCTTGAATTGAGAAGAGTTAACAACAGCAAAAGATTTATTTCCATCTGCAGTAATAATAATAATGTATACTTTTTTGACCCCCGTGGCAAAATTACTCTCTCTGAATTTGACCCATTCACCCAGTGGGGAGCCAATAAGCAGGCGCACCGGGGATCGGTGTGTAGGGACGGTACCTTGCTCAGGGGTACCTCAGGGTAACCGTTCTGTGGATTCGAACCCCCGATCTTCCGATCACTCCACATACTGAGCTATCCCTGCCCCCTCCAAAGTTTAGTATCTTGGCCAAGGATATTTGGCATGTAGACTAGTGAGAAGCCAGGAATCGAGCCATCAACCTTCCGATCAGTAGCTGACCTGCTCTACCTGCCTGAGCTACAGCCAATAACTCATATTTTTTGGTGGACTTCTGATCAGGGACCTTCCACACAGTGGAGGATGGAAGCCCAAGGGATATGGATATATATATATATATATATATATATATATATATATATATATATATATATATATATATATATATATATATATATATATATATACATATATATATATATCGTCCCTTGACGATGTGACGTTAAAATTCTCACTTTTGTGGTTTCGTTTATTGGTTCCCAACAGCAGCCAGCTCTGCCGGTCTGACCCTGTTTATTTATTATAGAAATGAATCTTCTTGGGAAACTACAACTGAACTGGTTTCTCAGTGGGCCCAGAAGAGCTGACCCATCTTAAAATTCCTTCACATTCATGGGCAGATCTCAGCTTTGCATATACTTTCAGGGTTTGTCGCTTCAGCTCGATGTTCTCCTCGCTGTCCTTCCTCCTGTCCACGCCTGTTGTCGCCTGCTTTTATCTGAGAGAATTCGTACCGCCAGAATGTTTTTCATTATGTGTTTGTGAAACATTTTCCAATCTTTCACCCACCCACCCAGCGCCGATGTTATTGTGGCGGACACTCGAATTATAGCTGCCGTAACAATGCCGCATTGTGCCGCAGCGCATTCACCGAGCGACCAAGGCCACTCGGCGGGTTACATAAACACGACAGCCTCTCTGCTTCGCCCTCCTCAGAGAGATGAAACACACGTGAACTTTTCAAAGGGATCTCAGCGTTCAGGGAGAGCACAGACGCCATATCAGCGGCTGTTATCTGAGTTCATTGTCTCAGTTGTGTTTTCCTCAGTGGGTGGATGCTAACAGTGAAATGCCTGTTATGATGTTTTTGCTGCTGTCCAATTTTCGAAGCCACAGAATTTTTCAGCACTGAAGCTAATCTTACTGAGATATCTCCCGCTGATAAGACCACAGGCTTTTCACTGCAGTGTTTTCTAAGTGTTGGTTTGTTAGATTATAAATAATATTTATCCCGCAAACAATTTTCTGATTAAATGCTCGTATTATAAAATGTGCATCAGAAGTTCTCTGAGGTAAAGCTGAGGTATTGTGAGTACTTTATACTGTTATAACAGCTTGGTAATACTCATGGAATAACGGGGTAATAAATAAATATCTGGAAATATCTTAACGTGTGTCATGTGTTTTGCTCTCTCCTCAGGTGGTAAGCTTCCTGGAGGATATCACTACCTGCATGTGACCAAACCATCTCCAACAGACCTGACAGGCCCTAAAGTTAAACAGGTAAGCACTCACTGCCCAGGAGTTCAATCTCTGGGTGTTTCATGTCAAACATGTAACCTGGGAATGATTATATTTATTAAGAAATTTAATTCCTGATTAACACAACATGTTCTGATGTTATTTCAACTTAAAACCGAAAAAGCAAAATGAAACAAGAAAGCAACAGGTTTCTTCCTGTTAAATGGGGGCGACTATTTTTGTAATTTGGCGCTATATAAATAAAATTGAATTGAATTGTGGTATTGAATACAACACACTTTTTTCTTTTTTTATTGATTAAAAATTAATGTGGCCGTTAATCGACTTTTGTTTTTCAGATTATTAATCATCTTCTAGTGTTTTTAGTTGATATTATTTTTAATTGACTATTCAAGTATTTTGATTTGCTTTTGAAGATTTGCATTATAACTTGGAACCAGAGATCAGTGCTCGTGTTCCTCCATCCAAAGTTACAGGACAGAGCAATTGTGACGGGACAGCCGGAGAGAGGCGACTACTTCTGCTTGCATCTTGACTGCTATGAGCTTGTGGAGACGCTCACCTGCTTGTCCCTGAAGCCTCTCCCCGTCTCCAATTACCTGAGTCTCTACATGAAACATCAGCAGCTGCTGGGCCAGCTGCTGAGCTGCTACCAGCAGGGCCTGATCCCTGATCTGTACAGGTGGGACAAACACTGACAAATACTGTTTTACTGAACATCTGCCCATATTATTTGTATACACGCTAGCATGAAATATATATTGAATAAGTAAAAGCATAGCAGGTCAGTTTTAATTGAATTTATATAAAAACAAACCCCCAAATCATTTTTCACCAGGATTTGTGCACCTCCCCCAAAAATCTACACTTATGTATACACATACACACACACACACACACACACACACACACACACACACACACACACACACACACACCTGCTGGTTACTGCAAAGTAACATACAAATAAAATGCCAGATTTTCCTAAACTAAATCACAACCTCCCTGGGTGGTCTGGCAAAACAGAAAGTCATATTATGTCATTTTAAGATTCTATTAAAATGGCTAAAAAGGACCCAACAGAACCAACACCAGAGGTGTTTTACATCAGGCAGTAAACGCATACCCAATTTCTACTGGAAACCTAGACTGACTCGTGTTTGGAGCCAGCCTCTAGTGGTCATTAGAGGAACTGCAGTTTTCTGTATTTTCATTTTCAGCCCTCAGGTTTGAAGCCTGTTTAACCTTTCAAAACTTCATTTCTTTTCCTGCTTACACGTGAAACTTTGTTAGTTTGAAGTTCTTTTTGCAGCTTTAGTAATACTGTGGTAACAGCAAGGCTGCTGGGATTATCTACATGACAGCAGGTGGAGGTCAAACCAAAAGCGAGAGCTCTTCGAGTATTTGTTATCTTTAAGTGAAGAAGAAATATTTCCTCCTCCAAACAAACACCACTATCCTCGAAGGTCATTTACATTCTGCTGCCGATGTCTTTTAGCAAACCATGGTTGTTCTTTAACTCTCATGCTTATACTTTTTAAGTATAGTGCATAAACATATTCGAGGGAGCATAATCAGTCACTCGCACTGTAAAAACAAATCCTCACAAGGACAAAAATAAAAATCCGATCTTTTGTCCAATGTTTTTGCTCGAGTCTTTGTCAGGACTGATGCAGCAGCAGGCGAATAAACGGCAAAACATCCCACACTCTGATTAGACTGGCAGAAATGAGCAGTTTGGTGAAGAGCCCGATGTCTGGTTTCAGTATGTCGTCGAGAGAATAATAAAGCAGCTTCGGCAGATTGGTGTTTCCTACATGGTTATTGTGTTTTTTATACAGCATTTCTGTTATTTTGTCCAGCCCTCTGCAGGAGTATAATTTCAGGTATGCATGTAAGTGACTGCAGAAGAACTCACGCTGCTGTTTTTCACTTTTTGATGTGTGATTTTTGGCACTGAAACGAGGCAGACGGCAGGTGGGCAGCTGTGTAAAAACAGATGTTTTCATAACTGAGTTCTGCACAGAAACAAGCCGCTTTGACGTCATGTAACCGCTGACCGATCACTTCAACACACGAGGAAGATTCGGGCCTCCGCTGCCTTTGTCCTCTCACTTTGTGTGTGTGTGTGTGTTTGTTGGCATGACTATCCAGTGAGTAGGTATTTGTCAAGCAGTGGGTGACCTGCTTCTGAGGTTTCAACACAAATGACCCCCAGACATGGAGGGCTATTGTCCCCCCACCACCACCACCTCCTAATCTGTTTATGCAGCTCCCCAATCTGTCTTTGTGGTCGGTCCAGGACGAGACAAAGCTGGAGCCTCGCAACCACAGAGGCCGATTCCCCATCATGCTGCTCAGTCAGCTGACTCGTAAAGTCATTGTGGAGGCTGACGGAGCATCAGGAGCCGTTAAGATAATTGATTGACCGTGTGGCGGCTGAGGCTTATTCAGCCGACACACTTAGGGAAGCTTCTGGAAGTGTGCGTGTGTGTGTTTTTATTTCAAAGCTTCACTGAGCTTTTATGTAAACAGTCGGTTCACACAAAGAAAGTTTCCAGTGGTGGAAATTAACCTCTACATTATGTAGATGCAGGGCAATGGAATCAGATTCTGATTTAAGCTTCTGACATAATCTAGATTTGAAACAGTTGTTATTGTCAATGTTATAACTCGGGTGCACCCTTTTCCCTTAAAACCTCTGGTTGTTGGTGCTGAACCGAAGCACTGATGTAAAGGTTTTCTCTCCAGTTTCTTCACACAGAGCAGCTGTTTGGCCGTTTTCCACGACAGATTCTCCGATTTAGAGCAGGAGCTTCAGCAGACCCTCAAACTCAAGGTTGGTGCTCCACTTCTCATCTCCTACATCACACTTATGCCCCTCTGAGGGTTAAACTGTATTGGTTACGATGCACGGTTAAATCTTTGCACGTGGCCTTTGTGAAGGTGAAGAATTTTGAGACTGAGGCAGGAACTTCCACGTCCTGCTGCCCTGCCGGCTGAAATCAGATTGTTATTGCTGTCCATGTGAAACAGTCGTTCATGTTTTCCTGCAAATTTCCAGACTGAAGCGTGTTTTAAACTTCTTAAAAGTTCTGTGTGGTAACATCAGGGATGTTTTCTCTATTGAGACGTTCATCCAGTGTTTTGGTCAGAGCTCGGGTGAGTCTTTCTTTCTTTTGTCTGAATAAAATCATTAAGATCTGCTCTTCAGTCACTCCTGATCATCCAGCAGTCAGAGCGAGCTTGTGCCTTTGCTGTTGTTACACTGAAACCCCGGAAAGACATCCCAGATGTCCTCAGACAGATTGTAGTGTCTTTTTTAGGAACCTGTTTATTTTATTTTAGTGTAAAATACTTTGATTTTAAATGTGCTGTAGAAGTAAAATTTAGTGAATGAAGCATTAAGTACTCGGTTGGATGGAGTCAGTTACATGTCTCCTCACATCAGTTCTCCACAGCGATCACACCTTCAGCGCGAGCTTAGAGTTCTCCGGCACACTTTGAGTCGGGCACCGATCAGAACCTGCTGGTCTGTGGAAAAAAAGAAGCTCTCTCAGTGCAGTGCTGAGATTTTACTCTCCACCTGTGTGTCTCTGCAGGACCTCTGCCCTCCAGACCAATTGAAAGACGAGGACAGTCGAGCGGCTCTGAGGAGCAGTGCTGTGAAGTATCTGAGTTACAACCGAAACCTGCTGCCCATGTTCGCCTGCCCGGGCCAGCTCTGACCTCACGCCTGTTAAAATACTAAAACAAATCAGACTCTGTTTGAGGTGTGGTAACTGGTTTATATTGTGTATGTGTCACTGGATACCTCCAATCATTTGAGCTGGCTCAGGAACGCTGTGGAGACACTGTGTCTGCTATGTGTAAATATATTATTATATCAGATCTTTAGAGTCCTGGAGAAATTTTTAAAATCAGCAGCTCAGCACAAAAACACAGTCAGGAGTCACATGACATTTTTTAGTCCTGTTATGTTCAGAGAAAGCAAACAGACAGTCAGCGTCTCCAAACTGGATTACTCACACCAAAACACTGATTAACACTACTGATTTGTTTTCCATCAAATGGTTAAAAAAATATGTGTTTTCTTAGATTGCTTCGATTAATCAATATAATCCAAAAATTTTCCATCAAATAAATGTTATTTTAATTGTTTTCAGAGATAGAGAGAGAGAGTGGTCTAATCCAGTAAAACTTTCTTTGTGTAAGAGTTCTGGCTAACTTTTAACGCTATTACCATTAAATTAATGCTTGCATTCATTTTTCTTGTGTGGACATCTGATAATTTCCTTTTTAATCCTTAAGATCTCTCATTAATCAGAGTGTGAGCAGTGTTTTACACCAGATGAGGACGAGAGTCTGGCATACTTTTACATTCCTGTTTTGTTTTGTTTTTTCTTCTATACAATGTGCCAACTGTAAGTGTGACTCTGCAGGAGTGTGACCAATCACAGGGCCCTATAGATGCTGCACATAAAAGTGGATGTTTGGCTTTTTGGAAGGAGGAGGAGGGGAAATGAGGAGGGCGTCACTCTACAGCTGTATGCTAATGAGGCTGAGCTGAAGCCTGTCGGGAAAGTAACACACACACACGCACACTCCAACACGCACACACACTCACTAATGCACACAGAGAACATATGCCTGAACCCGCAAGCTGAGAAAACAGCACGCTGCTTGTGTGGAAATATAAAGTCAGATTGTAGGACATGAAACGCTGAGTGACTTTAAGTGTCAGCTTCACTGCGTGGATATCACAATGCGCTGTCCGTGGTAATAAACACACACTGTACACGGCGCTCAATGAGAGTTTTGCAGTGTTTGTATAGATGTTAGTTCATTTTGTGCGCTGACCTGTTACTGCTAAACCATTATCCACCTGCACTCCCTGTTATCATGAAATGAGCATTATGGGTGAAATAACCTATAAATAAAGTTTAACTATAATTTTTTTAACACAGCTCCCACTGGATAAAAAATCTCACTTTTAAAAGATGTGAGCTTTTTTTTTTTATCAGAAAATCTAGTTGTTGTTGTTTTTTTTAAACATTTGGAGGCATGTGCCTGCTTCTACCCGAGGAACATTTAAAAATTAAAAACGATAACAACTGATTAAAGAAAGTTCTCGAAACACGTGGATTTTAAAGGGACACACATTATTTTGAATGTTGTTTTAGGAAAATGTGGGTTTAAATATTCGTAAGAGACAGATGTAGATTTTTTCATAAAAAAGACCAGAACACAAGAAACGACGCGTGTTTATTGAATGCTCTCAGTTTGGACACGCCAACAGTCAAAATTTGAAATGGGTTAGTGAAAAGACTTTCCGGACATCTCTCTCACGTCTTCATTTTACGCCAGAATCTTGCACCTGTCAAACGTGTCCTCGAGCCCTGCACCGACAGACAAGAGATGATGGGAGCATCATCTCTCACGGTGCAGGACAGACTCACATCCGACTGACCGGGTCAGACTGGACCTGCGGGGTTTGATGTGGTTTAACGGCCAGATAACCTCGCTTTGCCCCATTTGGAGACAGAAAAAGCGCACTGATTACGCGCAGCACGCGCCGACAGTATCTAGGGTCCAGATTGCTTTTTGTGTGCCGGGGGGGGTAGACCCCCACTTCTTCTTCATCTTCCATTTTTTTCAACTGTGCAATTTCCTTTTCAATCAGGACGGGTCTACAGCTTGCACAAGCGCGACCATTGTGATGCAAAGCAGGACACCCTCCGCTCTCCATTAATTATGTATGCGTAAAATGACGGATTCATATGTCCGGAGTTAACTGTCACGCCAGCGCACATGCTGCAGGGCCACGGTGGTTTCAAATCTGTCCCTATTATTGTGGATGTTTAGTTATTTGTCCGCTGAGGTCGAATTTCAGCTGGCTTTCGTGTGCGTAAAAGCCGGACTGCAGATCTGATCTCGGGGAAGTTTGTTTCCCCGGAAGTCTTTATGAGTGTCTTAAACATTCTGAAGGTTTTGAATGGAAGCAGTTAAAGTCTGGAGCTGCTTTCACTGACATTTGCTTAAAATGATGTTGAGCATTTGTACTTTATTTCCCTATTATGCGCATTTTAGCCCTTTGAAGTTTCTTCCTCTACCTTCCATTTTTCTGTATTGTTATTTTGGGCCGTTATGTGGACGGATATGCCCCCTTTGTAGCCAAACCAGAGACCCCACCACCCCCAGAAAGAGACACATAAAGCCGAGGCACGTGTAGATTTCTATACAAACTCATCAGACCGTAAAAGCAGGAGACTCCTGGCGTGTGCCCGGGTCGAGACGAGGAGGAGGGAGTGTGTGTGTGTGTGTGTGTGTGTGTGTGTGTGTGTGTGTGTGTGTGTGTGTGTGTGTGTGTGGTGGGGGGAAATACAATAAAACCCTCAGGTACATCTGCTTTGCAATCTGCAAATCCGCCCTCCTCCTCCTAGCTTCCATCAGCCTCTCCATCCTCCCACACCCACTCCCCAAATCCACAGGGGACCTCGGCTCCTTCTGATTGGTCGGGGATGAGGCAACGAGGGGGGGGACGGGAACAATGTCATCATGTCGCCTTAAAAAGAGTGCAGCTATGTTGTGGTGAAAGGACCTCGAGAGGAGAACACGGGATCAATAGCAGGAGGAAACAAACAAACAGAGAGAAAAAAGACGCATCAGATGGTTTGATTTTGTGCGCGAGCGGCTGAAAGTGGTTTTCTTCTTCCCGCAGCGCCCAAAGTGCCTTCAGCTCCCCGCAAACATGCCCAGAGGATTCCTGGTAAAAAGGAACAAGAAAACCAACCCGGTGTCCTACCGGGTCCGCTCCGAGGACGAAGAAACGGACCAAACGGCGGCTGATGCTCCGCCGCTGCTGCCGCCCTCCTCCTCCTCTTCAGCGCATCTCGTCTCCATCCCGGTGCGCGCGCTGACGCCTACGCCCACCTGCGGGGCGGCGGCTACGGCTCCGGAGCCGGATGCTAAGCCCGTGCAGTTCGGGAACCCGGAGGCGGTGTATCAGTCTCTGTACAGCCCCACCCGCCCCGTCAGCCACGAGCACGACCGCTCCTACTCCGAGGCCCGCTTCAGCCTCGGCTCGCCGGTTTCCGCGGAGTCTTTTCCCACACCGGCAGCCATCACCGCCCTGGATCACCTCTTCGCCCCGGTGGACCTGAAGATCGGCTCCAGCAACAGCAGCCGCCCCGAGAGCAGCTCGTCATCCGCCGGGACGCTCCCCGCCGCTGCAACCGGCGGCTCCAAGCGCTGCGCCAACGACGCCGAGCGCAAAGGCAAGCCGCCGTCCAAGAAAACCAAAGCCATCCGCAAACTGCACTTTGAGGATGATGTCACTACGTCTCCGGTTCTCGGGCTGAAGATTAAAGAGGCGCCGGTGGACCAGAAACCTCCCCGAGCGCCACCGGCCGGAGGAGACCACGTCCCGCTGGGGGAGTTTGTGTGCCAGCTATGCCGGGAGGCGTACGCAGACCCGTTCGCTTTGGCGCAGCACAAATGCTCCAGGATAGTCCGGGTTGAGTATCGGTGTCCCGAGTGTGACAAGGTGTTCAGCTGCCCGGCCAACCTCGCCTCCCATCGGCGCTGGCACAAACCGAAGCCGCAAAATACGCCGAGCGACAAGGTGTCCGCGTCGAAGACGGCCTCGGATGAAGCAAAGGATTCTAGTGACAGGGACACACCCAGCCCCGAGCCGTCCGAGTCCGGTTCAGAGGACGGACTGTACGACTGCAGTCAGTGCGGGAAGAGGTTTAAGCGCCAAGCCTACCTGCGGAAACACCTGGCGTCGCAGCACGGGTCCCCAAAAGCGGCGGCGGAGGAGGACGCGGCGGGCTGCGAGCAGAGCGCGGCGCCGCTCAACCTGAGCGCCTCCTGCTGCCACCTGTGCCCCGTGTGTGGGGAGAACTTCACCAGCAGAGGCAGCCAGGAGCGGCACATCCGCCTGCTGCATTCCTCACAGGTGTACTCGTGCAAATACTGCCCCGCAGTTTTCTACAGCTCACCGGGACTCACGAGGCACATCAACAAATGCCACCCGTCCGAGAACCGGCAGGTCATCCTGCTGCAGATGCCGCTCCGCCCCGCCTGCTGATCCCGAACTGTGGACTGGCACACACCGGGAATCAGAGTCCACCCGCGTGTTTCTTTTTGTTTTTAGGATTTCAGAGTTCCACTGAAAAATAAAAAACATCTGTACCCTAAAGCACACTTCCTTAAACTGAGTAACAGATGTAAAGAGGTTTGTGAGAAGTTGTAACTCTGGGAGTAATTCTGTTTCACTGTAGCTATATATCTCCAAAGGACAAAACCACACCGAAGTCCAATCTTCCTCAAAGACACGTGAAAAATGTGCTTATTTGTGTCTTTTCGAGTAAAAATTATCGTCAAATAATTCACATTTTCTGTGGTAAACAGAGAGCCAAGCATGCTCTCACATATCCACTCACACGCAGCTTGCAAGGTTTCAGTGCCTTGCTCGAGGACACTTCAGCAACCTCTGGGTGTGTGTGTGACTCCTCCTGGCCTGTAACCCACACCCACGCCCACCCCAACATCACTTAAAATGATCCTCAAAGCTCTTTAAAAAAAAAACGTTAGACTGTTAATTTATTTTTCTAGCATCTCTGCACAAGTGCTATTAGCTCCTAGACCTAAGAGAGGAGATGACCTGTAGGATATAAAGCAGACTTCGCAGGCCTGAACAGACCTTATCTCATCACTCTGATTAGCTTTAACATAGCTCGTGGATCTGTGGATCAGTAGCTGTCGACTGAAAACAAAAGAGAGTAAAACTAGTGTAGCCGGTAATGCCTTTGGATTAGAGACTCCTGCTGTAAAACTGCCTTAAACTGACCTGATTGTTTTTATTTATCACTGGCTGAGCATATGATGATAATTATTTTCTACAAAGCCTTCTGTATTACCAGTATACAGTATATCTAATCTTTTTTCTATTTATTTATGTATTTATTAAATTATTTGTGTAAGTTACTGCTTTGTGTGGTCGAACCTGTGATCTGTCGCTGTGTTTTTTCATCATGTAGCCAAATCCTTTTTATTTCCTTTAACTTATGTGAGGGCGGCGTGTTCATGTGGCATTATAGCAATCAGTGAGCCGCTCCTGAAGACAAACCGAATGCAATCATGTTTTAATTTATTATGATGATGATGATTATTTATTTTGGTTTTGTTGTAACCCTTAGCTCTTATACTGCTTTGGATGTTTCTGCAGTATTTTGCTAAATGTCCAAATAAAAAAATAAAATAAAAAATAAAGACCAAACTGAGAAACAGCTTTCTTTGCCTTCTTGTGTGTTTTCTGCAGGTAACAGCTTGATTTACACCTCAAGTTGTGGCTTCTTGAAGAAAATGAAACCAAAATCCGTCCAGCTTATCTCCTTAAATGATGGTTCAAGTGTCTCCTCTTCAGTTACATGCCAAATAATTGAATTCAAAGGGTTTAAACAAGCAAAAACAAGGAAAAATGATAAGTTTCCATTAAAGTAAATTCAAATCTTTACATTTTAGAGACCAGGATCAGTGGTTTTGAGATGATTTAAGACGATTTTTCTAAACACCTAAATCAGAAAAAATCTTTCAAAAACAGTTGTACAATAACAACATCACTGCTATCACGTCACCTGTGACCTCTTTAGGTTTTGGTTGTAGCTTTTAAGAAAGATCAGAGCTTTCAAATAACTGTTTTGTGCATTTTGGTCTTAAAGGTCTTCTGTCCATGATGACTGAAAAGACTTGATGTTGACCTTAATTTAATCCCAGGCGGGTTATTGATAACTTCATGGATGTTAAGTGGCTATTTTACAGGTATGATTTTACTTGTGCTGTGTTTAGTTCAACGAGGGACGACTCACACAGGGACAGCACACAGCTTGGTTGGTAAAATCCCATCTAAGCCCCGAAACTATGGACTTCTGCTTTAACTGAAAGTGAAACCAAAGGAAAAGTCACGCCTGCAAGAACCTGCCTTTACATTTCCGTCTGACTCTAACTGAGACCATAATCTGCAAAGTGAATGCCATATTGGATTCAGTAAAACTTAAAACTACCAGATGAGACCATAAACTCACTGAGAAGTTTTTCTCTAAAGTCACAGATTAAGGAGCTGAAAACTGTTTTCTCACGCAACCGGATGTCTTTTTTGTCATTCTGTTTGAAACAACGAAGGGCTAAAGAATCGCTGCACATAACATTACGTACTGAAAGCTTTTTGTTCATTTTACAGCACAAAACGGCACATTTTGACATTTTTAATTCTCTTTACTTCTACTGTGCAATAAAATCAAACATATTTACAGCTATGTTTAGTTCCAATAACACCATATCCATATGGAAGTCAGAGGTCTGAATAACTCACTCACATTCTCTCCTGGTGTGCTCATGTGTTCTGGGTTGGTACTTAGCTCTGACTTAAAAAAAAATCCTGTGAACACTCCTGGTACTTGGCTGATGAATTGCACTTACATTTTACAGTATTTTTGCAGTATTATTACAGTGCACTGACAATATAATACTATACAACAGTAAGAAAGCAGTAGATTAGAGTAGAACGACTGTAAAACAACAGTTTAATCTCCTGTAATTTGAACGTTACATTTCTTACAGTTTGTTTTATTACCGTTTAAAGGAAATGTTTTACTTCACTAGATTAGTTTTAGTTTCTTATATAAAAAAATCTTAATTATTTGTATGTCTGTGAAGGTTCTCAGTCATCCAGGTCATCGTAGTCAAAGGAGCTTGCAAAGAAAAGCGTCTGGACTTCTTTAAGTTGCTTGAAGACGTTTCACCTCTCATCCGAGGTGAAAATTATTTGTATATAATTTTATAGATTAAACTACCCAAAAGTATATAAGCCAGTCAGATGAGCTCCTGCTCAAAAAGTCAACATCTGCACTGTATCCACCCAAAAACACAGACATCAGCTTAATTTGTGAAAACGTAACTACATTTTTTGGATTTTTACACTTCATTAAAGTCTTCCACCCCTGCAGGTTCAATTCAGTCTTCAGGGTCATTCATCAAACGTCACTACGACCCTGAAACCAGAAGCTGGATTAACCCCCCAAAGGGGTGTGTGTGCCCCTGTGAACCCCAACTGTACATGACATTATTTCCACAGATACCAAAAGCACACTAATCAACACTCAAGAGCTGAAATAATCAGCAATGAGGCAATTAAATTAGCGAAACCTCACTGAAAAACTTTTTTACAGGGGAAAATAATGCCTGCAAACCGTTTCCTGGATGGAAAAATTTAATACTTCTGCATTCTTTAATCATAATATTAAACTCTGACTTCAGGAATGTGTTTACTCAGATATAATGTACATGTTCTTATAACCAGTTAACGCTCACTCCAGCACCTGGAAAAATCTGGACTTCAAAAATGAAAAAGCAACATGTGGCACATAGTAATTGAAAGCGTATGTTTCTTCTGTGGCCAGATATCAGCATATACATTTGCAGAATTTAAGAGTAAAGTGCAAGATTTTTGTCTCTACAAGCATTATGGCTCTCATTCGTTCTACTGGCAGTTATGTTTAATCCTCTGCAGCAGGGTGTCGAGCACATGGAGAGAAACAGAGCAGTGGCAGCCCGCCCGTCGTTGTGACTCAGGTATTTCCTGGAGTCCTCAGGAACTTAACTCTTCCACTCTGTTGCTGCTTTGTGCAAAAGCCCACGTCTACCTGCTTCTCTATTTATAATATTTAAGAATCCAGATGAACAAGAGAGGGGTAAAATTAGACACACTCAAAGATGCATCTTAAATTTGAACAATATCCAACTATCAGTGGATCTCCTCGCAGCCAGACATGCCCCAAACCCCTCACCTGGAGGATCTCAGGAGGCCTCGAGATCTAAGATGCCTCATCCCCCTTATCTGGCTCCTTTCAATGTTGAGGACTAGCAGCTCTGTGCTCCTCACCCTACCTCTAACAGAGAGCCTGGACAGGAAGCTAGTTTCTGCTGCTTATACACACGATCTCACTCCTTCAGTCACTGCCTGCAGCTCGCGGTCATCACCGACCGCTGTAACGTTGTTCGTTTGGTGAATTGACCAGCTTCTCCTTTAGGCTTCTCTCTCTTTATCACAAAAGACCAGTACAGGTTGGTAAGACATGTCTCGCATTTGAACAATACTTTTTTGCAGGACAAGGTTCCCCAGGTTTTCTGTGCATTCATTCCTTCAAACGATCACAGAAAGGAAACGTGTAAAGACAGAAAACAAAGGCTTCATCTGGGCTGAAGAGAGCTGTGATTTTGAGGCATTTCTCCTTAAATATGATTCATTAACGCTTCCAAGCTGAATACAGACCAGATGATGTATTTTTACAAGCATCAGTCTCAATTATGAATCACCTGAAAGCACAAAGCCTCTTGATTGCTGTTCACTGTCTTCACTGTAAGAGCCCAACGAACAAACTGCTCCCAAGCTTCTGGTCTTTGTTAGTAAGAAATAGGGGATGAATGATCAGGGTTAAACAATAATTCACTTATCACAGTGGTGCACATTGATTTTCTGTCAATTGACACGTCAGTTAATCTTTCTGTACCGGTTTCTTTGTGGACGTCTGGGGAAATAATAAAAGGGGGTCACGAGGGGCCCTAGAAGAAATCTTTGCCCCTCAGGAGGTAAATCCGGCCATGAGTGGAAAGAAGAAAATTGATTTAAGAACTACAACAGGGCAAAGATTTACTTTTCATTATGCTCAGTTTATATGGCATTCATGTGGACAGAAAGGTCTGATTACAGGACAGTGTCAGAGGTGAAAGGTCAGAGGTCAGCTGCAGGGCAACACACACAAAACGTTTCTGCATGTGAAAGACATTCCTGCAGTTCCACTCCTCCTCCTCCCGCACCGACTCTTTCTTCTCTTTCACGCGGTGTGAAAGGCGGACGTACAGCTGCTCACCGTCCTGTTTTCTTGGTCACGTGTCATCAAACAGCCTTTACGCCGCCGTACGGAGACCAAACCTGCACGCATGCCGGGTCTCTGTGTCGCTTACAATTATCGTACAGCAGCTAACCTTGATCTACAGTGGGGCAAAAAAGTATTTATTCAGCCACCGATTGTGCAAGTTCCTCCACTTAAAATGATGACAGAGGTCAGTAATTTGCACCAGAGGTACACTTCAACTGTGAGAGACAGAATGTGGAAAAAAAATCCATGAATCCACATGGTAGGATTTGTAAAGAATTTATTCGTAAATCAGGGTGGAAAATAAGTATTTGGTCAATAACAAAAATACAACTCAATACTTTGTAACATAACCTTTGTTGGCAATAACAGAGGTCAAACGTTTACTATAGGTCTTTACCAGGTTTGCACACACAGTAGCTGGTGTTTTGGCCCATTCCTCCATGCAGATCTTCTCGAGAGCAGTGAAGTTTTGGGGCTGTCGCCGAGCAACACGGACTTTCAACTCCCGCCACAGATTTTCTATGGGGTTGAGGTCTGGAGACTGGCTAGGCCACTCCAGGACTTTCAAATGCTTCTTACGGAGCCACTCCTTTGTTGCCCGGGCGGTGTGTTTTGGATCATTGTCATGTTGGAAGACCCAGCCTCGTTTCATCTTCAAAGTTCTCACTGATGGAAGGAGGTTTTGGCTCAAAATCTCACGATACATGGCCCCATTCATTCTGTCCTTAACACAGATCAGTCGTCCTGTCCCCTTGGCAGAAAAACAGCCCCATAGCATGATGTTTCCACCCCCATGCTTCACAGTAGGTATAGTGTTCTTGGGATGCAACTCAGTATTCTTCTTCCTCCAAACACGACGAGTTGAGTTTATACCAAAAAGTTCTACTTTGGTTTCATCTGACCACATGACATTCTCCCAATCCTCTGCTGGATCATCCATGTGCTCTCTGGCAAACTTCAGACGGGCCTGGACATGCACTGGCTTCAGCAGCGGAACACGTCTGGCACTGCGGGATTTGATTCCCTGCCGTTGTAGTGTGTTACTGATGGTGACCTTTGTTACTTTGGTCCCAGCTCTCTGCAGGTCATTCACCAGGTCCCCCCGTGTGGTTCTGGGATCTTTGCTCACTGTTCTCATGATCATTTTGACCCCACGGGATGAGATCTTGCGTGGAGCCCCAGATCGAGGGAGATTATTACCATCCGCTCCGAGCTCCCTGACCTGCACTCAATCTACAGCAGGCGGTGCTGGACCAAGGCCAGGAAGATGGTGAAGGACCTCAGCCATCCCAACAACAGACTGTTCTCTCTGTTGAGGTCAGGAAAGCGATTCCGCTCCCTGAAGACCAACACAGAGAGACTGAGGAGGAGCTTCTTCCCGCAGGCGATACGGTCTCTCAATCACACCACCACACAGTACTGACCCACACATGTGGTTCTTACACACACACTGGACTTTCTGGACTTTGGTTTTGCACAACACTGGTCACTATATTCTTCATTTCCGGTTAATACTTGTACAGCTGCTGTTATTGTGTATATATTTATTTATATTTAGATTTCTTCATACATTCTTATATAGTTCTATATTGTGTATTGTGTATTTTGTTGTACAGTTATTTTATTTTCAACTTTAATTTATATATTTATCTTTATCTTATTCTTCCCAGTTAAATTTACCCTTCATTCTAATTTGTGTTGTACAGTTATTTCATTTTTAACCTTAATTTATATTTTATTCCTTCCTAGTTAAATTTACCCTTTTTAATTTTTCATATTTATTTCCTATCTTATTCATAGCCTTTTCCTTTTTTGTTCTCTTTAGGTCACGAGCAGTTGTCCAAGCATTTCACTACATATCGTACTGTGTATGACTGTGTACGTGACAAATAAAATTTGAATTTGAATTTGAATTTGAATTTGATTATCAGTGGTCTTGTATGTCTTCCATTTTCTGATGATTGCTCCCACAGTTGATTTTTTCACACCAAGCTGCTTGCCTATTGTAGATTCACTCTTCCCAGTCTGGTGCAGGTCTACAATACTTTTCCTGGTGTCCTTCGAAAGCTCTTTGGTCTTGGCCATGGCGGAGTTTGGAGTCTGACTGTTTGAGGCTGTGGACAGGTGTCTTTTATACAGATGATGAGTTCAAACACGTGCCATTCATACAGGTAACGAGTGGGGACAGAAAAGCTTCTTACAGAAGACGTTACAGGTCTGTGAGAGCCAGAGATTTTCCTTGTTTGAGGTGACCAAATACTTATTTTCCACCCTAATTTACGAATAAATTCTTTACAAATCCTACCATGTGGATTCATGGATTTGTTTTTCACATTCTGTCTCTCACAGTTGAAGTGTACCTCTGGTGCAAATTACTGACCTCTGTCATCATTTTAAGTGGGGGAACTTGCACAATCGGTGGCTGACTAAATACTTTTTTGCCCCACTGTATGTGTTCTTATCGATTATTATTTTATTATGTGACAGTTTGAGGTTTGTCAATAGACTGTAGATAAAAGATGGATGTACCCACCACTTGGATTTGAGCTTTTTAGCCATTACAATTTTGGTTTTGCTGAAGCCAGAAGTGTCTAAAGAAAATTATTCTGGGCCTTCATAAACATGAAATGATTATTTTGAACTGAAATATATCAAATCAAAGTGGTTTTTTTTTTATCTTAAAGGAAAATGTGTTTGGTGTAAACTGAAAAGTAAATATCCAGATTGCACAGAATTTTACATGGTGCTTTTGTAACAAAAAGAAAAATTGGCATGTAATAGTCGGGGCATAAATACTTTTTGGAGTGTGGTGTGTTGAATAAATTAATAATAATAGTGCACTCTAATTCTTGATATGAAGGCTTTTGAATTATTTGAAGGCTTTTTACTTTACATTCACTTACAAATGAACACTGCTTCAGCACCTCTCAGTATTCGTTTGTCTCAACACGTGGGGATGTCTTTGGAGATGTTCAATTTAAAGGACTTCTTCTCAATGTTGGCATTAAAATTGTGCCAGAGCACCTTTTGATCCTGGAAATAGCAGCTGAAGCATGACATGAGATCAAAAACAGGCACAAAGGACTAAAAACATTACATAAAGATTAAAAGCATAGATGAAATCCATGAAGGTTTGTTTTATTATTTGTATGTATTTTAAGCCATAAGAACCCTCACCGCACTCTTATAAACCACATTATAATTCTGTTATTATTTGTTTAGGCCAGCAAATGCTTATTTTACCCACAAAAATAATTACATTTTTAAAAAAAAATACCTATAGGCCGCTGAAACTATATAAAATGAGTGTTTGCAGCTCTAGCCCAGAAGGACTGAAAACAGCCAAAAACGACCACACAGAGACTAAATATGAACAAGCTATAAAAAAGACATTAAACAACAAAAAACAATAGTGACGAAATAACCAAAAAAGAGCCACAAAGACATTCAAACCACACAAAAATTGCTAGAATATAAACGGCAGCAGAGACCCAAAGAGAAAACAAATAACCTCAAATGAAATCACAAAGAGATTCAATATAAATCTGTGCCATCCACGCACTTCATGTAGTAACGTCAGGAGCTTAAAGTGTAATTTGAGATAAACCCAGCAGTTCAAACAGAAAAATGGACACACAACATCCAGAACAAGAAGCAAACAGACCAGAAAAAGACAGAAGCAGATAAAAAGAGTTGCAATATGAACACAAATAGATGGAAACGAAAGTTGAAGTGAGGCATGACGACTGCAAAGCTACTCGCAGTCCCACAGTCCCAGACGTGCAGAGGATTTGTGTCTGCTGTAGTTCAGTGTCCAAATCTTCTGTGTAACAGCCTCACGGACAGACAGGACAGATTAATGAAGCCCGAATCTGTTAAACACCAAAATGAAACACCTCGTCTTTCATCTCCATTTTTGGAAAAGTGCTGAGAACTTTCACAACATCTGGATGGAAACCTTTTTCCATCCACACACACACACACACACACACACACACACACACACACACACACACACACACACACACACACACACACACACACACACACACACACTTACATCAGTCAGTCTCTTCTTGTGTGGCTCTGACAGGTGTAAGCCACCTGGGGAACAGACTGCAGATAAGAGCTACAGATAACACACACACACACACAAACCATAATGGAGCACCACAGCAGCGTTTGCAGAGAAATAAAGAGACCAGAGTTGGAACTGAAAGCAGCAGCTGTCAGAGCCGCACGACTCAAACTGTAAGTGAATACGAACACGAACTGCAGCTGTGTACACGTAAGCTGCTCAAAAAAATTACAGGATCAATAAAAAACACGTCAGATCTCAGTAAGGAAAAAAAACATCGTGACAGTTATCTGTACCGATGTGTATTGAAGAATGAGTTAGGAATGAAGGGGCACCATAATGTTTGATGGAAATGAAAATTTTCAGTCTACAGAGAGCTGAATTCAAACACACCCCGAAGATCAAAGTGAAAAAAATGAAGGTGTGTATATTTTACCAAAAGTTAATTGCAGCAACTCAAAATGTTACTCAGTACTTTGTTTGGCCTCCACGTGCTTGCATGCATGCCTGACAACGTTTGGGCAAATTCCTAACAACACTATGGACGATGTCCTGAGGGATCTCTTCCCAGACCTGGACCAGAGCATCACTGAGCTCCTGGACAGTCTGAGGTGCAACCTGGCGGCGTTGGATGGACCAAAATATAGTGTCCCAGAGGTGTTTTGTTGGATTTATGTCAGGCAAGTGTGAGGTCGCGTCAGACCAGTGAGTCATATTCATTCCTTCATCCTCCAGGAACTGCTTGCATACTCTTGTTGTCACGGGTCTGGGTCCGTTGGACCCAGTATGTGGAGTTTCATGTTTTTGTTATTCCATGTTTGAGGTTATTATGTTTTGGTTTTAGTTTGCATCAGGGATTGTTTTCTTGTTCTCTTGTTGTGTTTATGATGATGATTATGATGTTTATTATTTGAGTTTCATGTTTAAGGATTTGTTCTCGGTTGTATCTCACGTTTAGTTTAGTTCAGGTTCCATGTGTCATTCTGTCTGTCTCTCAGTGTCAGGTCTGCGTCTTGGTGTGGTGTTCTCATTTCCTGTTTTATTGTGAAGGTCTGGGTCTCATGTGAGTGTGTTCAGTTTTACCTCTGTCTCGTCTTGTTGATCATTCCCAGCTGTGTCCACCACCTGTGTGTAATTCCCCTGTGTTTCTCTGGGTGTATTTAAGTCATGTCCTCCGTTATTGTAGTTGCTGGTCTGTCTGTGTATTCCACCCTGCCTCATCTGCGTTTCTACCATGTCTCACCCGTGTGTTCTCCCTGCTGTCCGCCGTTAGTCTCTTCTGGTCGTTCTCATTAAGGTTTGTGCTCTGTAGTTTAGTTGATCCCAGTATAGTTTAGTTCTAGCTCCATTTGCCGTTTGTATTTACTTTCATGTTCAATAAACCACCTTTACACCTTCACGACTGCCTGCATTTGGATCCTCCTTCATTTCCTCCACACGGCTCACCTCACTCGCCGTGACACTTGTGTGCAAGGAGGAACCTGGACCCACTGCAATGGTCTGACAATGTATCAAAACATTTTGTCCTGAGACCCAAAGGCGGTCGGGTGCCGTTGCCTGGCCTGTAGAGGTCGGTGTGTCTCTTCATGGATTTGCCTCCCCAGACCATCACTGACCCACCACCAAACCAGTCATGCTGAACAATGTTACAAGAAACAGAACATTTTCTACAGCTTCTCCAAACCCTTTCATATCTGTCACATGTGCTCAGAGTGAACCTGCTCTTATCTGTGAAAATCACAGGGCACCAGTGATGAACCTGTCAACTATGGCCTTCTATGGCAAACGCCAGTTGGGCTCCACGGTGCAGAGAGAGGGCAGACAGCACAGGGTCCACTAGAGGACATTGTACCCTTAGGCCACCCTCACGAAGTCTGTTTCTAAGTGCCTTCTACGGCCCTGTCCCCCTCAATCACCTGTCCGGGAATCTCCTTAATGCTCTCGAGACTGCTGGGAGACACAGCAAACCTTCTTGACCCCTAGTGTACCTGTAGTTAATTTTATGAACACCAAAGCAGCTGAAACTGATATAACCCCCTCTATTTAACTGACCAGATCAATATCTCACAAGTTTAACTGTCTCAATGCTATACTCAAAAACTTGAAAACTGTTCCTTTATATTCAGCATTTTTTCTTTATCCCAATCAGAGTCTGTTAGTGTCAGGAAACAAATCTGCCTGATAAAATATGAAGTGAAAGCATCTGCTTTTGCATGCAGATTGCTCAGTTAAGAATTAATTAGTTAAGAAACACCCACTTTCAAACGAGTACAACAGACATTTGAAGTATAGTTAAACCACAGCAGAAACTTTCATGTGTGTAAAAGCAGCGGCTTAAATCTCCCCCAAGAAGCCGGAAGATCATGGGACTGCTCCTGTTTAAGAATTCTCTGATAACCTGGATTCAAAGTTGAAAGATATTAAATCCTGAGGTACTGTCTGCCTTTCTTAGTAAAGCTGTTAATAATGTGTAAAATAACTGAGGTAGGATTGCCCAATCAGAAAGAACTTGGACAATGTAAACAATGACGTCAAATGCAGCGTTGTGTTTCAGCTGATAAGAATGAATGTGCATTACGGTCTGTCCTATCACCCACCGATGAGTGTCGGCTCTTCATCATCTCAATCTCAGGAACTAAAATCGTGTTTTTGTTCTTGTTTTGCACACCGAGTCTGATTTTTACTAAAAACCAGAAGCATCTGTCTGTAGCCGTAGCAGCTTCCTCGTGTCTTCATCCAGATGCTGAACCTGTTGCAGGGGTTTTCTCTCGCAGCAGGTGTTGATAGCGATTGGCGCGCTGACTCATCCCAAAGGTGTTTAGATTGAAGTAGACCAGTTTAAGTCTTCATGAAGACAAATGAGACGTTTTTAATCAATAAAAGATGTTTGGAGAATTCAATGCTCATTTGTAAAAGAGGACAGACACAGAAATCCTCCTCCCATCATTTTCTTTATATGTTGAATCAGTAAAATAAGAAAAAGACTCAAAGTGTTTGTGTGTTTTTCATCGTCAGCCTTGCTCCCTCGCTCGCTTCCCCACGTCAGACGACTTTCTATCAGACATGAAAGCGACACGACGTGATTTGATTTTGCTGGTTTAATCAGACGTCCACAGCTCTGTAATGCTGTTAGGGGAGGACGGGGAGTAATGTTACACCCTGTGTGTTTGTGTTTGCCTGCAGCATGTACACATGTGGGATCACCGGCAATGTTAAAGCTGTTTTCCCCTATTTTGCTGTTGCCTGCGTGAAAAGCAAATACAAAGTTTCTTTTCGTTCCTTTCTTGCTTTCTCACACTAGAAAAAAAATTAACAGTATGTCCAATGTTGGGTTATTTGGTAATATGAAATTGACCATAAGTGTGGATCTAATTTTCCGTCCTTCCTGGATTAACCTGTTCATCACCCACACGGGCTCAAACCTGACCACTGCAGTGAGACAATGCTGTTACATTTATATGTTATCTAAAATGATGACTTAGAAAGATCAGCTTGACATCATTCAGATTCTGACAGTGTCTGAAATCACGTGTGCAGGTTGTTTTTTGTTTTGTTTTTTTAGTTTTGTCGTTTTTACCAAATCTCTGTCGTACAAGGCTAGAGTTGGTTATTTGTTTTCTGGTTACTTCCTGTTTTCTTTTGAAGGTTATTTTTTGTCACATGTCTTGTTTTAGATTTACTTTAAGATTGAATATTTATAAAAAGAGAATGTAGGTTTGGCGGGGATAATGAGCTTCCTCCTAATCTCACCCTTAGAGATTAGGGTGAGGACTTGGTCAGTCAAGAGGGGCTCAGAGTAGAACTATTACTGCCAATTATTATTTAAAAAAAAGTTGTTTTCAAAACAAAATTACTATAAAAATAATTGTACAAAGGCTAAGTGTATACAGAGCTTTGTAGAGATATAAATATATTGCACAAGTCTGTATCTTTTCTTTACTGTACATTAAATACTTAACCGGTTGTTAAATGATGACACATGAACCCTGCTACCGGTTACAAACTTCTCTGTGTTTATTAAGGCTGTTGTGTTTTTAACATGCTTTAATGCTTTCTATTTAATCTGAACAAGCCCGTAAAAAAGTCAGTGATCACTGTCGGCCTCTCTCTTCTTTTATTACGACTATTCATCGGCAGCACATTCTAAAGCTTAGTTGTTAAAACATTACGATGGAACTACAGCCCAGCCCATGCAGCAGTATATTAATGATTAACCTCGTATTAGGGATGGATTATCTCAGTTGTTCTCCTGACTGAAGTTTGGTCCGTTTACAGCATCCTGCCATGTGATTGCATTTGTCCCTAACCATCGGGAACCCTCACGTTAACTTTTATCGGTGGAAAAAAGTTAGCGCTCATCCTCCAGCTTCACTGTGTTTATATTATGCTAACTACAGCTGTGTAGCTAACCACCACATAGCACAGCATTATATACCAGCTAGCCCAACTTCAGTAGCCCTACAAAGGTCACTGCTGTTTAGTTTTCTGTCTTCATTTATGTCAGAAGTGATAGCAGAGCTGAACGTTTACATTTTTCAGAAATCCCTCAGTCAGAACATGCTATATCATCTTTAGATGGACACTAGTGAGCTAACTCCCTGCTAACTGCGAACTGCGTTAAACTTAATAAATTCTGTTTTCTTGGATGCCTCGATGTTAAACTTAATTGTTACACCTGGTAGAGCAGCCACACTGATCATTTTATTAAAGATGAAAAAATTTAGACAGTTTGTAACTCTCAGTGATGCTGTAGTGTTCGTTTGACTTTGGAACCAGAAGTCGAGTTTGGACCCGGAAACGGCTAATGATGTCAGACTTAAAAGACCGGATTGGTTGGGAAAAGTTCCAGAATTGTATTTGTTTCTACTGACTGCTTCTGCATTTAAATCACTGGGACAATTAACACATATAGCACCAGTCACCAGTTACGAAGGTGTTTCAAATAATGAAATACAGTCCTGTCTTCCTCCCCTCACCTCCAACCGAGATGGCTGCTCCTCCCTGAGCCTGGGTCTGCCGGAAGTTCCTGTGAAAAGGGAGATTTTTCTTCCCACTTTCGCCAAAGCTCTTTCTCACAGGGAGTCATATAATTAGGTTTTCTCTGTTTATTATTGTAGGGTCTTTACCTCAAAATATAAAGTACCTTGAGGCAACTGTTGGGGCTGATTTGGGGCTATATAAATAAAACTGAACTGGGAGCAACTGTGACCCCGATTTTTATCTGTGCAATGTCTGTGTTGAGAAGCTACAGGTTTAGTGTTTTTTCCCCACTTCCATCTTCATGGTTTAGGCAGTAAAAAACAATCTCATGAGGATTGTGGTTTAGGTTAAAAGACTCCTCTGCACAACATTATCTCCATTTTAAAAAAGACGAGCTGGAAGTGAGAGCCTAATCTCACCGGAGCATTAACCCAGTGTATCTGGCACTCCTGCTAAAGCCTGTTTTCTGTGCCAATGGAAAATCAGCATAGACGCAAAACCAACATCCAAATTTCAAAACCGAAAACGAAACAAACAAACTATCCACAAACCACAGTCAATTTATCTATCATGATAGATTGTCCTTTCAGAAACTTTGGATAAGTTTTAGTATCAGGCCAATGCAAATGTATTTATGTATTTGTGACAATCCATGGGCAGATTATTCGAAAACTGATATTAAATACCAATCAGCTGCATTACAACACATTAAAATGAGAAAAGAGCCTACAGCTCAACATTATATGCATCTAAAAGCTTCAATAATTCTCCATTTTCATTTGGAGACGTGCTGGATTACGTCACACCAGGTGCCTCAGGTTTTAAAATCTTGTCTTACATCACCTTGTATGTTTCCACCTCCTCCTCTTCTCTGCCCTCAATCATGGCCACCACACCTCCTCTTATCTTCAGTACACTCAAACAAAGAAGAAGAAAGAAAGGGAAAGCAGGAGCAGACAGTGTAAACAGGCCTTCTGTGCGTCTCTGCGTAGGCCGAGATAAGTCAAACAAAGCTCGGGGGCATTTTCCGGGCCGGCAGGTGTTGGTGTCAGAGGCAAGCGAGCGTGGCGTCGAGAGTCAACAAATGGAGTGGTGCAAGCAACAAGAGGCGGATGCAAACAGCAGAACATTGTGTTTAAGTGCAGATTAAGCTAGTGGAGGGTTTGCTGCCTGCGCAGACTTTTGTTGTCAAGATACGTGGGCGCTGAAGTACTAAAGCAGCATGTCTGACATGTGTTAACGTTATACTCTTCACTCTTGTCTTTATCACAGCAGTGCCATTAAGCACTTTCTCCTTGATCTCCTGCTGTGTCGGTATAATCAGTCCAATGGGACGCGTGACATCATCTCCAAGGTCAGGGTCTGCAGATGAGTGCTGATCAGCTTTACAGACCGCTATACAGCGGGCTCTGATACCCATCTCCCCTCTGATTAGCAGAGCTCAAGTAAAACCCTAATCGCCTTGTTGACTTGAAAGGCTCTCAAAGTGGGGAAGCTAATTAACTCGACCCAACAGCACAGACACAGAGAGGCAGCAGAGTAGTTGTAGTCAAAAATAGAGAAATATGGATGATTAAATTTAATATTAAAAGAAATAATTTCAGTATTACCAGAGACACTGCTGGATTTCCCCATTTTAAACTGCAAGGTGTAAAGCACTGAGGTGTGTAGGCTGAGGGTGTCAATCCTGCAGTACAGTTCAGGCCACTGGATGGCTTTGAAAACAGCACTGAAGTCATTTACTATTAGTTTTGTTCATATAATGTACATTATTCTTGTTATGGTGATTCCAGCATTAAAACACAGGATTAAAAAACCCATAAAATGCTTTTTTTCATTAGTGACAAAAACATTTCTGTGCCTGTCAGATTTCCTGTCTTGCTCTGATTTTAACCACATTAACAAAGGTGGTTTATTCTGATATGTTGGGGTTTGTTTAAGACTTGGTTTTGGTCTTGATTGTTGACTGAACTTTGATCTGAATTTATTTTAAAGATTTTAAATTTGTTTCCGGCTTTGTTTTGTACTGACTCAGGGCTCTGTGGTGGGCCAGACCATCTGTTGCCAAGATAGTCCTGTTGACGAATATGTAGGCTTGCTGTTGCTGCAGAATAAATCAAAATCCTCAACATGGAACAGGCCATTTCAAACCATTACTGCTGGAAAACTAGTGATTAACTAAAAAAAAAAAAAAAAAAAAAAAAAAAAAAAGAGCATAAAGCATCATCATTAAAAACTGGGGGAAAGGGCATTTTATTTTAAAATACATTAATACACTATCTGTTAACTTTTCCATTTATTTTCCTGCACTTCAGCATTGTACATGTGCATGCATCACCTTACAAATACACGCTTGTGGTGGAAACTGGCCAACAGCTTTTTGCATCTGCAGTGGTTGAAAGGACAGTCTGTTCTGTAATTCCTAAAATCCTTCAAAACATCAGTGTGTTCTGTAAGCTTTTGTTCAGAGGGTTGAGGTAAAAGGGTGGGGCCCGGAGGGCTGTGTTTGCAGGGGGGGCAGCTGATTTGAGGGCCCTGGTGAACACAAAGGGGCCAGGACCTCCTCCACACATGCCCCACACAATGCCCCGGCCCTAATGCTTGTAAATCTATTCACACATCCAGAGGCCAAAGATAATAACAAGCTGTTCAGAATGAATTTCTAATGAGCACACTGAAGCCTCTTAGCATTGGAAACCTGATTCAGGTTCAGGAGAAAACCTGATTCATAGCAATGAAACAAATGCGCCTGTTTACTATTAGCACATAAACCAATGGCACTGGATAAAAACAGGCAGACGGGACAGCACTCAGCCTATTTATTTTAGATCAGAGGGGTCACTTATATCAGTTTAAGCCATATAATCAGATCCCATTCCTTTTAGCATTTTTGAGTGCCTAATAATGCCAATGAGAAACCCAAATGAGTTAGCAGAGAAAATGTAAAAGTGGTTCAGATTCTGATCACATTTCAGACTTTTACAGCCTCCATCAAAGTTTTTGCTTTTTGAGTCACAGACTATAATTTGTGTGTTTATGGGCAGCAGAAGAGGTAACTCTGCGCAGTTCAAAGGAAACCAGCGCTCACGACTCTAGGGGAGACTAGTAAGATATCGTCATTTTCATCCTCTGATTCTGCTCTTAATTTGATCAGATTTGTGTTGAACATAAACTAATTCTTTATCAGGCTCTTCAAGATCTACACCCAGATGCTGCAACAAAATGAAATGTTGATGTAACGAGAGCCAAAAACTCCCCCAAAACAACAAATTTCTCTATAGTTGTGTCTGAGTTGCCTAAATGTGACTAAAAAGAGCTTTTGAATCTACTGGACATAGATTCAAAAGGTCACCGGAAACATTCATAGAGGAAACTCCTTCCTCCTAAAAATTACATTCACATATGACTAAACTTCACTTCTATACCCACTAAATTTGTTTAATCTTAGTTTTGTATTAATCCTTGATTAGGTTTAAACAAAGATCCTTCACAACTTCACTACCCCCATGTCAGAAGTCCCACTGTATATAATATACTTAGGTTGCTTGAAAAGGTGCAACAGTAGGAAAAAAAAACATTATATGATTATTATAATGGCATTTCTGCAATGACACAAATAACAGAATGCATTTTTCACAAAGTTGTATGGGGACATGATTATTAAGAGATGGAGGAGATTCACAGAAAGTCGTGCAGCTAGTTTTGACTGTTTTTCAGGACGCTGCTGGTGCTCGGGTCGGTTTTTGGCTGATGTCTGAGCCCCAGAGCAGCTGATGGAAGGTCGTCAGAGGTCACAGCAGCTCCTCTCCTCATAATTATTTAAATGAGCTTGGAAGCTCTGTGCTGCTGCACAACTGCTGGACACAAACTGCCATTTGGGTATTTAGTTTTCCATCCGTACTTGTTCACAAACAAAGTGATAGCAGTGCTCTCTTGTGTTTAATACTTATTCAGAACATGGCACATCGTCTTTACATGCTAACATTTTATACCACGCACCTTTTGGTAACATGAGTGAACTCAGCATTTGTGTGATCAATATCATAAACTGACTGGTTATCAAGTAATAATTGGGACTTGCAATTCCTAAATCATGTTATTTCAAAAACCAAACACCAAGTTTGTCATCATTTAGGATTACTTCCTTCACTTAGTCAAGTTTGAATGACCCAATGCATGGAAAGAACAGTGAAGTAGAGGAACAATCAAGCTAATACCTGAGATGACCATATCAGAGATATCCACACAAACTGAAATCACACAGATCCAATAGTAGAAAAAAAGGTGAAATCAAGTGTTTAGAGCAGTTTGAAGCCTGAGATCTTAACTTACAATTAAAAAAAAAAAACACACGTCAGACACATGTAAAGTTTTAGTTTTTTAATATCCAACAGTTACAGTGATAATATTATAGCTGATAAGTCTGATATTGCGATAAACTGGACAATGAAGCTTTGGCCATGCTAAAATGAGATTCAACTACTGCAACACTATACATGAAAAAGAGTAATGGGTAGCATTAAATAGTAAATAAAAATGGATTTTGTAGTGCATGTTAATATTCTGCACTGACAGAATGCAGTAAGAGTGTAAACACAAAAGTAAGAATGGAATTTGTACATAACCTCAACAGCAGAACTTGACTTCAGTCACTGGTCAGCAGCTTTTAGCTCTGACTCTGTGAGTGTTCAAATCCCTCCACTTTCAGTCCTAAAGCTTGGTGAGAGGGAGGAGGCAGGCAGGGGGTGTTTGCTGCCTATTCTTATCCTTGGGCAGGGCGGGGCCCAAGACCGGTTGCCAGGGCCAACCGACGTTGACTCCCTGGCCCCTGGCTGACAGTGGCAGCCTGTTGGGCCGAGTGACCGTCTGGCGAGCTGGCTGGCACGTGCCGGCGCAGCAGCCCGGCCGGAGCGTGACGAATCGCTGAAAGAAACCTCCACAGAGGAACACCTGAGCCAGCAAGGGGAGGGTAGGGTCAAGGGTGGAGGGAGAGGTCCAAACAGTCTGGTGACACAGGCGCGAGGTGTGCTCATGATGGGTTTGTCATCAAGAATGCTAACAAAGGTGGAAAAACATCAGTTTTACCTCATTAATATGGAAAGTTATGCAGCGAGGCACCAAACTCTAATGAGATCATCTGCTCTACATGGGCTACCGGTGCTGTAAGTCTGCAGTGTAAACGTATGTTATAAAGATGCCAATCAATTCATTATTGAGCCAAGATCTTTTTCATACCGACTCGTTATTAGTTTATCTGTCAATTTAAACTCGTGAACTCAAACAAGTTATGGGAAAGTCTCCTCTCTTTAATGAGCAAGTTTATGCAGTAAGGTCATCATGGATAAAAGGTGCTTCAGAGGTGTACAAAACTACGACATAAATAAAATTTGTATTTATTCATGAGGACCATGGGAAGCCAGCATTTAGCAGCAACAAGCAGTAATATGCGATTTTCCTTCTCCCAAGCAGGCTTCCAGTTTAAATGGCTTATAGCCAGTTTCACCAGTAATGGAAACCAGTGTGATCACAAAAAACTTTTGGTCAGAGCAAAATCTATGTTGACCTGTACTCCACTAAAGGACACAGAAATGACAACACCTACATTAGCAAGAGATGTGACGTCTTTCATATTTTCACCATCGAGCAACAGCGGCTGTGGTCAGTAGAATTCAAAGCTTCAAAAGACTTCTCAAACCATACCTGGAGTCTAATCCTCATCCTGCACTACCATCATATTCAAGCCAAAACACTGGGTAAGGACTCTATTATTCTTGTGATATTGGCTGCTTTGTGCCCAACTCCTTCTGAATAATCTGTGAAACCCAGCCGCAGCAGGTGCAGCACAAGCTGCCGGGTCACAAAAACCAAGAGGTGCACAACTGGCAGAGATGGCGGTTTGACGACAACTATGTTGCACAGTGCTGTTTAATCAGGCAACAGACCGCTGGCCTTGAGTCATGAACGCAGTAGGGAAGTGCTAAAGATTGCAGTTCCTCTAATGTCCACTCGAGGCTCGTTCCAAAAGTGAGACACACTCCACACACGTTCAACTTCACAGCTGAAATAAACACATTTACCGCTACAAAAAAATCAGCTCTGGCCTCTAAAGCTAATGTGTTCATAAAATCAGTAGATGTAGGTGAATTTTTTCCATCATTCACCTGCTTGGGTTGTGTGTCAGCGAACTGGAAATGTTACTCATTTCAGTTCAGGTTTGTGAATATAGGAGCATTTCATACTAGCAATTGTCTCAAATGCTTTTGGCTTGATGAGGAACACTAGCATTTTGGAGCTCTAAAAACATGCATGGTGGAGCTGAAAATGCTAACACCGAGGCACTGGAACATGGAGCGCAAAAAAAATGGGGCTTATGTTTTAAAATTACTACTTCCTCTTTTATTTTGAAATTTCGGCTTTAATTTCTTTCACACATACTGTATATGTTGCAAGAAACACATAAAATTTTACCAGACCTTTGACCTTTTGACTTTAATAGCCATAAAATTTATTTATACTTTTTTTATCACTCCAAATAATTAAAAAATAATAGTTGGGCTCATAATTAGCAACGTTTTTTCCCCCTTTTTTCTCAATGCAAAGCTCTCCTGTAAAAGTCCATTACTGACTTAATGTTTCGTCGCTCCAATGCTTCAGAATGAATCAATTACTATAGCACAAGTTGAGCTGCTAATGCAACCAGAGCCTCATCACAAATCACACGTTTTTACAATATACAGTACCACAACATTTTACAGCAATTATATTAAAAGCTTGAATGACAACTTTACAAATGACCATTTTCACAAAATTGACACCCACTCCAAACAAAATGGTTGCTGGAATTAAACTGGAACACATTAAGGGGTTGCTTTTATATTTTGAGTCAACATAAAAGCTTTGTATTTAAAAAAAAAAAACCCTAAATTTTCAGCAACGAACCATCTGTGCTATAAAAGTAACGGCAGACAAGCTCCAATTAGCCAGCCAATTTTCCCACATGCATCCGTCTAGCTGCAGTAATTCACTTCAAAATTAACCTGGGTCCTCTATCTCTATAGGAATGAGGCTTTTCAGATTTCACAGAAGGGAGCCACTGAACTGACCGTTGGGTCCAGTAACGTGGATGTAGTATTAGTGTGACGATCCGCTCCTGTCTCTTGGGTGAGCATTGATCAGAGTGAGAGCCATTCAAGTCACGTACACGTGTTTGTAACTCACTCAGCTCACAGAGCAGCTGGAGGAGTTGTTAAAGTGACTACGCTCAGAGTTATATTTTACTGAAGACTCCCATGTTGTCGAGAAACATCCCACTCTGCAAATGCTACCTAGGGCAAGATGATGAAACCTCCGCCTGCTCAGACGGCTGTCCGTGACCTCTGACCTCTGTGCAGACGTGAGTAGACCTGTGATTGTTTCAGAAAGGTCAGTACAGTAGGGGAAATAATTATTCGATCTCCTGTTGAATTTGTAATTTTCCTCAGTTACAAAGAACAGTTTCTACATCTAACATAATTTTCCAGCAAGTTCACCTGATAACGGGAGAATCACCCTTTTCTTTTCACTTCTCTCCATAATTTTCTTTTATAACTTTAGCTTTAGCCTATAAAATGCTCATGTTCAGCTGGGTGAGGGTAACTTCCGTGTCCAGCTAGGTTTGTTGTTACAAACCTCCTGGCATCCCTCCATGGTTTACTTTGGTGAACTTGCCGTTTTCAATCACAATGAAAAACATGCTTGCCATTAACGTTATTGTGTTAATAGCAAGCACAATAATGTGCTCGACTATTTGCTGGCATATTGTAAAAGGGACCGGATTGTCATCAGACACATGTGAGACTAACCGGCTGGTCAGCGCAGGGCCAAGCACGCTGGAAATCGTCTAATTCTTGTTTTTAGATGGTCAATTCGTGCATCTCTAAATTCTAGCACTTTGGTGTTTGTATTTAACTCTTCATTTCCAGCTTAGTTGTTCATATTTTATTGCTGATAGGTGATAATATACCAAATTGCAAAGATATTTACAATTATATCTAACACAGTTTGGTACAAATTATAAAGGAAATGGAGAAACTATTAGTAATTTACCTGGTTCTTTAACTTTGACCTCTCCTCCATCTATAGTGTGTTTTTTCACTTGTTTCCCTCTGCTCACCCCAACCGGTTGCAGCAGATGGCTGCCCCTCCCTAAACCTGGTCCTAACAGGTTTCTTCCTGTAATGAGGAAGTTCTTTCTTTCCACTTTACCTTACAATACAGAACACCTTGAAGCTACTGTTTTGAGTGTTGTTTAGCTGTTATATACCACTGTTTAGTGCTATATAAAAACACCTGAATTATTAGTAATTAAGTAGAGTTTGTAAGAAAAAAGGAAAATTATATATTATGTAAGTGAAAATAGTGAACTGCTAGATTATTGTCCAGTTGGTATACTGGTACTTTTTTTAAAAAAAAAGTTTGCTTAAAGTAAAAGGTGTCTAAAAGTCATCAACAGAAAATGAGCCAAGCTTTAAACTTCCATACTATAGAAAAATAATAGAAATGTATTCACATAACTGCTGATCGGTGTTGTTGGTCATCAAATCTGTTTCAAAGCTAAAGTTTTATGTCTGCTGTAGCTGAGAACCAAGAATGCAATTCAACCAGTGTGGCCAGTTTTCAGCACTTTCAGGATCGTCAGCAGCTTTTTTGTCCAAAAGTTCTGGTTTCCTCTGAGGTCACAATTGGAGATAAATTTTTAAAAGCCTGACACTGTTTATCTCTGTGCAAACCTGATTGGTTACTGTACAATATAAAGCGCCTTGAGGCGACTATTGTTGTGATTTGGCGCTATATAAATAAAATAGAATAGAATTGAATTGGTTAAGAGTACTTGGACTACAAATGGAAACCAGATAACCTTGTGAAACCAAAGATCTTATTGACAGTTAAAAGAAAAAGCTTTTTTACATTATTTTTTGTTATTTCCCCTCTCTATTTGAGGAATTTTTAGATTCCTATTTTAAAGAGGAAAGTCCCCACAGATTGTCAGCTTTGCTACAGGAGTCAGATAGCTGAGTATCTGATAGAGCTGATAGCTGGGTCCAGTTGAGGTCAGGTCAGATTTCCACCACAAACAAAACCCTGCAGGTTTTTGGTGGTCTTGATCTGGGCCGTCGTGTCTGAGGATGATTACTGTGCTTCCACCAGTGTTAGATATGACCAGATTTTTAAAAAAGCACCCTCAGGGTATTAACATGCATGTAAACTACTCATTAGCAGCTTTTAGCTTCTCCGTGTTCCACTGTGGTACTTTTTTGGTTTTGCTGCAAACAAACAGAAAACGAAAGTCACAACTAATGATGCACATTTTTTCAAAACTTTGCAGTAAAAAAGAAAATACAAAAATATTCCCTTCATGTTCAATAATATTATGCAAAGAGTGACTGGTTATTGAATTAATATTTACAGCTGATGGATCTTAAAGTAAAAGCATCACACATTTATTTGTCTCGTGTTAGTTTTCAGGTTACACCCTTCTTATGGCTCCACACAGATCAGTGGTTGTGTCTCTTTATCGTACTCTTCCTAAGTTCGTTGTGACATTTCAGTGGTATTTTGTTATTGTTTTCTAAGCAATAAAAGTATAGCTGGAGAGCCTCTTTGTGCCTCACTTTACTTTGTCATTAAATATTAAAAGTATTGATGGGCGTTGATCAAATCATACCTTAGAACGTAAGACGCCTTGCCTTGAATGATTTTTCTTCTCTAAAAAGGAGTCGCACTGTTCAAAGGGATCTCTGGTGTCACCCCCAAACAATGACAGCCATCAGTAATTGAAACATCACGGCACCCTGGTGCTGTAGCTCGAGGGCCTGGGCTCTTTGGAGACAGCATGTGTGAGTGGGTGTGGGCGGCTGGGGAGTTGAAGAGGGCACAGTGCAGACCTGAATCAATAAGGGTCAGGGAGAATAGGCCGTCTGAAGTCCCCATAAACTGACAGAGGTTTCAAAAGGTTTGGATGGTGGCAGCTGAGGCCTTTTGCAGAGGAGCTGCTGCAGAATTAACCCCCTCCAGCCCCACAGTTGGACAACTTGTTTCATTGCCTAATGGAGCTGCGGGCTAAAGGATTACTGCGATGGCAGACCATGACGAGAAGCCCCTCACCTCAAAGATGTTGCAAGGACACAGAAAGTCCCAGCTCTTGACAGGTCATTATCTTTCACCGGCGTTTGAGACAGTCACTGATATAGGGGGCAGTGCTTCTGCTTTCTTTAACCTTCAGAGTCCTTCCTGCACACTTTTAACAGTAAACGTGAGTAAAAGAGAAGTGGTGCGAAGAAACGAAGAAGTCGATTCCACCAGGGCCATTTTGAAGTGGTTACCAAGCAGGTCAAGCATGCTTGAGGAAACTGTCTCTACTCTGAGAAGCAGATATGTCCTTGAATTCAAGAAACAAGACATTCCTCTGATGGGTAAAGCACCCGGTGGCTCGCACTCGACTGCCTCTTCAGCGACAGTTGCTTAATTAGCCCCCATCAGCCGTGCTGACCTTCCTGTAACACGCTCGAGAGGCCCGCGGTCACGCAGACCCTCCCTCAGACAGATAATTGGCCTGTAAATATGAAGCCATTCACAGCAGGCTTAGCATGGTGCAGCTGTAAAGGTGTGCAGCTGCATTTGCTTCTTCCTCTCTATCAGTACACCCGGACCTTAATGCTCACTTTTACAGAAAAATATAAACATTATGCTAGACCAACAAAGCCACGTAAAATAAGAATACTGGACTGTGGTGTTAGAGCAGGACTCTCTAAGCTTTGATGCCTGACTGCAATGTCAGGAAACCTACAAATGATGAAGTTAAAGGTGGATATGCAGTTTGGGGAGTTTATATAATTAACATAATTAGGGTTAATGATTAAAACTATAAAGTTATGGCTCACTTGCTTAGAGCTGTATTATATTGGAAGTAATACCTACATGTTGACATATTAAGAATAACGGAATAAGTTCTTAGTTTGATTTCTTATGCTTAAAATGTATCCTTTTATTTTGTTAGTCTGGCAGAGACAGGAAGTTAGGCTAGTGGAGCCACACAGTTTTTGACCTCTCAAACTCTCTGCATCCATTTGAACTTTGTAAGTCTTTGATAACTCTGTATTCAATTACTGTGTACCTGTCTTTGGACATTTGTAAGTAAATATTTTAAAACTATATCAACTCCTGTGGATTTTTGGATAAGGAAAGTTGAGCGTCGAGCTAAGACTTCATTTACTGGAAAGCTACAATCGCTATCATGACATCACCCATTGTTTACTGAAAGCTTCCTACTGTGGAGCTTCAGGTTTTGCAGTGACAGGTGTGTGGATCACACTGTGAATGACCTTTTTTACCATAAACCTTAAATATTTGTTTAACCGCAGCTTTAAAGCACTTAATTTACTATTTAGGCCAGGAAGATTGACTCATCTGTGCGGCAGCCATAACAAGATCTGGTTGAATATTCTAAATACTAAGGAAAGATGCTTCAGTGCTTCCTATTTTTCATCTCCTTTGGTAGAGGAAAAATTAGATTCCTGACAGGTTATGGATATTGCTGTAACTGTAAAATCAATTGTTAAGTTGTGTCAGGTAGAGGTAAAGGCTGGTCAGTGACCCAATGGTAAACAAGCAGCTGTCACAGAAGAATGTGTTTGGAGAGTGGTTGCTGGAAGTCGCTTGCTGTTGCTAGGCGATACTGGACGGAGAGAGGCATGTGGCGCTGCACCAGACATCTCCTGGTGATTCCTTTGGTCACTAGTACATTGTTACATTCACCTGCAGTTCTGTCTGCTAATGCTTGCTGCTTGCAGTTTTCTGAAAATCTGACAAATGTGATGCAACCCAAAAACGGAGACCAGGTTAGAACATACTGACTCCAGCAGTATGGCACAACTTTTACTTTGAAGATGAACAGTCTTCACACACTTATACAGTTTTAGTGCCGCTCTGTGATTACTTAGCAAGTGTTTCCGGATGAATCTGAGTCTTCTATGCAAACTCGGGGCCACTGCAGCAGCCTGCTAGTGACCAAAGCGATCAGAAGAAGGTTGTTGTGCAGCACCCTCTTTAGCACAGCAACAACCAGCAACTACTTGCCAACCAGTTGGGGAATACATACTTGCCAGGGTATCACTGACCACTCTCTGTGTAATTGATGCCTTAGTCTTTTGCAAGAGCAAGTTTTCATACAGAAGAAAGTGGAAGCTCAATATACAGTTGCTGATATTTTAATAATAGCTAACTGCTTGGGTGTCATAAGTGGCGGAAGTGAAAAGTTAGCAAGCAAAGTAGCACAGAGTGGAAGAGCTAGCAGAATGTGTATTTATAATTTAAGTGCAGTTAAAATATATGCAGCAGAAGTGGGAGCAGTTTTAATTTCCAGATTTGCTCAATTTGAGTGAAATTTGACACTTTAGCTGTTTCCCATTTTGTAGACACTGCCATAGGCCATGTCCACACTAATACGTTTTTGTTTGAAAACGCATCTTTTTCTCCCTGTTTTGGCCCTCCATCCACACTGAGATCCATTTTTGGTCAAGGAAAACAGAGCTTATTGAAAACGCTCTCCAAAGCGGATACATTTGAAAATGTCGTTTTCGCCTCTTACGTTTCACGCATGCGTAATACAGGAACGTAAGCATTTTCAGCATTTTTAAATGAAAACACAGTTTTCAAATATATCTGGATTAGTGTAGACATAGCCATAATGTTGTCAATATGTGCTTTACATACAGATGCTAAAATAAGTACTTGATGCTACTGTGGATGTAAAAAATTCTCTCACTCTTCCTTCCATTGTTTCCTCGGCGTGAAGACTCTGCGGTGCAAAAACTGAGGTGTTGAAAGTCAAAGGCGGCAGTCTTGTCCCAGATGGCCTGCTGCTGAGATACGGCATAATCTAATTTCCATCTCCATTACCCAAATAAGTGAGCAGATTAAATTTTCATCTGCATCTAGGGTTTAGGAAATTAAGACAGTGCTGTAAAAGAGATGAGGCCTGATTGCTGCTAAATGTGATTGTCTGCGCCACGTTTCTCATGGATGAGATTCACTGACGGCGAAAATTACGGCGTATTCTTTTATTGTTTTGGTACCCACGAGGCGCTTCTGTTTCCATAATATGGAAGAAACAAATTTTTTATATGTCGAATGTTCCGCAAGTTTTATGGATGTTTTAGCACCTAATTTATTTTCCAGTCAGCCATATATTCTCAAAGGTTTTTAGAAATTTAAAGACACAATTTAAAGTACCTAACTTCAGCATAACTGGTTTTGCTTATTCAGTTGTAAATGTGACACTGTAGTTTCTTTTCAAAGTCTGTGCTTCCTGCAGAGCACTGATCAGCCTCCACCTTGCCTGGGCATGCCAGCACCCGGGCATCTAGTTAGGCGCTCAGGTGGGAACGGCAGGAACAGTGCGTGCCGAGGCGACATGAAGATGCAGAGGTGCCTGACGAGACCGTCCCCGCAGTATTAACAATCCACATAACGGCACACGGCGGCACCTCCGAGTTCTGAGAAAGCTTTTGGTGTGATCATTAGAGAGTGGAGGGGAGAGAAAGGCATCTCCCTGAGGTTTGCCACAATACAACAACCACACCGGGTCTGTGGAAGGAGTGTCTGCTCCAGCAGGCAGCTAATGAAGGCTGAGAGGACCTGTGGCAGCTCGGTAATTGAACCTTTGGGACATTCTCTCACTCTTCATCAGCATTCTGCTCTCCTGAAGTTACACTCAGTTTCATGCTGCTGCTGCTTGGGGACTGTTTAATGTGGCATTGTGTTGTTGTTTTTTTTCGGGGGGATGGGATCATCTTGATTTTGTTGACTGAATTTGAAGTGTAGTCAGACCGGTGATCATCAGCTCGATACCATCTGTGACGGGAGTAGTGGTCACTTCACTTTGTCGGTATTTCTCTGCTAATGAAACCCTGACTGAGCAGCAGGTTGGCTCTAAAAATGCCCGCTTATCACAGAAATAATATATCCACTCTTAGTAATGAAATAATTATATCATTTACAAACCCACATTTTCATATTTGTTTTATACTTTTCAATCCCATATCTCATTAGTGTGTAAAATGCTAGTCTTTTATTCTGTTATTTATTGAGTTTACATTTGTTTAAAGTGTCCACATGCAGCACACAATAAAGCTGCAGAAAGAAGGATGAAGTAAAGGAACACTAAAGACTATTTTTTCCCAGTTTAATGTGAAGCCAACTGCAAGCAATAGCTTCACACTCACCATACCAACATGCTTCCTACTGTAAAACATACATCCTCTTTAAATTGTAAGGTTTTATGATTGAAAATTACCAGGTGATCTGATCAGAAGGTCTGAAAATGTAGATGAGCTACAAACCACAGCATGTTACACTGCGTTATTTTTTATTTAAGCAAAACTATTCCAAAATGCAGAAACTGTGAAAAAAAGAAGTTCCTTCTTTCTGCATCCATTGGAATTAAGAGGGAAAGCAGCAACCAGGTGCTGCCAGTCAGATGCACTTGATTAACTGATCATCAGGTCGTGTGAGCACCTCTATGAACATTTTTCCAGTTTGCACATCTGGAGCTTTCAAGTGTGTTAACAGAATACTGTGGAGGAAAGACAGAAAGAACCAAATGTTGCTGCCCGTGAATCTGGCTAGGGTTATTCTCATTCTACAGTGAAAACTGAGAGATTATTCACACATGGGAAACATTCAAGGCAGTGGACATCCGACCAAAATAAGGACATGGTCAGACCATGTAATGCTCAGAGAAACTTCAGAAAACCAAAAAGGACTTCTCAGCATCTACAGGCTTCAGTTATCATAATAAATAATAATAAAAAAAGTTCATTGCAGCAAATGAGAAAAATACTGATCGATTATGGCTTGTTTGGAAGGGTTGCCAGAAGAAGGCATTTTCTCTCAAATAAGTACCTGGTTGTATGTTGTATGTGAACAAAGCACCAGACTTCAGCACAAATACCCCATAAAATCTGTCAGCACGGTGGTGGAAGTGTGATGATTTGGCTTTGTTCTGCAACCACAGGACCTGGGCATCCTGCATTTATAAATTTGACCATGAACAACTCTGTACACTTAAGTATTCTAGAGTCAAACATGAGGCTGTCTGTTGGACAGCTGAAGCTTGGTTGAAACTGGGTCATGCAGCAGCACAGTGATCCCAATCACTGCAGCAAATCTAGCTGCAATGATCCTGTTACGGTCCAGACCTCAATCCTACTGAAATGCTGTGGTGGGACCTTCAGAGAGCTGTGCATGAATGAGTGAGCCAACATTCCTCCTCAGCGATGTGAGAGGTTCTGTCATTTTTTTAAATGTACCAATTTCATGACTGTGGGCTCTGATCTATGGGTCTGATTTTGGGGGGATTAATGTATTGCGACATGTAAAGATGGACTTTTTCACCATGAATAGGTGTGAACAAACGTGTGACTAAACGTGGATCCGGTTGAGATGAAATCAGCCACAGTGCCGTGACTTTCTGGCATCATTCGAGACAGAAACAGACAAGCTGGGCGACGTCTACCATGTCTGTCCCACAGATGGCCCGGCCCCGCTCTCCCTCTGTCTGCAGGGCTGGACCGGCGCTCTGCTGGACGCCGTGACTGTGCCAAATCATCTCAAGAAAAAAAAAACCTTTTCCTCCAGCAACTCCCTGGCAAAAACCCTCGCCTCGCTCATCTCATCTGACTGCTTCTGTAAATAAATAACAACAACAAAATAGCAACAAGAGGGTGACACCCGGCAGAACTCGTTTCGCCATATGGGACCTGCTAGTTGTCAGCGTTTGGCGAGGCGCAGGGGTCACAGATGGCTGCACAGCCCCCGCACCCTTCCACATTTTTCCAGGCTGCTGTGCTTTTAGGTCGTCCTCGATCATCAAACTGGCCTTTTTTCCCCAACTAATTTTTTGATTGTTGACACAGGCTCAGATGGGTAAAACACAATAGCAAACAATTACCAAAGGGAGCTGAATTAAAGGGGGACGTATTATGAGACGGGTGGCGGATGACTCACTTTGCATTAGGCTTTGAAGACGGTCCCTCGCGGCCTGCGTCGAGCGCGCCGGCATTAAAAGCCTGTGCATCTTGGCACCTTGCTCAATAGAAAAGCAGGCGGTTGATCTGGGCTGCATTAGTGCTGGGCCTTTGTTCTCCCGAAGGGCTGTCAAATGGAGAGACGGCTCCCTGAGACATTTTATAGATACATTCCCCTCAAAGGCAGCTGAGCACCGGCAGGATGAAGCAGGCTCAGAGTATTAAGGCTGCAAATATTCCATTTGTTCATTTGTAAACGATGAATGAAAATATGACTGACAGACAGCCCAGAGGTCATCGGAGAGGATTTGAAGTTCAGTTTCATTTTTATTATTGAGCTTCGTTGTTATTTTTTGTTGCCACTTTTTCTGATTAAATGCTTTCATGTGTGTCGTTCGAGGATCCAGCAGGCGAGCAAATTAATTCCTTATTACACCCCGAGCAACATGACAGAAGTGCTTTGGAGAGCTCTAAAAATTTAATCAGATTCAAGTTTTAGCTCAACAAATGTTTTGTTTTTTGTTATTATTTTTTTAGAAGTGAGCTGCTCTGAAAATCTCTGAAATATATATTTTTAGTGATCAGTCAATATCGCTCAGCATGTGCACACTCATCTCAACTTAAATATGTTTATTTTAAATTCACACACACAAATAAGTTGATAAATGTATAAGTCCTGTTGATTGATTTAAGTCGTGTTAACATGTGAACCAGACAAACAGGCCTCATTGTGTGTTTCCCAAGTGCTGTTACACAGAGCAAGGAATTTTAACATAGGTTTTCCAAATATTTGGGTTTTATTTTATTTTGCATACAGAAACACAAAAACTTAGAGGGTTCAAATTAATCTTTTATCCATTTTTTCCATTTATCTTGTTTTCGTTCTTCTGGCAGATGGCCGCCCCTTCCTGAGCCTGGTTCTGCTGGAGGTTTCTTCCTGTTAAAAGGGAGTTTTTCCTTCCCACTGTCACCAAAGTGCTTAAAGGGTCATATGATTGTTGGGTTTTTCTCTGTATATATTATTGCAGGGTCTACCTTACAATATAAAGCGCCTTGAGACGACTGTTGTTGTGATTTGGCGCCGGATAAATAAAATTGAGTTGAATCTTGTTGGATAACAGCCTGCAGTCTCACACGTGTCTCCTGAGCAATTCCAGCCCATTCTTCTTCTGAGAATCACTCGTCCTCCTTCAGATTTGATGGTCTTCTAGCATGGACCATGGTGTTCAGCTCACCCCACAGATTTTCAGTGGGATTGACGTCAGGGCTTTCTGCGGTCCAGTCAAGTGAGACGTGTGTTTTGGATCATTGTCGTGTTGGAAGACAAAGCACTAATTCAGATCCAATTTTGCTTCTGACTGCTCTGCACTGTTTTCTTTTAAAATCTTCACATATCCTTCTTTTGTCATGATTCCTTCCACCTTGACGAGATTCTCACTTCCAGATGCAATGAAGCATCCACACAGGATAATGCTCCCACTGCCGTGTTTCACTGTTCTTGGGTTTGTACATCTCTCCATTGTTTCTCCAAACATTAGCAGCTGCTTTGTAGACGCATCTCTATAGCTTTACTTCCAGAGTCCTCCTGCCTCTGCCAGACTTCTTCTGAACTGTTGTGGCTTTCTTTGAATTTCTTGATAATACTTCTCAGTCCATTTCCTGACACTTAGAAATGCTCTGATGATTTGGTATATCGATTTCCTGCTTTGTGAACAAGCCTGAACTGATTTCTTTTGTTTTAGTTTTCTCAAATGAAAGCTCAAACCTTTGATGAAGTTTTTATATTCTCTGTAAATATGAAGATAATCCTCAGATTTAACTTCATTTTAAAGCTTTGAGCATCACAGTGAAGTAAGTGTATTTTCAGATAGTTTTTTGTACTATTGGTTCTGTATCACGGCGAGGAGATGTCCCTAATATTGTAATCAGAGGATCTGTTTCATCACCCACCTGCTTTTCAAATTTTACAAGGAGCAGCTAATTAGAAGAAATTGTTTTAAAGGGGGAGGAGCTAAAACAGCTTGCCTCAGACAGAAGATGAACTAAGAAGATGCACCAACACTGCTCATTAATTTGGTTTTTGGGATATTCCTGAGAGCTTGAGGAAAAAATGCTCTAAACAGTCAGCTTTTAGATGGCTTTTTGATCTCAAACATAATGAACATCATTAAAATGGTCAGCCTAGACATAAAACTCTAGCCCCACCCACCTGCTAGTCAAACTTGGGTGGCAGCCAATCACAGAATGCCAATCAAGAAAGTTCAGAAGAATGACAAGAATAAGGATAAACTGATTAAAAAGATGATTTTGAACTGTAAATCATGTAAAACTGGTCTGGGAGACTTCAAGAATACAAGAATGAGCAGAATAGAGCAAATGTTGAGACAACAAAGTGCCTGTAATGAAGCCGGAGGAGTAGCAGCAGGTTAAGTCAGCTTGTGTAGTTTCACACCTTTTGTAGATCATACTGCCTTAATTGTTCCCAGCTGTTTTGCTGTCACTCACCTCTGAGTGTGTGTACAGTGACAGAGCTACTGCTTCTTGTCCTGTTTCCATTGTCTGTTTTGCCGTTGTACTTTATTTGGACATATAGATAATAAATCAAACCTTCATTTTTTTCTATTTAGTGCTTCACATGTACATTTGGGTTCTTTGTTTAAGGTCATTTGGTTTATCCACATTTAGGAGTGTTTGTTTATGCCAACTTTTGTCTTTTTTCCATAAAAAGGATAATCAATCTCTGGCTTCAGGTCCTTGATGCATACTGAACTATGTTAACCTTTGTAATACTTATCACACCTGGATTTTAAAAAGCAAAAAACTGACATCATTTATTGTTTTTACTTATAAGACTGCAGCATCTCTCCAGAACTGTTGTTCTGTAAGTAGAATAATCCTGCTGCTGCTGCTGAAGTCCCAACCGGGCTCCTGCTGCCGCCCTCGAGCCCCGGAGGAGATCAGGTGGTCAGGCCCTGTGGACGGTTACCTGGCAGCCGGCGCAGCGGGGGAGGCTGAAGGTCCCCGAACACAGCAGCACTCAGCCTCCTCCCACTGATCCTCCTCGCTGCATCAGCTCCATCTGCGGCCACAGTCGCACTCAAGGAGATTATGTTTCATCTACAGACTGTCGGAGCACTTTGCTTCACACATGAACACAATAATAAATTAAATAGTAAATTCAGAGCATGCCAGATGTGGTGAGAAAACATGCATCTTTATATTTTTACCTGGAATAGGAGTATGATAAGAGTGTGGGTAATGCAGGATTACTTAGTAGTGATTTGATGTCAATAATGATAAGTGATTGGTCTGGGTGAAAGAGTTGGGTGAAGACCGAGAACTTTTTTCAGGAAATTTAAATTAAGTTTGTTATTGTTCTTTTATCTTTCTTGGCACTTTACAGTCACTAAACTACTTTGCTTTTATAGGAAGACTAACTACAATGCAGCAAGGTGGTTTGAGATAGCGACCTGCTATAAGGTCTACTCTAAAATTAAACAAAGCTGTTATTTTTATACTGTCAATTGCAGAAATGATGTAAAACATTTGTCTTATAAATGTCAGCTTATTTATTTGTTCCATCTTTATGAAGGCTGAAGTGTCTTTTAGCTGCTTGAAAAGTTACCAGATATTAACTTGAGACAGTGATTGTTGCAGAGCAGCTGAATTTCACACCAAAACCAGAAGTAGCCGTGAAGAAGCGATCTGACAATCACCGCAATCGGTATCACTTTGCCCTGTATGCATTTTAGCTGGATGACTGTTTTGCATCTGCAGAACGTGAAACAAACTGTAACACAAGTTGTAACTATTCCAGCCTCAACAGTGAGCTTTTTCTAAACCATACTTTTATTGTTTAAAGATACGGTCACACTGGGAAAAACAGCGATTGGAGACCTCTGCATGACAAAAGTTGCTGCAACCTCATTGCCTTTAAAATAGCTGCTTCGAAGTATCAGGTTTGTTTCGAGACAGCAATAAAACACCAAGAAGAGGGATTCAGACTCTTATCAGGTTGTGATTGAATGACGTCAGACTCCTAATTACAGGCAATCTGTTTATGATAATATATATGTTATGCACAAAAATACAGATTGACTGCTTACATTCAGAGTCCAGGCAGAACCTTACAGATGTGAAACAGAAATTCCTCCACAAATAGCAATGTAGTTGCTGCAGGATGGCGATTTAGCTTGGAAACGACACGTACTCTCAACATCCTTGCTTTTACATAGGAGTATAACCAGAATGCAACCAGCTGAGGCGTGTCTCCTCCTGCAAACTTACTCATCTGCACACTCTGTCAGATTAGAGGGTGATTATTTGCAATTGTTCCCCAATCTGTCTGAGAGTGATTGCAGTTATCCAGAGTCAGACTACGACTGTTTGGAGACAGGTTGCTTCCCATCGGGTGAAAAAGGTCACCCAGAAGTAGTTAAGGGTGCTGCTCCACGCTTCACCTCAGGGCGACCAGTTAACTTCTGCAACTACGTGCAATCAGCCACTGATTGTGGAAAAATTTCGTGCAATCACCAAGAAGCCACCAATTATTCCAATTTTAACTTAAGTGAGACTGAGCCAGTCACTACAGATGCGTCAGTGCATCTGGAATTGGAATCTTAACAAGGTGGTAGGAATCATGAGGAAAGATAGATATGTGAAGACATTTTGCCCAATACCCTTCCAGACTCTAAAAACTCCTACACAGGAACACAAACCTATACTTTAAAAGTTGTCTCTATTTCATAAAGAGCTATAAGACTGTGTTGGGTGATGCCTTCAGGGAATAAGTGGTTTTTCTGCTTGTTTGTTGTACAAAAGTACAGTGTCGAAGGCTGTGAAAGTTATCATTAGTTTCCCTTTCTAGATGAAGTAGTGCAAAGAACAACATGGCTACAGCCTCAGTGGTTCAGCCCACTGCTGCCTCTGAGGATTCAGGAGTCAGATTTGCTCGTGGCTGATATTTTGCTCCATCCAGCAGCTTTTAAGCCCTGCTGTCATCCAGGAGCAGATAGAGACGCCTCCAAACCCCCGGACTGTCACGGTCTGGCTGGGGCAGACCGTATGTGTTGCAGGGAAGGACTCAAGCGCAGACCAAAACGTGGTGTGGATTAACAAAACAGGCCGTTTAATAAGGCAAGAAACAAGGGTACAAAATAATAGGGCATGGGTGAAAACTAAACAATAACCTAAACTGGGTGAACTAATAACAAAACATGAAAAACCTTAACCATAATGAACTGACATGGGTACCTGGAGATGAGACATGGATGAGCAGACGACCTGACCAGGAATGACTGAAAGCGCGCGGACTAAATACACACAGGAGGATAATGAGGAAAGTGGGAACACATGAGGAAACAGCTGACACACATGAACATAACGTGACAAGGGGAGCGTAACATTAACAACATTGAACCTAGGAACACAGGAACCCTTCAAAATAAAACCGGAAATCTAATGAAACGCAGACCTGACAACATAAGACACATAGATAAGAAACACACGAAGCGAAGGGCAAGGGAGACTTCACAGGGTATGACAATACAAGGGGGGAACTGATAAACAGATGCACCTAGGAAACATAATAAGCTAGAACATACACTAACAGCATCAAAAGAACTGAAACTCAAAACACTGGGTCATAAGACCCAGGACTGTGACAGAGCCCCCCCTTTAAGGGCGGATTCCAGACGCCCGAAACCTAGAAAAAACAAAAACAAAAAACAACCCACCAAGGGCGGGCGGCGGGGGTCCAGGATGGAGGGCCAGAAACAAGGCCACAAAAAACAAAATGTCCAACAAAATCACAGGAGCACAGGGAACAGTTCATGACTCCTCAGGGGGCCGACCCGGAGGGTGACGGTCCAGAAAATCATAGTTCATGTGATCAGGGGGCCGACCCGGAGGGTGACGGTCCAGCAATCCATGGTCGAACAGTTCCGGGGGCCGTCCGTGCGGACGGCAATGGTGGTGACATGGAAACCGTTCAGGGGGCCGACCGTGCGGACGGCAACGGCGTAGAAACAGTTCAGGGGGCCGACCTCGACGGCGGCGACGTCCAGCAGGTGGCCGAAGATTCCCGGGTGCAGAGCGAGGCTTGGGCGGCGGCATAACAGCCGTAGGACCAGGCGACGCTGAAGCAGAGGCCGGACCAGGCGAGGCAGAGGCCGAAGACTCTGACGAGGCCGGACCAGACGAGGCCGGACCAGACGAGGCCGGACCAGACGAGGCCGGACCAGACGAGGCCGGACCAGGCGAAGATGAAGACTCTGACGAGGCCGGACCAGACGAGGCCGGACCAGACGAGGCCGGACCAGACGAGGCCGGACCAGACGAGGCCGAAGACTCTGACGAAGCCGGACCAGACGAGGCCGAAGACTCTGACGAAGCCGGACCAGGCGACGGCGAAGCAGGAACAGAGGCCGAGGCTGAAGCCGGACAAGGCGAAGCAGAAGCAGAAGCCGAAGCCGCACCAGGCGAAGACGAAGGCTCCGATGAAGCCGCACCAGGCGTGGACGAAGGCCCCGATGAAGCCGCACCAGGCGAGGACGAAGGCCCCGATGAAGCCGCACCAGGCGAGGACGAAGGCCCCGATGAAGCCGCACCAGGCGAGGACGAAGGCCCCGATGAAGCCGCACCAGGCGAGGACGAAGGCCCCGATGAAGCCGCACCAGGCGAGGACGAAGGCCCCGATGAAGCCGCACCAGGCGAGGACGAAGGCCCCGATGAAGCCGCACCAGGCGAGGACGAAGGCCCCGATGAAGCCGCACCAGGCGAGGACGAAGACTCGGAGGCTGCACCAGGCGAGGACGAAGACTCGGAGGCTGCACCAGGCGAAGCACAGGCTGGAGCTGCAGCAGACGAAGCACAGGCTGGAGCTGGACCAGGCGTAGCAGAAGCAGAAGGTGGCTGGACGAGCTCCTCGGGCCCGCCAGCAGACGTGGCATGAGGCTGGAAGGGCTCCTCGGGCCCTCCAGCAGACGTGGCATGAGGCTGGAAGGGCTCCTCGGGCCCTCCAGCTGACGAGGCATGAGGCTGGAAGGGCTCCTCGGGCCCTCCAGCAGACGAAACTTGAAGCTGGCCGGGTTCTCCTGAACCTCCAGCAGACAAAACATGAAGCTGGCCGGGTTCTCCTGAACCTCCAGCAAACGAAGCATGAAGCTGGCTGGGTTCTCCTGAACCTCCAGCAGACGAAGCATGAAGCTGGCCGGGTTCTCCTGAACCTCCAGCAGACGAAGCATGAGGCTGGCTGGGTTCTGCTGAACCTCCAGCAGACGAAGCATGAGGCTGGCTGGGTTCTGCTGAACCTCCAGCAGACGAAGCATGAGGCTGGCTGGGTTCTGCTGAACCTCCAGCAGACGAAGCATGAGGCTGGCTGGGTTCTGCTGAACCTCCAGCAGACGAAGCATGACCAGCAGGTGTAGAGACCACCGGCTGGACAGAAGGCTGAGCAGGCGATGGAGCGAATGACTGAGCTGAACAATGGGGAGCTGGCTGAGCTGCACAGTGGGCTAAGGGCTGAGCTAACGGAAACGCAGGAAAATGACCTATGGACTGGGCTGCTATCAGAGCTAATGACTGAGCTATAGACTGAAAAGCATGCAGTAGTGGTGGTGGTGTTGGTTGCAGACTGAATTCTCCTGAGCCTTCAGTAGAGACAGGGACGGGTGCAGGAGCATGCCGGACACTAGTCACTCCCACCCGAGGAGTAGGTACGGGTGCGGAGACGGGCTGTATCCTGGCTGACCTCACCCTGGGGACCGGCATGGGTGCAGGGGTGGACTGGTTCACAGCCCCCCTCACCCCGGAAGCCGGGACAGGCACCGGCAACGGCTGGGCAACTGCCCTTCCCACCCGAGGAGCTGATACGGGTGCAGAAAGGGTTAGAGCCTCAGCCGGCCTGGAAACCAGAGCGGGAGCCAACTGGGCCTCAGTCTCCCCCACCCGAGGAACAGACACGGGTGCAGAGGCACGCTGGGCCCGAGCTGCCCCGGAAGGAGAAACACGAGCAGGAACGGGAACAGGCTCAGATAAAACAGTCGCAGAAACGGCAGGCTCAGGGTCAACATATATAGGGTCGACAAAAACGGATCTATCAAAAATGAACCCGCCGTCCACTTCATGTGTAGCAGTCTTAGCAATAGCAGTCTTAGTTTTAACAGTTTTCAAAATCCTAGGGTTAACAGTCGCAGAGCGGGTTGACTTGGGGATGACTGAACCAGACTTAACAAAACCTGAACTGACAGAACCTGAACAGACGGAAGTGGAACTGAGTGTGTTTGTCCTGGTAACATAATTAACAGTCTGTCCTTTAACCCTATGTGCAGGCTTAGGCGAGCGGGAATTGTCTTTCATCCCTCCCTGTGTAGAGGGAGTAAAACAAAACGGATCCACCCAGTCCACGTCGTCATCCATAAGGGAAATTCCCCATGGATCGGAAGTGAGCCGATTGTTGTTAGCGTCAGACGGGACGTGAGAATAAAAGTCATTTTCACTCACCACCGTGAGCTGCTCAGCGATGTCCGGTTTATGGCGGCGTGCGCGCCGCTTCCTGCGAGTGGAGGAAGCCGGCGGAGCGAGCGACTGAGCCCCTGGTGCACAGAATGGTGACACCGAGGCTGGAGCGTGAGCGCCTGAAGCCACACGGAGGACTCCCACCTGAAGCGAGCGAGGCTTAGATGCAGGCAGCGCAACAGGCGGGGACTTTCGGCAGCTCTTGGGACCTCCGAGAGCTAGCCGAGTCCCGTGGAAAATGCGCTCGTAGTCGGGGGTACGCCACGGCTTCCAGCGGAGCTCCTCCTCCAGCTGGGCGAAGGCTGCCTCCCGACGCTCGTAAAGCTCGCGGTCTGCTGAGTCCATAGTGGGTCAGGTCGTACTGTCACGGTCTGGCTGGGGCAGACCGTATGTGTTGCAGGGAAGGACTCAAGCGCAGACCAAAACGTGGTGTGGATTAACAAAACAGGCCGTTTAATAAGGCAAGAAACAAGGGTACAAAATAATAGGGCATGGGTGAAAACTAAACAATAACCTAAACTGGGTGAACTAATAACAAAACATGAAAAACCTTAACCATAATGAACTGACATGGGTACCTGGAGATGAGACATGGATGAGCAGACGACCTGACCAGGAATGACTGAAAGCGCGCGGACTAAATACACACAGGAGGATAATGAGGAAAGTGGGAACACATGAGGAAACAGCTGACACACATGAACATAACGTGACAAGGGGAGCGTAACATTAACAACATTGAACCTAGGAACACAGGAACCCTTCAAAATAAAACCGGAAATCTAATGAAACGCAGACCTGACAACATAAGACACATAGATAAGAAACACACGAAGCGAAGGGCAAGGGAGACTTCACAGGGTATGACAATACAAGGGGGGAACTGATAAACAGATGCACCTAGGAAACATAATAAGCTAGAACATACACTAACAGCATCAAAAGAACTGAAACTCAAAACACTGGGTCATAAGACCCAGGACTGTGACACGGACGCTGCGACTGTTCACCTCCGATAGCCTCCTCGAGCCACATAACTAAATAAAAACAGCACTCCTCTCCTTCTTTTACCCCCTCCTCCCTGAGTCCCTTCCCTTTTCTTTCATTTCAACTGAAGCAGTGTCTGTCTGTCTGTCTGTCATTTGGGGTGGGGGGGGGGGGGGCAAAAGAAAATGGACTTCTGTGTGCTTGCTAGCAGCAACAGCTTTTTTTTTTTAATCCTAGCCCCAAGCCGTACTGTGCACTGAAGCAAGCTATTACATGGCAACAATTAAGAGGCTGGAGCGCAGCACCTGGTCCTCCCCATTCGCTGGCCTTCAGTGGCAGCTGACTATACAGTTCCCCCTGCCAGGTGGTTCCACTCCAATCACATTAGCTAGTCACTGTAGGGTTAATAAAGAGCCTGCTAGCCCTCCCTCCACCCTCTCTGCTTCTTTTCTGCAGCGAATCTGGAGACGGAGCATTTTAAAACTCGTTAGAATTAAGATCCCTCCACAAGCGCTGGATAATTAAAGCAAAGGCAGGACGAGCTCCTTGGAATCCAGGGCTAATGTTTCAGGAGGGTGGGGAGCAGGAGGGGGGTGGCAGGGGTCCCCTATCCGCTTAGTAGTCCATTTGTACAAAGAGCAGAGGATCATAATAGACCTTTTCATGGATAGACAAAACAGATGGAGGCCAATTGAAATGAGACAGGCAGGGAGACTGTACGTATCTGCCCGGATACTGGAGATGTGGAGGGATTCAACAAAACAAGCGGTGAGCCAGCAGCAGCGGCGAGCGGCAGCTTTTGTTCGTCCCCGCCGTCAGAAGCGTTATCACAGTAAAAACAGCCTGAAAACCAAAACCTGCAAATAAAAGGAGTTTGGGCCAAATGTGTCAGGCTCGCAATCAATAGTCATTTGTAAGCGCAGAAAGCAGATGTATGCAGTGACATTTAATGCAGCTCAGCCTCCTTTCAGCAGGATGTTAATGGTGCTTCTCTCTGCTGACCTCCTGTTGCTTTGTTGTTCTTCTAGATTTTGTTATTTTGGGGGGGAAAAAGTTTTATCCCATGAAATTCATCTTGTGCACTCGAGGATGTCTCCATTAAAAGAAAAAGAAATAAAGGCTTAAGTAACAAATGGAAAACTGTTGTCATTTTAGCTCAAATTACCATCTACTTAAAATATCTTGGAGTGTTTTTAACAATTTCATATGCAACATAAAGTAATTTTAGCCTTAAGTCAGCCAATGTGAAATATTTAAACCCAAAATGAAAAAGCAGCAACAGAAAATCTCCCAGCATCATTTACAGCAAGCAGGGTTACTGCATAATTGTCAAATCAGCTTTTTTATTGATTAATATTAAGATATTAAAAAATGCAGTAATAAAAAGCATACAATGTTGACTAGATGCAGAAATATGTTGACACACATTTAAAATTTGCAAGTAAACACATTTTATGACCTATTTTTTAATCCAATGAACTTCTTAAAACAACATTTTCTTTTCTTTTAAAGGTCCACTAATCAACATCACTGTTACTTCTGTCAGTGTTTGCTCATTTTTAATGCTTATCACTTGGAAAGCTGCTGATTTTTCTGTATAAAATTAATAAAAGTAATCAATTTTTAAAAAAAATCAATCACGACAAATGTAATCCAGCAAGACAAAAGTAAGCAACACGTGTAAAGTTCTTATTTGAACTTGTAACACCACCATTATATTATAAAGTACAAATGTAAAGCCTAATCTGACAAACACAAATGAACATATAGCAATAAGGTGTGATGGCAGGTATTTTTTTTTTAATCAAGGTTTTATTATTACATGCGTTAATATTAAAAATCACATATTGTATATTTAATGGAAATGCCCTTATTGTGACGGGACTCATGTACAAACAGTGCCCTTCTCCTTTGGACACTGGAGCTTTCCTTTATTCTGCAGCTTTTCAGAATAAAGGAAAACTCTGATTGATCTTAGTTATTATTATCATCTAGTCTGTGTATTTTTTTCATATATTAAAAGAGTTTTGTGAAATTTAATAGGTACGAAACTGTAAATCGGCAGTATGTGACAGCTGGACTTTGTCATGTGTGAAAGTCTCTTAGCACAGAAATAAGTTTTGCCATTTCGTGTTTGGATTTAAAGCTTTAAAACATATTTATAACATATTTCAGCATATTTTTTATCTGATATGTAAAAAGCGCAGAGGGTAATTTAAAAAGCAGTCACTCAGATTCTGCAGTGTTCAAAATAAGAAATGATCGGTAAAAGCGCCCATTTCTACCGGCTGCAGAGTTCCATTTGTTTTTTGTTTGCTTCTGTTTCATCGACAGAATAAAAACCCTCTTTAGAAACCCTGATGCTACATGTCTGAGTCCTCTCTGAATGTAACTCTGCTGTATTTCATGTCTGCCTCCCTCAGAGGCATCACTAGACACATCAAAGCCCCGAGGCTGAACTGGAGATGGAAGGAGGCGAGGAAGGGGGGAGGAGGAGGGAGGGAGGGAAGCAGTGCAGGATGCCCACACTTTAATCTTCTTTATCCGCTGATGTGAAGACAGACCGTCCCAAATTCCATTTATAAGAGAAATACTGATGCAAAAAGGCTGAGCGTGTCTTTATACCAGAGTGAACAAATTGGGATGCAAATGCGCAGCCTTTGAACTGTGTAAAGTGGCATAATGGGATGATCCATAAATTATTAATCAGTGTTGGTTTAGAGCTGAGCCCAGAGGATGGCTGACATCACCGCTGCACAAACCCAACAAAGATTATGAAATAAAATAAGTAAAACCTCTGGTGTAGACTATGAAAAAAGGTTGCTTAAAATATTGTTGTGTCCTTATCTTTCAAAGTAAGGCGCCTTGAGGCAGCTGTTGTTGTGAGTTGGCGCTATATAAATTAAGCAGAATTACACTGAACTGAAGATGGACAGATTAAAAAAAGACTTATCTTTAACACGTCTTTTCTTTACTGATTTATGCGTAAAGTTAATGTTTAAGGGTTTGGTGAAACGGTTTTTATTTGAAGGAGTTGCTCATTAATACAAATCTCTAATCTGCCAATCACATGGCAGCAACTCATTTAGGCATGTAGACATGGTGAAGATGACGTGCTGAAGTTCAAAAGGAATAGCAGGGGAAAAGGGTGATTTAAGAACGTGGTGTGGTTGTTGTTGCCAGACAGGCTGCGCTCGTCTACCAGAGTTTTCCCGGATAACCATCTCTAGGGTGTAACTCCATCTCTCTGAGAAATGTTGATGTCAGAGGTCAGAGGAGATGGGCCAGACTATTTCAAGCTGATAGGAAGGCAACCTTAGCTCGAATAAACACTCGTTACAACCAAGGTGTGAAGAAGAGCATCTTTGAATGCACAACACATGGAGCCCCGAAGCTTCTTAGCTGAGAGGGTGCCACTCCTGTCAGCTAAGAACAGGAAACTGAGGCTAGAATTCCCAAGAGAATAAGACTGGAAAAACATTGCTGGGTCTGAAGAGTCTTGATTTCTGGTGCAACCTTCAGATGGTAGAATCAGAATCTGACATAGACAACATGAAAGGGTTGATCCATCCTGCCTTGCATCACCGGTTCAGGCTGGTGGTGTAATGGTGTGGGGAGAGCCCTTAGTATCATCTGAGCATTGTTTACTTGATCAATAAGGAGTGAAATCTCTGAGCAATGTTTCCAGCACTTTGATGAATCTGTGCCATGAAGAATTAAAGCAGGTCTGAAGACAAAAAGGGAGGGTCCATCCCAAGATGTACCTAATAAAGGAAGGCACAGGAATTCTACTAGTTGACCTTGACATGAGTGAATTTGTGAATCACAATGAATCACATTTCAGTTTATTGCCCTTTTGAGTTGCAAACATATGTTACAGCCCAACTCTGCAGGTGGCTGGATGTATGTGGAGGAGTGTCAAGCTGTGATGCGTCCCGAGTGTGGGAAAGTGTGGACGCTGCTATTTAGTTGGCTTTATGCCAAGTAGTGTTGCTTTAGTTGGCAAAGAGGAACTGCTGTCAACAAGATCAAAGTGGATTATCTTTGACAGCACAAATCTGAAAGCCTGAATTTAGAGGAAAAGGTTTCAATTAGACTCTTTGGTATCCAGGAGCACTGAAATATTTTTTTAGACTAAAACGTTTGCTGAAAATAATCTGAATAAAATTAACATTTTTGGCTCTGTATCATTTTGAGAGGATGGTAAAGAACAGACTTCCTGAGAGAATTATCATCATGAAAGTGGAAAAAGATCCAGATAATTCAGTCACATTTAGCTTCTCAGAGAATAGGGCTTCCGAACTTTATGCTGACCTTAGAGGATAGGTATGGTGTCAGTCTGTCAGTCAGTATGCTGTCCTTTTATTGTGTACCTAAAATAGTTCCTGTATATAGATGTGTCTGTTTAATTAAACTGAAATCAGAAATCCCAATTGTCTCATAAAACTGCCACTTAGGATGATTGCTTGCTAAAACAGATGCATTTCCTGCCCGTCAGCCTTAACACAAAGAAACTGTCTCCAGGTTTCAATAATCTGCTTCTACCTGCCTTCAGAGCACACGGGCCTCTCACATTGTTTGGGAAGCTGGATTAGCAACGCTCTGAGTGACTCTGCATTATTGTGTTGCGTTGTGGAACTCCAACACCGCCTTTCCATGGGGGATCCACGCCACATGCTGTCCAGGCTAGCACGCTAGCTAGCGGGCAGGAGAGCCAGTGTCAAGGCTGATAGGCTGGCAGGCTGCTGGGTCTCAGAGCCAAAGCACACTGCAAAAAATCACCCAGGACTTTAGCAGGATTACATCCAAGCAGTCGCATAATTCTCACTGATGTTTCAGTAAGAAGGCAAAGTTTATTCATATAGCACTTTTCAAGAACAAAAGCTACAAAGGGTATTACAACGTTTTTTCTTCCACTACTGTGATAATTTCCACACACACCAACTCAGCCATTAATCTTAAAAACTTTCTTTTTCCAGGCAGTGGCCCTAAGCCACCTGTGGCAGAGCTGAAGAATTTACTTAGGAGTGACCAGGATTACTAATGTTAGAAATGAATAAATCAGAAGGACAGCTCAGACTGAGATGGTTTGGAGATATGCAGAGGAGGGATAATTAATATACTGAACAACTGATGTTGAATATGGAGCTGCCCGGCAGGAGGAAAAGAGGAAGACTGCAGGGGAGGTTCAGGGATGCAGTAAAAGAGGATATGCAGAGGGTTGGTGTGACCAAGGAGGATGCTAAGAGGGTGAGATGGAGGCAGATGATACGCTGTGATGACCCCTAAAATGAGCATCTAAAAGAAGAAGAGTTAAAAAAAAAACAGTGCTTAAATGTCTTTTCGTGTACACTGATTTCAGGTTTGTTTTCATAAGACCAGACCCATTTGGTGTTTTTATTTTGAAGGAATTTTACTGGTAATAGAGAAAAGACCTCAGATAAACAAAGGAAAGCAAATAGTTTTTGTTTGCTTATTTAGTATTGTTCCCGTTGGTGATATTGTGAAACATCATAAAGTTGCTTTTTATAGTTTATGTTTTCAGTTAATAGCCCAGCTCATAAGCTGTCAATATAAAGATATGAATATACTTCTTCTCACATTATAAAACTGAAGCTGAAGTAGACTATATGGACACGAACAGCAGGCCACCTTCATATTACACCTACAGGAGTTCCTTGGCCAAGGAAACCCATGAAATGAAGCTCCCGGCTGAGAGTTTTCCTGCTGATTTTAATGCCAGAGGAGGTTTGGAGCTCTGCGGATTTTTAAACACTTCGGGCCTCAGCACAGCCCCACTCTGTAACTTTATGTGGTCTGCCATTTTGGGACTGTTGCTGTGGTTCCTAAACGATACCACTGTGCAGTAATATCCCTTACAGCTGATCATGGACTATCTAAACAGGATGAAATTTCATGAACTGAATTGCTGCAATGGTAGCGACCTTTTGAAACACCATACTCATTTTTTGTCATGCTTAATAAGCAGTAATATGCTTTTATAATAATATTATTTTTTTTAAAATTGCAACTAAAAGTAAATGTTTAATTTTTATAGCGTACTAAAAGCCAAATCACTTTAAAAATAAAATAAATTAAAAAGGGGTTCCTAAAACTTCACATGCTTGCACTTTTTAGATAAACTGTAAAAAGCACAACAACAACCTGCTCTCCAACCACAGCTTCAGAGATCGAGGTCTTCCAAAAGCTTGAGAAAAAGGAATGTTTTCAGCTCAGATTTAAAGACACTCACAGCTGATGCTTGTCTGAGGTCTCTTGAGGGATCAATCCAGAATCTTGTTGAAACAACAGCAAAGAGGGAGTGTATGGATGCAGTATATCTGCCACATATGAAGGTGGGAGACCGTTTAAGGCTTTAAACAGAAAAAGTGGCATTTTATCCCAGATTCTGTAATGCACAGAGAGCCAATGCAGATTAATGGGGGCGATTGTGGCTCAAGAGTTGGGAGTTCACCTTGTAATCGGAAGGTTGCCGGTTCGAGCCCCGGCTTGGACAGTCTCGGTCGTTGTGTCCTTGGGCAAGACACTTCACCCGTTGCCTACTGGTGGTGGTCTGAGGGCCCGGTGGCGCCAGTGTCCGGCAGCCTCGCCTATGTCAGTTCGCCCCAGGGTGGCTGTGGCTACAATGTAGCTTGCCATCACCAGTGTGTGGATGACTGAATGTAGTGTAAAGCGCTTTGGGGTCCATAGGGACTAAGTAAAGCGCTATACAAATACAGGCCATTTACCATTAATGTAATCTCTGATTTTTGTCACAGTCTGTAATCTGGCTGCAGCATTTTGGACTGACTGTAACAAACAACAGATGACTGACTAACTCCAGCATGCAGTGCATTACAGTAGTCTGGCTTAGATGTAACAAATGCATGCATAACCTTTTCCAGATCTGATGGTGTAAAACAGATTTTAGTCTGGAGATTGTTAAACCACAGTGTTGATTTGTTTGTTGAGTTTCAGAATTGTTTTATAGATTATCCAAAGGCTTTAAAACCTCTGTTTCAATAAAAGGAGTTAAAGAGCCCAAGTTATCCTTCAGCCTCTCAGTGGACAGCCAAACAATATGACCTTCTTACAGTTAAAGGAGTGCAAAAAGGACTCCTTTAACTGTAATATTTTATTTGTTGGCACCTTTCTCAAGGTCAGCTTAGAACACAAATTCACAACCAGAACTGTATTTAAAGAGGTTTGAAATCTAGGAATAATATGATTGTAAAACCTATAAAACAAACAGAGTGTAGGGAAAGCTCACCCCTGGGGTGTAAGGATAGGTCTGAAAGATATGGGAGTGCCAAGTTACTGAAGCTGGATGAGAATGGGTATAACATGGTCAGCAGATCCAGGAGGGTTCTGTATCATTTGGCGTCATTTAAGGGGTTCTTTTGAGCCTGTTACAAGTTCAAACAGGAGGTGATGTGCTGTGATGCATAGGTGGAAGTTGGATGAATATGAAATATTTTTTATGTGGAAGATAAAAGAAAGAGCACTGACCAAGGTGACTTCCAAAACATCCGGTTTTCATATCCAAAATGTTGTTCCTTAAGCATGCTCATTGTGGAACAGTGATTTCCAATATTCAAAGGTCCATACAGTTGTAAATCATCTGCATAGCAGCAAAAAGACGTGTTATATTGATGAATAATTTGACCCAAAAGGACCATGAAAAAGAAACAAAAAATAACAGGCCCCAAAATAGACCCCTGTGGAACTCCAGGTTTCATACCTGCATTAATGTGAGGCATTAGCAATCAGAGTTTGTACCACAGGGTTGTCTTTCCTTTCTGAGATATTTCCTTTCCACAGACTAACTTTGAGGTTTCCTTTTCCTTCAAGCAAACACTTTTCTTCTCATCTTCTGGAGCTCAGTACTCAGTTCAGTGCCATTTTCTGATTCTTCACACAGCTTTATGGCTGATGGCGTGACTTTAGCTGTCCAACATTTTTTGCAGTGTGTGTTGTGGTGGCCAGACTCGGAGCAGCTGGTCAGTTAGCAGGCCACATCAGCGTCAGGCCGCCTCACTGATAATGGGATTAGCTTAAGCCAGGCAGCAGGGAAAGCAGAGAAGGATGGAGGGGGGGGGGGGGGCTCAGATGGAGGACAATCGACAATTTCAAATCGTCTGTTTGTGCTCTTTGAAATTCATTGTCACTTTTAAAAATGTATCTTTTTTCTTCGTTTCTTTTATATGGTCTTAGTTGCTAATCTCAAGCCTTATTGAATACATGATGTTTATTTTGTATATTATGGTCCCAATTAGTGTCATAATGCAGGATAAAGCAGGGTATGCATACAGTGTCTTTACCTTTCTAAGTTACTCCTGACTTGCTACATAAGGTTTCATAGCACTCGTCTTGAGGCTTTGAAACCACACTGTGATATCATGGTGTTACATTGAAGGTTTAGAACATAACCTTGTTCATCCTCTTTTTCAGTGTAAATGGGACGATCTTTTGCAAAATTAACATCCTGTTATATTAAATCACCCTGAAACCTTCAAACTGAGACCATTAACTCATCGTTGAGTGTGAATCAAGTAAAGAGAAGAGACTTTTCTCATTGACTTCTATGCAGTCTGACTTTTTTTTGCAACCATAGGAGTCATACCAGTCTTATTTTTTCCTGTTAAAACAAATTTCTTCAGTTAATCTGTCTTGAACAGGGAGTTAAAACAAACAAACAAACAAACTTGTAGCATCCAGCAGTTAATTTTTTTTAAAAGTCATAACCTTTCCATGTTCTCTATAATCGTTCTCTCTGCACTTGGCTAATGAACATATACAATCTGGCAGAAACATGTTAAAAGCAACACTTTGTCTCTCAAGTCAAGCCAGTATGAGCTTCTGAGAGGGATATTTTTTGCAGTGCTTGCTCTCTGCCCTTCAGCTCACCTGCAGTGGAGGGCGGTTGAACCACACTGGGCTCTAATAGGCTCACAGCAGCTCCATTATCATAGTCAATCTTGTGCTGTGCTGGCCACAAGCTTTAATGGCTTGGGCCTTTGCCGAGGATAGCGTTAATAGTAGCATCAATACGAAGAGCAATTTTGGTGTGATAGAAAGCCCTGAAGTCGGCGTATTACTTCCTCCCGAACCACCACCGCTACTACCACCAGCAGCAAGAAGCACTACCACATAATTTCACCCTAAAAGCCCCCAGTGCTCCTGCTGAGGGCTGGAGAGGATTGTAGAGGGATTGATCTGTGAGAGTAGATGGATGTGTGAAAGCCTACAGAGGCGTCTATTGATTTCAGGAGGCGTGGAGGATGAATCCAATGATAACAAAAGGTCACCGCTCCTTAATCTCGGTCTTTAATCAGAACAGAGGTCCGTCCAGCAGCTACTGGTCCTCTTCAAAAGAATGTGGAACCTCCTGAAAAATGGGGGTTGGGAGGTTGGGGAATGATTTTTCAGAGGTGTGAGGCCAATAAATTCACAAGGATGGGGGAGAAAGCTGCACACTCGAAATGACAAAGACAGTGCAGATATCAAGTGGAAGAAAGGAAACTGCAGTTTCCATCCTTTTTAAGTAAACAAAAAAGTTATTGCATGGTCAAAAATGCTGTCATCATCAAAAGTAGGGTCTAAATCAATGTTTTACTAATGGTCCATCTTTTAAGAATTGTGTCCATGTGCTTTGGACTTCATATCTAAGGTTTGTTTTTCTTTTACTGTCTATAAATGTCATCAAACTCCAAAAGATTGCAGATAAAAATCAGCCTGTATGTGACATGATGGATACTTTGACATGGGTGACCAGAAGTTCCACAATAATGGTATCTCTGCCCCAGCCTCAAAGTGGTTTGATTGAAATCTGGTGCTTTTTATGTCACATTTTTGGAGCCCTTATAAAAGGGTGTTTTTTTGGGGTTTTGTTTTTTTAAAGGCCAGGCCTTAATATTAAAAAGTACAATTTCAACAGCACATCTCAGTTTTTCAACTTGATTAAGAAATTCTGTTGTAGTAAATGAAAGAAATCTGTCAGAATATCTTTGTTCTTCAATTGTACGAAATAAATGTGTAAAATCAGAAGGTGGTAAAAAAAAACAGGAACGTTTCTGTCATTTAATTGTTTCTTTTTTACTGAATTGCTTTGGTGTAGCATAAAAGGCCATGGGAAAGGTCAGTGGGAAAAATGATAAAACTGATGAATAGACAGAGAAGTTAAATGTTCAAAAGTTCGGATCGGATCGACTCGACATGGTTATATATTTGCTTCGATGTCCACCTTTGTTGTAGCGTTCATGTCTCATACGCCGTGGGCAACCCGTTCTCACTCCCAAAGCGTAACATTTTACGCTAGGTGACAAATCGTCACCATATTACGTTTTCGGCTACCCACCACGTTCCTAAATGACGACCTCGGAAAAAGAGGAAATATGAGAACCGTCTGGACTGAACCTACACATGTTCGCTCTTATTCTTCAAATCGCTTAGAAACACGCTATTTAACATCATTAAAGTCCTGGTTAAGGTCAGGAATAAGGTTATGGTCAGGGCTAGGGATAAGGTTAGGTTTAGGGCTGGAATACAGGGCTGGAACGTCTACTCCCGCGGGAGCGTCATTGCACTGGATTCCAGCCATAACCCGCCGCGTACCATAAGAACGCCGAAGGTCTCCTTTCGCGTTCCTCAGGAACGCCGCGGGACGTGACAAAACGTCGACATGTTACGCCTCGGGAGTGAGAACGCTCTGCCGTGGGACGCACAGACATATTGCTATGACGACAAGCACGCAAACAAAGTACTACTGAGTTGTTCAGTCAATCCTAGTCGTGTCAATCCGTGGCGAGTCGACCTGAGTAGGTACTATTGGAAAAGCAGCTAAAGATTATGTCTTCCTTCACATTTTTCCAGTGCCATCCAGTGGGCCAGATTGGAGCTTTGCCAGGCCTATTCTGGCCTCCAGGGCTTATGTTTGACACCCCATCCCTTATAACATCATAGACTTGAAAAACAAAGTTAAATTAGTGTTTTTTTTTTAATTCTGTGGGGCAAGATTTTCTTCTTCTATGACAAACTATGAGCACCATAAATCATACTTTGAACAGTAATACCAGTTTCATTATATATGATGCAGAGGAACAGAAACCAGCTTTGGTACCCTGGATGTTTCTTTCTATTTTCTAATATTTTACTAAAAAAAATTGAAATAGTGTTATTTTGGCAAACTTTCGTGGTTTATATCATCATATAGGGACTCCTCAAAACAAGTTAAATATAAAGGATCTCCTTTTATCTACATTTGTCTTCTAGCCACAATTCTGTATGTGTTACAGTCATTTTCTAACACGGAAATTTGGAGCCCTGGGTGATTGTCTGATAATATTTACTGTGAATTAAAAAGGGGGCATATTTACATTTAACTAACTCTACAGCTTCAGAGTCTGTAAGAAGGAACAAATAGTAGTATAAAGGCTTCTTGCATGGCTTCTTTATATGTGATATTGTAGCTGATTTAAGGCTGTTCATGTGGGAACGTTTCTCAGCCTCGACTCATTTCATAAGGAATGATCCAGCAGCTCACATAAGACCATAAAAATGGTTAGTTTCAAATAATGCCAGGCAAAAATCGCATTCACATCAAATAAAATCAACCCTGCTAACAGTTCCTCATGTTTGAGACTGTCCACACTTAAAAATATTGAAGTTTTGAAAAAAACATCACTTTGTAAATGTTCTTACTTTACAGAGTCAAATTATCTCTGTGGTCTAATGTTTAAATTGATACTGGTTTAACTTTCTGAGTCTGTGTGCGTTTAGATGTTTTTGTCTGAGCTCCCATTCAGCAGCATGTTGGAATGACATGTACGAACATGTTTGAGCTGCAGGCAGCTGTGTGTGTCAGGTATCACTTGGGAAATGTGTGTATGTGTGAAGTAATTACAGCCACTGTGCAGCACAGTGTGCTACTGACTGTGTGTGTGTTAGCATGACTGAACAGCATCTGCAGACATATGTAAGTCCTTAGATATACGTGCATGTTTAAGTATGTGTGTCTCTTCTTGTATTTAAGTGTATGCACTGGGGTCTGTTTTTTATTCGTATAGCCTAATATTAAAAAACTTTAGCACAAAGAGCATTAACATCTGTTCAGACTATCAGTTCAGACAAAAAAAATAGACAGAAATGATCTTAAAAAAGGCTGAATACCAGCACAGACAGAAATATTCTCTACTAATGCTGAATTTAACATTTCCATCTGTCTGCGTTTAAGAGAAACATAAATATATCACTCTGTGTACTTACTAAGGCTACGTCCACACTAATCAGTTTTCGTTTGAAAGCGCATTGTTTTGGCCTCCCTTCCACACTGAGGCTACGTCCACAGGTACCCGGGTATTTTTGAAAACGCAGATTTTTCTATGCGTTTGCGCCTTTCGTCCACATGTAAACGGCGTTTTCGGTCACTGAAAACGGAGATTTTTAAAAACTCCTCCCAGGGTGGATATTTTTGAAAACTCAGTTTTTGCGTTTACGTGTGGACGAAAAAAATGGAGAAAACACAGCGTCAAAGGTGTGCGCCTTTTTTGACGTCACACTGTGCGCCAGGTTATTGTTTCGGTGAATGAATTTCTACAATGGCAGACTTACACAAAATACCATTACTGTTAATTGTACTCTCTGCAGTGTTTAAATGCTTACATATACACACAGTTACTGTCCCTCCACACATAGGACTCAGTTCTGCTTCTATGCGCCATCTTTGTTTACTCTTTCCCACCCAGGCTGACTTCTGATGGGCCAACATTTCTACACGGATAGGAATATCGTGCCACCTGCTGCTTTGGCATGTTCCTAGCAGCGTTTTCCTTCGTTTTTGGCTTTTACGTGTCGACTGGGTTTTTAAAAAAACGGAAAATCCCTGTTTTCAAAAATACCCGTGTACGTGTGGACGTAGCCAGAGATGGTGTTTTCCTCAAGGAAAAACGTGTTTTGAAAACGTGCTCGGAAACGCATACATTTCAAAACGAAGCCGCCCCGTCGCAGTGTCGACACTCGAAAACGTAGACTTTCTAAAACGACGACGCATTTTAGTCATGTGATGCAGTCATGTGACCAATTAAACAAAGATAGCGGTGTGCATTATACAGCAGTTGTTTTGATTGCTCTCAATTTTGACAGTCCTAAAAAAGATGAATATCAGTCTGTACATGCTCCAGATAGCTATTCTTTAAATTATTTAATTCTCACTCGCTTTTGCGTATGCGCAGGACTAGAACATAAGCGTTTTGGGCCGTTTCTATGTGGACGCACAACTCTGTGAAAACGACTGAAAACACTAGTGTACGCGGAGCATTTTCAGACAAAAACGCCATTTTCAAATCTATCCGGGCTACTGTGGACGTAGCCTTAATGCCTCATTACTTTGCTTTTACACACACTGATGGTAAAATTCTGGTTCTTGTGAGTTGCCTTCAAGCTTAATTTTGCTTGAATATATATTCTGAAGGTTTAAGGTTGTTAAACTTGGCTTGTTGGCTAATTGCAAAGTTAAACACATCAATAAATGGTATTCATCTTTCCATATCCCAGTGCAGCCCTCAATGAATTTGACTGCTGATGTGCAGTAATATGAGTTACTTATTGTACATCTCACCTTCAGCACTGTTTTATGTAAGATGGCGACCTCTCTGACTCTGTGATAGGGTGACAGCAGAGCAGCGTTTGACCTTGAAATTATTGGACTGCTCCTTTTAATTAGAGAATTGGGATGCAATGTGACATCATGGTAAAAAGTTAACGACTGAGGACGAACTGTGCCAGTATGAGCTGAATTAACAAGAAGCAGCAGGGGGGACCAAGTGTGGCCAAAAGCTCTAATGAGCTCGTTGAATAAACTCCAACATCATTAAGGGCGTCTGCGTCTGTGTGTGTCTGTGTGTGTGTGTTTGGAGGGGAAATATGTTTCTCTGACCTTTTGGAGCTTCACACATGTTCTGGCTTGGTATGATGGCAAAATGTGAAATAGTATAAGGAAGAAATGAACTTTATTTTTGTGTGATCATAGAAAGAAACTGTCCTGTTTTCTCATGACTGTCAGCGGCTTGTATGTTGTTGAGATTCTTCAAAGAGTTCTGAAAATGTGACAGCAGTTGAATTTTAACCTGATGGTCTTTACCATGATGTTGTGTTTCTGTTGATTTATTTTGTAATCTATGGTCTCTTTACACTGTGGTGACTTTTACTTCCTGTCTTGGTTCCTGTGCTGATCACATGCTTCATGCTGTGGTGTGTCACCACCAGCCAGAAGTGGGCTTCATGCTTTAACTCCATTAAATCGACACTGTTGATATGTCATAACTACAAACTCTTCTGAAACGCTACGGTGTTCTTGATTGATGACAGTGATGGGCCTGATTAGTTCCTTTGTCTGACACAGAATGCATCAAAATTAAGTTAGACATGTATAGACTGCGTTGCAGGCTCTGCATAAACCCAGAAGTCCAAATTAAACTTTTGATTGATCATAATTTTCAAATAAACATGATTTTTCCCCAATAAGACCTAACCTTAGCGACTGAACTCGTAAAATTGTCAGAAAAAGGTTGACTGAGGTCGTTATAGAGGGAAAATGTTTGCAGGCACAGTTATATCCCCCTGCTGGTCATTAGACAGAATGAAGCTTTAACCTCCTAAGACCCGAACTCTTCCACGGCATGCATTTTTAATTTCTCTTTGATATTTGGGCTGATTGGGTCCCAATGAATGTAAAAACAAAGAATTACCAGATTTTTTTTTTACCCTATTTTTGTTTTTATGAAAAACGAGAGCCACATATGAGGATATTCGTTTAAAATTTTGATAGAACAGTAGCAGTATAATGTCCTCGTAAGTGGATATCAGGCCCTTGTAGAGCAAAATTGAGTATTTTGGTCTAAATAACCCAAAATGTGATGTCCACATATGTGGACGCCAGGTCCTAGGCGGTTAAGGCACTTTTGCATTGGCTTCATTTTTCCTGATTCAGAATTATGTTCAACTTGTATACTTCCAATGGTGAAAGCAAATGACTGCGTATCCTTGAGCCTGGTTCTGTTGGAGACAACTTCCAGTTAAAAGGGAGTTTTTTATTCCCACTGTCTCCAAGTGATCCTCATAGGGGACCATCTCATTTTTGATGTTCTCTCTCTTATATATAATAATAGTGAGATAATAATAGAGAGTGTCTTGAGATGATGCTTTTTTTGAACGGTTGCTGAATATAAAATCATTTTATTGAACTGAATCAGGTTTACAGTCGATGGAATGACAGTATGATGGTATCTGGACTGAAGCACTGCACAGAACATGTTTATGATATTATGATGAACACAGAGTTGTACCTTCATTAGTAGGCTGAGCTGCAGCAGGGGCTGCTGGGAGTTTGACAGCTCTGTGGTGTGTTTGTGTGTGTGTGTGGTGGGCAAAGTGGTTAAGGCTGAGGCAGCAGGGGCTGCTGGGAGCTGCTGGTGCTGTGGAACGATGCCTGAGCCGTCAGTAGCGCTCCTCCACTTCTTCTGCATCGGACACAAGCTGACCCCCACCCCCCAGCACACACCCTCGTTACACACACACACTCTCTACATACACACACAGGCCAGGCCAGCCGTGCCTTTGTCTGCCGTGTCCACATGCATCTGTCATGCATGGCAGCGTTGTCAGTGACAGTCTGCCATTGTTGCCCTAAACCTCCTCCATTCACCCCCTCCTTCAGCAGGAGACGCAGCCTCAGTTTGGGGTAATTGCTGGTCCTAATTAGAACACACGGACACACACAGACACACACATACACACTCCTGTAAACACACACATATTTGCCAAAAATACTGATTTAATGCCCAAATCCTATTAAAGGGAAGCTTCGGCAAAACAATGAAAAGGTGAGTTTTGTGAAGCTCCATTGTTGCTCTCTAAAGAGAAGGTTTATCTCTTAATTCTGTGTCTAAGAGTGCAGTTGTGAAAAGCACAAACAGCCACCGAACCGGCAGCTATTCAGACTTTTGCTCTAAAGAGGGCAGTGCATGATTCAAATAAACAAAGCAGCAGTTTGAAGGAATTTTTGCTGATCTTTTCTGAAGAAATACCAACACTGTTCTTTGTTTTAACGATAAAACCCAGTCTGTAGAGATGTTTGCAGTTTGGTTCACTAGTGCAGTTTAAAACTTTGTTATCAAAGCTGATAAAAAGGCCTGATGGGTTTAGCTACTCATACACTGCTGGGTAGCTTCAGCTATAATACCACAACATCCTGCATTTGTCAGTTTATATTATAAAATCTGCAAAATAGGAAGTACAGGTTTGATATAAGTGGTATCTATCTATCTATCTATCTATCTATCTATCTATCTATCTATCTATCTATAAAGCTACTTTTGACTGATTTTGCATCATATGCTGAACAAGTGAATAAAGTAAAGGGGAGAAATGACTCCACAGATTGTCCTGCTCTGACCTCATACTCATTATGTTGCTCTGTATGCTGCAGGTTGTTGCCATGGACGCTGTAACCTGATAGTAATCACGCCCTCGCAGGGGGAATTTACATGTGAGCACCTCTACTTGAAATAATCGCCCGAGCGTGGCCTCATTGGCTCCCAGGGGTCCCGACACAGCCCTGATTTAATCTGCTCATTATTACACGGAAAATTCAGACAAAATACATCCGTGGATTTATCCCTGTGATTTGCATTCTCCCCCCCTTTTTTGAAAAATACACAGTTCGTGTGTTTGTAATCTCGTAATCAGTGTGTGCAGTTTGAGAGCTAGAAAATCATTGTGGAGGTATTTCAGTTGCTATAGTTTGATCAGCTCTGGTCATCCCTGCTCAAATATTAATAAAAGTGTTTTTCACTTGTCTTCTGTTGCTCTTTTGCTCCTTTTGTGGCTTTTTAATAAAGATCAACAGAATCTGAGCTTTCTTTCGCCCCAGATTGCTCTTTTTGACACATTTCCACTAAATCAGATCCATAACACATTCAGCTGAGTCTCAAAGATCTTTTTTCAGTTCCAGTTCATATCCTTTTTTGGGGTCACTCTTTGTTTGCCCCTCGTCTCTCGCACAATGTGCCTCGTTTTGTCTGGCTGTAATTTTTGAAAGGCAACACTTCAGCTCCTAAAGTCTGGCTTTTACTGACAGCCTGTGAATAAAGCAGATCCTGGTGTCATGGCCTCGGAGGTTTTCTGTGAACGTCTTTGTGTTTCTGTTTTCTTGTTACTTCCGCCACGAGGTTGTGTTTTTTGTAGTGCTTCTTGTGTGTTGCTCTGTCTGTAAACACGATAGAAGTGTTCTGAATAAATGGGGTGTAGAAAAGGGCCACAGTAACAGTCCATGAAAATTTGCCTTACATTCACCATCTTCAAGGTCAACTTTGACTTTGATTTATTGGTAGAAAACTAGCAAAAAGCTTTATAACTCAGAAAGTGTGCTGTGCTGTGTGCTAAACAAAGTACATATGTACTATATCCACATGAATATAAATGTTGTTGTAGTGTGTAAAGTCATGAGTTCTATTTCTTGAGTATTTGATTCCTATTTTATTTTACTTTAAAGTCTATCCTAGTCACGGTGTTTTGGTTCCTGTTTAACTTTATTATTGTTCACATGATAATAAAGTTTTGTGTGTTTCCCTCGCGCACCGCTCCACACGCTGTTCTTCTGTGCTCCCCTGTGTCTTTGGTCGGTCATTTCCTCTTTTACTTAGGAAGTTTTCACTTATGTCTTAATTTGGGTTTTGCGTCCTCCGTCTCTGATTGTCTTCACTTGTGATGATTACGTGTATCCATCCGTGTCAGCGGTGTTAATTTGTGGGCTGTGTATAGTCTTGTCCTCCCTTTGTTAAGGAATACGTCCTCTAGTTGGCTTCCCGTACTTTTTGTATATACCCTTTCATACAAATTCTGGTAACCCTGAGTATAAGACACAACTTGCCTAGCACGACCAAATACAGGGACAGAATCAAAACTGTCATGAAGTTTGCACATTTTATCATTATGTGCTCCAGCAAACAGTCAGTCAGGACACACACGTTAAAATAAAATTGCATAGAGCCTAATAGGATCAGTGAGGATTAAACTCTGATCTCATTTTTCTTTAAAAAATCTGTCACCAGTTTAAATTGCCCAGCAGCATCCTTCATCCAGTCTGTTGTAGAAAGCTCAGCTAGCAGCTGCAGTTACACCTACACTGAGTATTGCCTTGAGCATCTCCACACATGCCGCTTTTATAAAGAAAAACAATATTTATGTGTGTCTTTTCAGTGCAAAGAGTTAAAGGTATTCAGATTATCCTGTGTCTGCAGCAATGTGGGAGTCTCTGTGGAGTCATTTCACAAACTCCAGCGCCATCTAGAGGTACAGACGAGAAAGTTCCACATATAAGATTTCTAAACAGAGAGAGTTCGGACATGCTCGGGTTTATGAGTGGAAAATAATAAAGTAAATAAAGGATTAAAAAAAACATACTCAAAGCAGATCATACAGCATGAAGTTAAATATATATATACTGACACATGACGTGTACAATATTTCTGTTTTATTTTTTAAATTTATTTTTTATTTTGGTCCACTCAAGATGTATAAATAGCCATGACTCTGATTCAGGTGTATTAATGTGGACAGGCTGATAACGAGACAGTGGAAAAATAAAAACAGAGTCAGAGTAATTACAGAAATATGAATATGTGGATTTTATTTTATTTTTAAAACCTGATGGGGTTTTTTTTAGTTACAATCACACACAGATGATGATGTTTTTCTGGTCTGCTTTTTAATTTTAAATTTAATAATAGTTTAATAATTAAGTTATTCTGCATATGCATGTTTATCAGGATGGCCAACGCTGGATTTTGTTTCTCCATCAAGAAAATGACACTATTAGTGCTGGGACTTTTTAATTCAGTGCAAAACACATTTATTAGACCACCTGTCATTAAAAGACAGCTTTACAAATATTTTACAGATCTGTCAAAAGCATTTTTAAAACAAGCACTCCCCCAAAACAAACCATGTGTCATTTATTAGGTAAATGAAAAATTGAAATCATGTTTTTATACCCATATTTGAGCCACAGTCTCAGAAACCTAACATCCAACCACTAAAACTGGTTTTCTCATTAGGAATTCAAGTAATTAAATGTAATCTGGCATCTTAATGAAATAAATAATAATGTGTTTTATTTTTTTCTGCCTTTTTGTTAAACAGTAAATTTGAAAATCCATAGATAACAAAGATAATTATATTTGAGCATTAAAAATGCAATTTCGATTGCAGAGCTTTTGCGTACTGGTGAATTAACCATTAGAGAAATATAAAATCTTTTTTGGTACTTACCAATACTTTTTACAATTTAAATACAACTTAGGAAAGTTTTGGCATAGACCTCGTAATAAATTCGTTAAGCATTGCATAGCTTATATCTTATATTTTGAGTTCAGAATTGGGGTTTCTCTTTTATTGTGTGCATTTATTTATCTGTTTATTTTTGTTCTTTTAGCTTCTCTCATTTCATTTGCATCACCGTCATTATTTTCACCATGCAGAGCTTCATATTCTCCAGCAGGTGGCGGTCAAAGACAAGAAAAATAAAACCCTAACTCCACACTCAGCAGGAAGTGAGACGTTTGGAAGGTTTCTCTGGCTGCTGAGCATGCTCAGTTCAGTCCACAGCGTAATGGCCCTGCGTGTGTGTGGCTTTAAGTGTTTACCTGAACTTTAGTCCCTCAGGATCCTCAGCGCAGTGCAGAATGGTAAGTTTCTTCTACTTCATCACCTTTGGTTCCTTTTAAAACTGCAGATACATGTGAATTTCTTTAAATGTCCCCGACAGGTTTGTTTCTGTCTTCCTCCAAAAATATAAAGTTAAAAACAAAATTACACCAGCTCCTTATTTTGTAAAAGAAAAGATACTTGTCTACGTTATTTTGTGGCTCACACAGCAGCTGCAGACATTCAGCTCAGCCTAAAAACTTCTCATGACCCTCTGATGAGCTCTGCCAGCCACAGTCATAGTCCTAAGGTATAAAAACCAGACCCTGTTGGTCTTTTTTTGTTTGTGAACAACCAAGTGAAACGTTATCAGAACATACTCTGCCTCACTATTATCAAGGTATTTGATGATATTTATAACCTGGCTTTATGACTGCTGGCTCTCCTGGCTGTTTGGTACTCCTAGAAAAGATATGAGTTCAGTCAAGACCACTGTAGTCAAAAGATTTTTCTGTCTACCTGCACGAATGGAGATGCTGGGATGGCGGTGTGTTGCAAAGCGGCTTGCAAAATTGCAGCAAATGTGAGTGCGTCGCTCAACATTGTCACCATTTCAAACAAATGTAAAATTAATGTATATAAAGGATCATACTCACTATAAATCGCCTTGAGGCAATTATTCTTTTGATTTGGTGCTATATAAATACAATTTAAGTAAGTAGTAGGACATTACTATAATAGTCATTTCATTTGTTTTTATTGTGTTTTTATTTTAAGAATTTTATAACATTTATTTAAAAAATTGTTTTAAATTGTTCTAAAAGAGGCAGCTGTTCAGCTCTAAATCTGACTACGGGTAGAATTAGCTTTTTGCTTTTGTTTCTGTGAATGGAAGAAGTTTCCTCGTTTCTGTGAGGCTTTCCTCTCCTGTGCCAGAATCAGTTTATCAGCACGCTGCTGAGGCCAGTTCTGCTTTGTAGCCTTCTGAGAACTAAAGTTTTAAAACCAAATGTTACCCAGAAGTTAGAGTAATGTGTGTGAGAGGAAAATCACAACCTGTGAATCACTGGTATGTTTCTTACCCCTGTCATAGATGTCACACCGCTGACATTAGTGATTCCAAATTTAGGACCGGCAACTTGAAACCATAAAATATTAAGTCTGCGTACAGGGTCTGTTTTTTTTTGTTTTGTTTTTTAACTGCTTACCACATGTAAAGATCCTGTCATTGATCTCTGCTGCAAAACCACATATAAAGTGATGCCAAAGTTTTACCGACTTTACATCAAAATGGAAGAAGCCACCGTGACGTCAGTCACCCACAGTCGTTTGTGAGCCAGAGGTGACTGAAGTAATGTGAGATGGTTGAGTGTTAAATTATCAGCTACACCCTAGCTAATTTACCATTTGGTAAGTTATCAGCTGTGTTTGTGCAGCACACATGTTCATAGGTTCTAAGTAATAAAAACTCCAATTTCAGACAGTTTCATTAAATTTGTTTTAAAAAGGCACAAAAACCACAAACATGGTGGAAAAGTCCAGTTCAGTGATACGATTAGTGAGACAGGTGAACTTTAAGCCTTGCCATTATTCGAATAAAAATAAATAAATAAACTTCCAGTAAAAAGTGTGTGAAGGAGACTTTTCATAGAGGCCAAAGTAGAATTTATATCAGGCTGTAAACATGTTTATTGCTACTGTAATGTTGGACATTTGAACATGGGAGGCTGGGATTGGCTCAGTTTTGGAGCGTCACGTAAAAATTAGATTTTTCAGTAAAAAAAAAAAAACTAAAACATTTTGTTAAAATTCAAAACAGAGGAAAAAAACAAGAGTGAAAGGTTATTCAGATAAATACACATAACAGTCTGAAAGCAGTTTATTAGAGTGTTTTTAATCTGCAGATTTGTGTTCAGGGACAGGACACATGGGCAAGCCAAGACCATAGTTTGAACGCCACATTGTAATTAATTTTTACATTTACAGTCAGAGCATGATTTCTACTCTTCTTTCAGGGTGGATTTATCTTAGTTTTTACTTATTTTTGTATTCTGAAACAACTGGGGTTAAATCTCTTGTGTGTGTGTGTGTGTGTGTGTGTGTGTGTGTGTGTGTGTGTGTGTGTGTGTGTGTGTGTGTGTGTGTGTGTGTGTGTGTGGAGATACTGGACACGAGTTATCTGAATATTTAGTGTTTTCTTTCTGGGGTAAACGGATCAGTGCATCAACATTATATTTAGCAACATATCACATCTTTGTTTTGTTCAAAATGTATTTATGCCCACGAAACTCAAGTTTATTTATAAAGCACAAATAACCAGATAAAGTGCTGCACAAATATGTGGAAAAATGTTATTACTAATAAGTCAGCCATTGTTTACTTAAGATAAAATATGTAATTAATAAGTTTCAGCACACGCTTGATTAAAAGTCAACAGATATGTAATAGTCTATCTGTAAACTGCGATACAGCAACTCCCTGCTGGACTTTAACCTTTTATCAACCACCAGGTTACCATTGAACTGGTAGGGTTTTTGTAAGGTTCAAATCTAACCCATTCTAGCCATGCCCTTAACTTCCAAAATCCTTAAGCAGTATTCTGATTGATGAGTTATTAAAAAAGAAAACCTCCCATAAAAATTTTGTGAAGGAGGAAACCATCCACAGAGGCCAAAGTAGAATTTTATAGCGTGCTGTAAACGTGTTTATTGCTACTGTAAAGTTGGACATTTTAACATGGGAGTTTGTGGGGCTTGACTCAGCTTTAGAGCATCAAGTGGACGATGATGCTCCAAAACGTAATGAAAAAAGTTTAACTAAAATTGAAAAGGCAGAAAATAAGTGGAAAAGTGATTCACGTGTATACATTTAACAATCTAATGACAGTTGATAAGAACGTTTTCCTTCCCCTGAAAGAGACGCCACAGAGACACTGAGACAACAAAGGTTAGCTTTAGGAAAATGTGCATTTAAAAAAAACCAAACATGCATATACCTGACATTTTACTCATGATTTGTTTTGTCTTTTTAATCGCATATTTGTTTCTAAGTGATGTTCTGTTTTCATGAATGTACATGTGCAACATTTATAAAGAAACAGAACTGGTGGATGGATTGAGGCCTCTCCACATTCGAGAGGTGCAGATGACAATATACATCGATTCATATGAATTCTGAAATATCTGTTTGAGAAGTATGAAGAAAACCATTTGAGAGCAGTGCCAGTGATGCAGACCCAGTTTTGTAGTCTGCTAATAAGAGTAGCATGATAAATGTTGAAAAGGCTAAAATAAATACTATAAAATGTAAAGCTGCTGTCACTCCACACATAAATACTGACATTTCAGTTGACTGAGTGGCTTCAACATTTTACAGCAGCTTGTCCTCAAACTGGAGTTTCTCCTGCTCTTAAAACAAAATCAAATCAGACCTTCCGTTAAAGCTCGAGACGGCTGCTTGTTCGCTGTCTGGCTCGTCAACATGTCGGGTAAATAAACGTAAAGTAATGTGATGTGTGCTCCACCTCCTCTGCCTGTTTTCTTAAAAAGGGCTCTTTGTAAAGCTGCTCCATTAATGTTGGCTGCACGTGACGCCCTCTTTCACCCCCGCAGAGGTCAGAGGTCAGCCTGGTGTTTGGATAAGCACACTGATCCTGTTAAAGATCTGAATGGACCACACACACACACACACACACACACACACACACACACACACACACAGACCAACAAAAGAGATATTTTTGTCCACTCTGGAATAACGCACAATTCTGTTGTTGTTGTTGTTTTTTAATCAATTTTTTATTCATTTATTTGAAGTCTGAGTTGTAGAACATAAATAAAACAGGACATGAGAAAAGACCTAATAAATTAATTCCCCTTTTTTTTAAATGAAGGAAGATGAAAACCACAGAAATAATTCTGTCTTTATCTCCCAGAGTTCAGCAGGAGCAGGATCGGCCCTCCAGGTCCATGCGATCAGGGTCCGCCCGGGTCAGGAGCTGCTGGGAACTCTGCAGGCTTTCGTGGAGGAGAAGCGTCTCCGAGCGCCGTTCATAGTCACGTGTGTTGGCAGCCTCACCAAGGCGACGCTGCGGCTGGCGAATGCCACGGCAACAAAAACAAACGAGGTAGTCGAGGCAGCGTGTTGGGTTGTATTTATAGAGCTCTGAGACACGTGGGCTCGTCATGATGTCAGCTTTTAAACTTTTCCTTCAGGTGGTGCACCTCAGTGGGCCCTTTGAGATCGTCTCCCTGGTGGGCACTCTTAACCCAGACGCCCACATTCACATCAGCCTCTCAGACTTCGAGGGCAAGACAGTGGGAGGTCATGTGCTGGGAGATCTGGAGGTGTTCACCACAGCTGAGGTGGTCATTGGTGAAGCGGTAGACCTGGAGTTCACCAGAGAGATGGATGAGCAAACGGGTTTCCCCGAGCTCGTGGTTCAACCACGACCACAGACCAACCAGTCAGCCTGAATGAAAATTACAGGAATCGTTCATCTTTACATTTAATATCTAGTCTGTGAAGCTGAGAGATTAATTAAAAACTTATCAGCAATATTTGAGCCGCAGCATTTACACCTGCAGGGCAGCTAACAGAACATCGATCAGCTCCACACAACAATCGTCCCTCAAGAATCTGTCTGTACCCAACACATGACACATCGGACTTACATCATGTGCTTTTATGTAAATCCCAAAAGTTGATTCTATTCATCCGGATGTCCAGATAATTTACTTACCTGGATGATTGAGCATACATCAAGACAGGTCTTACGTAGGCTTTTCATTGTCCACAAAGCAAAACTGTGGGACTGGTGAAGCTTCATCATGAGCTATCCTTGAAGCTAACTCTGAGATTAACACTGTGCTGAGAAACTCAGTCAAAGCTTCATGTTGAACTAGAAGAATGTGACATTAACTAAACTTTCTTCCAAATCTAGCAGAAATAGTCTCAATAAATACTGACTGTTAAATTACTGCAAAGATGCAATGAGATGACTTTGTTGAAAGAGCACCATTAAAGGCTTAAATCCTGAACAATGCTTGAAAGGAATTTTTGCATTGTATATATCATTTAAGGTATTTTTGCAGGTTTTCATCTCAGTTTACTGGAGTTGATGGTGCACATATAAACAAGGTTAAAAGTTGATGTAAGTTAAACGAGTTTAAAGTTGTTGTTCTGCACAGAGATGGCTGAAGGGATCATTTGTAAAATACTCAGCAGGCATTTCAAAATGTTTGTTTTGTGCTCAAATAATTTAAAAAAATGCAAACCCTAGCAGTTTGGTTAGCGTCGGGACAGAGGAGCGATCATTTCTCCTGCACGCTTGTGCTCTGCAGTCTTTACAGTAGCTGCTCCGCTTCCAGGAGAAAGAGGCGGGGCACATTAAAGTCGAGCTACAAAGGGTCCCCGCTGCAGCTTTGTGCTTTTGTTTGTCCGCGTCAGCGCAGCATGGTGGCCAAAAAAGCGTTGGTGGTCTGCCCCTGTGCCCCCGCCCCCAAGGGGGGCAGGGGGCCGTTTAACACATCCAACTAAAGCAGCTTTGTTTTCCTTCCTGACAAATGAGAAGGCGATGCAGGCGTGCAAAGCAGATGTTCTGGATTTAAAATATCACTTTTTGATCTCCATCCGTTCTTTCGTTGCTTGAAATCACATCTTAATGTGGCAGAGGTGATTAAACATCACCAGCGTTGTTTTATTCGCTCTCACGTACCCTCGCTGTGCGTCCACACAGAGATATGTTGCTGTTCTTCTTTAAAATGTCGCCGACTAACAAGTTTAGAAGTAAGAGTTGTTGTTTATTAATGTTTGTGTCTGGCATCCTGCTGTGAGGCACCAATTACTTTCTACTGTGAGTCTCTTGCTTGACCGAGAGATGGCTTTAATCTGTGCGCAGCTTCAGAGTTCAGGTTGCTGTGTTTGTGCCCACACTGCGGCTCGATGTGTCCCCATGCTGACCTTTTAAAAACACACAAACACGAGCATTTCAACACTGTTATTTTATGAATTCATAGTATTGAATGGGTTGCACCTGTAGAGCTTGAGTGAAGTCAATGTAAAAGATAAAGGTGCAACAATCCCTATACATATATAACTATTCATTAGGAGGGGGTGTTGAAGATGCATGGAACAGCCAGCAGGATAGGCTACTCTGTTTGAACTGTGGTTGGTTCCTTATCTGAGCTCCAGCTGTGGAGAAGACAGAAGTTTGATTATTGGAAGAAGTTCATCAACTGAAGGGAAGTCAAGTGTTAAACACAGTCCAAACTGTCCACTGTGGCCTCTGTCTGTGCTTCCTGAACTCTGTGGTAAACTGTTGCTTCACTGTCAGCATGCAGTTTGTTTCTATAGTGTCTGCATTGGCAGAATTCCCACACAAATCTCTCTTTTTGATACAGAAATTGACATCAGCATGGGAATATAAATCCCACTTCAGGCTTCAAGGTTCAAGGTTCTTTATTTGTCACATGCATAGTTATACAAGTATAACACACAGTGAAATGTAGCCTGACACGCTCCTCGACATGTGCAAAAAAATTGGGGAGGGGGGGTGTAGAGGAAGAACATTTTATATATATATATATATATATATATATATATATATATATATATATACACACACACACACACACACACACATATTCATTGGGTGAATGTGAAGTAGTAGCAGCAAGCAGGTGAATTCTGTACATTAATATGAATAGACATCTGACTATTTTACAGGATAGACAATATAAACATATTTAAAATTAAAGGAATTTGAAATGTACATTGTGCCTTGGTTTAGAGTGTTTGGAAGAGAGTCCTGTCTCAGTCAATTATAGATGATGTAAGAGGGCGGGTGTGTGTGTTTAGGGCACGGATGGCTTGGGGATAGAAGCTCCTCTTGAGTCTCTCTGTCCTTGCCCGGATGATGCAGAACCTTCTACCAGATTGCAGAAGTTGGAACAGTTTGTTGCCTGGATGGGACGGGTCCTTCAGTATCTGCGCTGCTCTAGTCCGGCATCTCCTGGTGTAGGTGTCCTGAAGTGGGGGGAGAGCAATCCTGCAGCAGCGTTCTGCTGTACGGATCACTCTCTGGAGAGCTTTTTGGTCCTTCCTTTCAGGGAATTTGGGGAATGCTGCCAGATTTTAATCTACTGATTTGTTTTTTGATGGCTTTTGTCTTTAGACCTTGTGTCTGGGCAGTATTCTCCTAAAGTTTACAGAATGTGTTCAGATGATTGCTGTTTAGAATTTCAGTTTTAAAGACCGCCTGGCTTAACATGATTCACAATCCTTTTGTAAAAGCAAACATGTTTGGTAGCTGGTGGAAAGAATAGACTGATAGTAAAACTACCTCAGGTAACTAGTCACACACACACACCCCGCTCTACTCAGGTGAATCTCCTTGTACAGATGAAAAGCAATGCAGATGATAGTATCTGCTCTCTTTTTCTCATTAGAGGATTATCCTCCCTGTTGCCTTTTGTCCCTCTACTTGTGTTATCCATCAGTAATGAGCCCAATAAAAACAGGGGACTCTGGTGTTGTTAAGCCGCCCCCTCTTCGCCTCACTTCTAACGAGACCAACCCTGGTCATTTGTAAGTCGGCTGCAAAACAGACTCCTGTTTGAGGAAACAAGAGAAGCCGTGGTGGCGGTCGCAGGCCTATGGCACAAGCAGACATCCCCCTCCCCGGGAAGCTGGTGCTGATCAGCCGGCTTTCGGCTTTTATGTGGCAGTCAAAGATCTTCCAGGCTAATGACACGCAGCTCTGTTTGAATGTCACAGCATGAGGCGGAGGGCTGGACAAATCCCACACACAGATCAAAACATCCGAGCTGCTGCTGTCACCGCTAAGGGAAGCTGACACAAGTTGCTAGTGTGTTTCCAATGTACAAATGTTTTGCTGTTTTTCATATTTTTGTGGCTCAGAAAGTCAAAAACAGTGTATCCAAATGAGAAAGGTTTTCTGAAGAGGTAAAAGAAGAGCACAAAACTAAGTGTCAAGAAAACAGTACAAGGAAAACTCAATTACAGTCCTGCACGTAACAATACAATCAGTACTGAAGTGTTCTCGAGATGGAGAGATGCAGTTCAGACCTTTTGCTGGATGAAGTCTGATAAAAGCAAAACAGAAATAAAAATGGAAAGAGGAAAAAAGCAAGGATGGAGGACTAGTTCAGACTGATACATTTTTTAAGAAAATATTAAAAGAATTTGGATCTAATATCTGAGTGTTTAGCTCTTCCAATGCTAAAGTACAGACATAGCTGTTGTTTTCAACCTGGACGCTGTTCAGCCTTATCAAAGCTCACAGGATGACTTTGGATGGATGTACTTGGACATTATTAAACATGCAACAAACTCTCTGAATCATTTGTGTTTTCATTTCAGTTGAGTTTTTCCTGTTTTAAAATGTTCAATTTTACTTAAGTTTTCATTAGTTTCAGTGTAAGTTTCTTTTGTTCAATTCCCCATCCTGACACTAAAACTGTTCACACAGCAAAATAAGCCCATGTGAGTGAGTGGTAGGCTCTGAGGACTCTTTGATGATGATAACTGCAGTTCATGCCCTTTTCTCTCTGCGGTCTTTAAACTTGATCAGACAGGCTTCAGTCACATCCAGGCAGCTTATTAATGAAAAACCAAATCAATAACGCCAAATCCTCCTCAGGATTTGAACCTGAGAGCTCTTAGGCCCTAGAGTTTTGGGGCATAAAACGGTGCTGTTGCAGACTTTCACCACCAGGAGGCAGCACGAGTCAAGATGAGACGCAGGTTGCAGTAGGTGCGCTCTTCAAGAGAATCTTCAGTCAGAACCATTTACAGCATGAACCAAGTAAGACCTACTGTCAGACGCCTCACTCTGGGAAGTGGCTTCAGTTTTCCAGCTTCACTGTTATAAAGTCTGCTTTTCAACAAAACACTGAGAAGTCCACAAAGCTGAGCAGACGCAGTTATGGAGCCAGAGTCCGCAAGGCTTTGACTCTTGAGAGTGATCATCTCAAGTCAGGGGCGTATATTGTATCACATTCTTTCAGTTTGAGTGTTTTTTACCTGCTCTTGGGTTAAATTGAAGCATAGCATGTACGTAATTCATGGATGGCATGTATGTAACAGGACCCACTTTCTATGGCTTAGCCACTCTTAGCTGGTGAAGAAACAAGCTCATCACTGACATATATGTTCATTTAATATTTGTGACCAAGACTTTAATTGAGAGAGCCAGAGTAAAATGTTTTTTAAAATGTAATTGTTACTTATAACATGTATGTAACTTTGTAATTTTAACATGTTGTCGCCTCTTGACCAGGACTCCCTTGAAAAAGAGGTTTTTAATCTCAATGGGACTTTTCCTGGTAAAATAAAGGTTAATAATAATAAATAATGTCATAAAGTTATTTTTTCTGTACTGATAATGTAGTGCACGAAACATTGTGGACAACCCAGTGAAACTGTTCTTGTGTTTTTGTTTGTTTGGTGGCACTCCTGTGGAAAACCAGACAGTTGAAAAAAACAATATAAAAAAATGCCTGTGATGTCACCCACTGATATTGTTGGTGTCATTGCTAGCATTTTGGTCCCAGCTTTTTTTAATTGTTGTTGTTTGTTCTTTTAATGACCTGCAAAAGAAGCCATATTATTTGTCAGAACACTCCTTTAAAATACTCCGAAAGGCTCCAACAGCACAAACACAACTGAAAAGTCCAGTTCGGTGATATTTAAACACATTTAATGTTTCCATTAGAGGAACTGCAGTCTAGCCTGCTCTCCAGATATACGGCTTTAGGGCTAAATCCTACCAACCTATTTGGTACAAAACAAATGAAATGACACAAATCGGCTGCTTAAAGGTTAGAAGACATGACAAGACATTTGTTAGGGCAGAACATAAAGCTCAGATCCTTCAGTGTGTGGAGATCTTCTATTTGTGCCATTTGCTTTCCTGTTGTCCACTGGGTGGTGGGCAGCATCAGTGACAGAGAGGCCAACAGGCTCAACAAACTGATCCACAATGCAGGAAAAGTAGAATAGAATAGAATAATCCTTTAATTGTCCAACTGGGAAATGTAGTTGTAACAGCAGCAAAAAAATACAAATACAAACAGAACAGAACACAGGACAAAGAACAGAAACACACAAACTTTTTACATACTTACATCATGGACAAGTTACCAAAACAGTACTGTACAGTTATTATAACTGAAGTACAGATAAGTGGCAAACCCAGGTCATAGTGTGCAAACAGAGCAGGATACTGAAAAATGTTTTAATAGTTAAGAATATTTAGAATAACTAGAAAAGTAAGTTAGGTAAATGACATTTTGGCCTAAGTGTCCTTTACCGTTTTTGTGATACTTTACTCAGTGTTGCGTTAAATGCTGTTTTTGTAGGAGTAACAAACTGTCTCTGGCTTTGTTACTATCACCTACTATCCATCTGTGAGCATGTATGAAGGTTTTTCCACAGCTGACCAGGCAAACAAAAGAACCAGAGCCTTTACAACGTACTACTGGTAATTTTTTCTTCACAAAAGAAAGAAAGAAAATCATTCGTTTATTACAAATCAAACTAAAAATAAAGGTTGGTTCTTTGTCCTTTTCAGGAAACATGGGCTCTTCCACAGCTTTAATAAGATAAACGGGCACAATCAGCGTGAGCAGAATGGGCCCAAACGCTGGTATAAACAAATAATCAAATCATTTGATGCAGTTTATGGGAGCACTGCAGCTCAAGTGCCCTTCCTCAGACCTGTGTAGCTCTGTCTAATGGGATGTTGGTTGAATTGCTGCTAGCTCGAAATTGTCATTTTATGCCTGTTATTTCTAACAATACTAACAGATAAAGAGGAGAAAAGGACATCCATAGTGGCTGACTGTGCTGTTTTCAAGGCCAATGTGGTGAAAGTTTAAATGTCCCTGAAATAAATTTGATTTTACAATGCTAGGAAAAAAATCCCAGAAATATGAAATATGAAAACTGTCAGCTGTTTTAGATCCTGTGAGCAGCCCCAAACAAAGGGTCCCACTCAAAAGGGTTAATTCCCGTGCAATCGCACAAACCAGGTGAGCCCCGTCTCAGACACTGTAGGCTGAAAGGTTAACGCTCATGACAGCACAGCTAGAAAAAGACTGACCTAGTGTGGTGTGTCAGGAGAAAGCTTCTTCTTTTTATAAAGAGCATGACAGCATGGCTTGCTGTGTTCAGATCAGGGTCACTTGATCCAATGTTGATGATAAACTTTGCTAAAAAGGGATGTTTGTAGCTTAATTTAAAAGTATCCAAACTGGGGGCTAGTACCTCAGGAAGAGTCATTTAGGGTTAGCTGGATAAAGGCTTTGTGTATTCTTCCACCATGCTTTAAAACAACAATCAGTCAGGTGTGAACAAATCATACATGTTGGGAATGATCACAAAGCCAACCCTGCATGCATTTGCAACTAGTTTTCAAAACAGAGGACAGCTCTTCCCAAACTAGGGCAAAAACAGAGTGCTGCATTATTAAATCCCACGTGTGTTTGTATAGGTATCACGTGGACACATCTAAGACGTTAATCCTGGTACCAACACAGCCTTTATCTGGTCTTCTGCGGACCATATTTTACATGTTTCCCACGTTATCAGATTAGGATTTGGGCCTCTAAAAGAGATGGGAGATTCTCAAATAACTGAATTTATTTCTGGGCTTTATGTCATTTGCTGTGGATGCATTTGTTCTTTAAAAACTGGTGTAACTAAAAGTAATAGAATTCCTTTGTTGTCACTCTCCTAAAATAAAAGTAATAAAATTAGATCTGCCGTGAAAAATAAAAAGTGTGAACATTCTTTCCACCTCAGGTGAAAAGACAACAAGAAAATGAGCCCTGAAGGCAACATCAGAGCCTTTTTGTTTGGATCCTCCAGCTGAAGTTGAACTTGTTTGTGTAACTGAAACTCAGTGAACAGATCAGCCCATCTGCAGCAGACAAGGGTTCCCTTTTGAAAATGTGCAGTGAACTTCCATTAACAATAATTGAGTCCCACTCCACTGAGTCACTAACAGAGGGAGGAGGGGGAGGAGGAGGGAGAGTGCACGTGTGTGTGTGTGTGTGTGTGTGTGTGTGTGTGTGTGTGTGTGTGTGTGTGTGTGTGTGTGTTGTTATTAAAATGCCTACCTCTCTAATGTGCAGGTAAGGACCCCTCACCGTTGCATCTCACCAGGCTTGCTGCCAGGGCCGTCTCTTGCTTTTAAGTGAGCGCCTTAATTGAGACAAATTTAGCTCAATTAAACCGCTTTACCTCTGCCAAGAGCGTTTCAGAGCGGCGGAGCAGCCTTTTCAATTAGCTGCCGTGAGTAAATTCACCACTGATCCTGTGACTGTTTGGGTGTGCGGACTGTGAGAGCGCTGGAGCCCGCCAGAGTCACAGACCCGCTGCTGCTGCTCCATCAACACGACCTGGGATGGCCATAATGGAGCTCAAGGACATTTTAACTCATTTAATAACACGAGTAAACAAACAGATATACAAAGGAATAAATAAACAAATACATTAGCAGATAAATGACCCAAAATTTTCAGAGTGGGGTTGTGCTGGCAGGCATTCGGAACCCCTCATTAACATGTGGGTTTTAAACCATGTTAGTGGGCTGGCGCTCACGCGGCACTGCTGCTCTGCTGACTGAAACATCTCGACTGGCATTAATTTCTTAACAGATATTAATGGTTCCCAAAGGATGAAATGCACTCACATATTCCTTTATAATAAACACTTATCAGTGTATTAAGTGGTATAATCAGACACTCAGTGGAAAGATTATGGGGCAAACCGTTAAACCACGCAGACCACCTGCACCCAAAGTCAAAATCAGGATGATGTAAGAAACTTTCAGCAGCAAGTGTCACACGACTGACTCTTGATCTTTCCCTGTGACCTTGTTTTGTCTTTCTTACAGTAAGGACATCACTCTGCAGGAGGGGGAGATATAGGAGAGGTGGAGGAAGATCTCTCAGCCTGGGCGTCTATTGTCTTGTGTATAGTCTGGAAGATGAGTGGATGACGGGGTGGGTGCAGTTTTCTCTGTGGTGGGGTCGGGTGGGCTGTCCCAGGTTCTGTGGGGCCAGGCGGCGCTGCCGAACTGGGCCCCAGTCCGGATGGGCCTGGGCCCCTTTACCTGGCGGGTTGCAGAGTGTGGGGGTGCCTACTGGGGTCAGCGGGGGAGGGAGGGGTCACTTGCCCCTCCATTCCTTCCCTCCCCATCTCCAGCTGCCTCCCTCTTCCCGCTCCACCACAATCACCCACACATGCAGGGCCTTGGAGTAGGGGCCCTCCCCCCTCTGTCCCCTTCTGGCTGCCTGTGCCTGAATTTTATCCCACAACTTAGACATTCACATTACTCACACTCTCATAACACATACATACACATAGGACCTTGGGGGTGGGCACACTACACGGAATCCAATAGACCATCAGGGTGTACAACCTCACCCCTGGCGTCGTTGCCCACCTCTCAATTTTAAATACATGTAGACACTGAGGGCTATCAGGAGGGGCTATGCACTTACCTGCTGCTCTCTGGCAGGTAGCTCCATGTCCTCCTGGGTTTTAAATACACCTTAGAACACACATGCATCAACACTACATATGAGTGGGCGGAGGGAGGTTTGGAGTCTTCACACACCACTGTTCTCTGCAGCCTGCTGGAGCGGGGGGGCTAGGAGGAGGAGTTGGCCGTCCGATTGGCGTCTGGAATGTGGGGCCTCCCTGCTGCTGCCAAGTCAGGGTGGTCTGCACACTGTGCACTGTCGATCTTACGTGCTGCACAATAATGTTTAATATTTAGTATTTAATGTTATATTCCCATATATCATCGTGATGTTGTTTATTGTATTGCTCTTTTTTTTCTCTTCTGCTTGTTGTCTCTTTTTTCTTTCTCAACAGGTGATCCAGGTGATTGATATATGTATTTTTTGTCTGCTTATTTTGTAGTTTTTTGTTTTTTGCCCTTTATCCCCGTCCCTCTTCCCTGCTGTTTTTCTTTCCCTCTTTCTTTCTCCCCTTTCTTTTCCCCAGTCAAATCTGTCCCGTATTTAGCAAGTGAAAATAAAATAAAATAAACAATAAAAGGTGAATCAAATAAACCATTACGGCAAGGCTGGGATGGTCCATTTGGTAAAGTAAATCCGTTGGGCACCTTTCTTCGCCTTTAGACAATAATTCTGATGGCAAAAGAGCCAAACGGGACAGGCAAAACAAAACAAAAAAACAGTAAGGACATCAGGGCGTTTTACGACGTGGACAAGTGTGACCAAACTGTGACAGAGAAACGGATTACAGGGGATACACACAGCTGGGTATCCCACAGGCCAGGGAAAGTCAGTCACAGTCAAATGCCTCCAGAGGATAAGATAGGTGCTGAGAAACCAGCTCAATGGTAGGCGTGAGATCCAGTCCACCCATAGATGGGATAATAAGCTGGCCACAGAAGGAGATAGACACTAAAGATGTCAACATTCACGACGCTGGAGGGTCACCGATTGGTTTGTGAAGTCCTGCTGTGAAGATGAAGTTCTTACCTTTCTAAAATCTGAAGTCACGAGTGTGGGGTGAATCTGACTGGCAAACCGAGGGACGCCACGCACATCAATCATGGGTTGGTAGCCAATGAATATACAGTAATTATCCTCCTCTCTGAGTCCAGTGAGCATCATGTTTTACTCTCTGTGATCTGAAACTTGTAATTTGACCCATAAACTCAGGAAATTTTTACCGAGGTCATAGAAGACTGCTTTCTATGGAAGCCTGTTTCTGCCACTTAGAAAACAGAAGAAGGATACATAACTCGAAATTTCGAATTATTTTCTCAAAATTTCGACTTATTAACTCAAAATTTTGAGAAAAGCAACTCTTCATGTCAACTTCATTTGTGTTGTTTGTTTTACAGTGTACGATGGCCCCTAATGGAACGGTTACGAGCAGGGTCTAACCTGAGGAAAGCAGGCTGTGCCTTTGTTGATGTGTTGTGAGTTCTAAATCTATTTGTGGGGCGGAGCCAAGAGGAAGCAGGCTTTAACAGAAGTTCAGATTTGTATATCTCAAAGGTAGCAGGGATGGGAATGATGTAGTCTAGCCTCTTTGATTCCTTTAAAATTCTGGTGGATGTATTTTTAAATAACTGGAGACGGACTTTTGGCTGTTTATGACAATCTTCACTATAAAAATAATGAAACCTTTCCATGCGGTACAAGAACTCACACGTTCTTCCCACCAATGAGCGTAACAGGCAAAAAAATAAGTAAAAATTCCGCTAAAAGAGGAGGAAATAAGATGCAGAAAGCTGCCTGTGAGCGCTTCAGAGGAGAGGAACAACGGAAACCCGGCAGGTCTTTATTCCTGCAGCACAATGGGCAGAAACAGACTCAAAGAGGCTCCGATATGAAGAAGTGTGCGAGCCACGGAGGACACATCACAACCTTGGAGACACAAATTGCTCCGTTGTACGATGTGAATTCCTGCTGAGCTTTTCATGAGTAGGCTAAAGGATCAGCTAATCAAAGGCGCACTAACATGTTTAGCCAGTGTCTTTGTTAGACCAAAGCTACAGTACAAATAGACCTTCTTTTTTTTATCGCGCCTTTATTAAGCTTCTGTTTATCAGATCATATCTCATGTGTGCAGTGCTCCCTGTGCTTGAGTGTGAAAGTGTGAATTTAACACATGAAAACACAAATCAGCTTCTGGATCAGACTCTGAAAGCAGAGGCTGAAGGAGATAAAATGACATTTGAATACGTACGTAGGACCTACAGCGACCTGGTGTGAAGTTCATGCTCAGACACTGCTGATTGTGACGTGTGCCTCAGACTCTGAGTGTGGATAGTTCCAGTCTAAACGAGCAGAGGTCTTGTGTGGTGTGATCTTTAGCTGTTTGTATTTTGTCTTTGAAGTGATTGTTCTAAAATAAAGTCTGTGCTTAAGGTGTTAACACAGCTTCAGAAATCATTTTAGGCTTTGGTAATGAACCGAGGTGCCAGCAGGGAGTTGTGGAAAAAACACCGACACCTGGTCTGAAAACCACACAAAGTACTGTGAACAGTTTTTAGTGTCTTTGTTTTTGTGTGTTCGTCTGGTTTTCTGAATCTTCTTTATCCATTTTCAACCTAAAAGTGGTTCTTCTATCATTCTGTAATTATTCTGTCTTAAAAATTACTTTTATACCTCTTTTTAACCTCCTTGTGTCTTTTTGAGATCTTGTAATAGCCCTTTGTGTTCCAATCTCTGTTTTCTTTGATTTTATTTTAATCATTTTGCATTTTCCTTTCATTCTCCATCTCCTTGAGTGATATTTTTTGCCTTTATTGGTGATTTCTTCGTATTTGTCTATTTTTAAACATGAACTATTGGATATTTGGATTCATATGTACACCTCCATCAGAAGTCCACAACTCCAGTGCTGGTGTGGAAATGATTTTGTGATCTGTTTGCATCTCTTTGCTCTTTTTGTGTCTCTTTTTAGTTACTTTGCATCTCTCTGAAGTCTTGTGTAGCTCAGGGCCCCTTTAAAGTCTCTTGTGTTTTGGTAATTTTGTAAGTAGACATCCTTTTACATCCTCTGTTTGCAGTGATTTTACATCTTTATTCCTCTATTCATCTCTTTTTAGTTGCTTTGCTACCTGTGTTTTCTTTTTCTGTCTCTTTGAAACTGTTTGTGGTATATTTCAGTAGTTTATCTTTCCTCTTTTTGATAATTTACTTCATTTTTTAGCAAAAAATTTAAACCACCACATCTGACAGGAGCTCTGGACCTGGGGAGCTCTGGTGAGAACAGTATTTTACACCAAATACATCAATAGGGCTTGTCTAAACATATGAATGAAATTAGTCTCGAAGTTGGTTTGAATTCATCCTTCAAGTTTTTTGTGTTAGCTGCCTCTAGCCCAGTTTATATATGTACCATGTAGCATTATAATAATGTAATGTCATAGTCAAAAGTTAAAGAATGAAATTGAAACATACACAAACATATACAAACATGCGTTTGTTTGGCAAAAGGACACACATTCTTCACTCGAGTGCAGCTGCAGATACTTGTGTTGGAAAAGCTCTGAAGCACTGAAATACTGTTCCAACTTTACCTAAATAAAACAAAAGTACAGGCTCTGAAATGTATTCAGCTTATAGAAGTAAGACGTAGCTCTTTGAAGGACATTTTACTTTTAATCATCAGCTGTTTTTGTGCAAAATTAACCGACAACTGTGATTTTCTCTCATATTTTTTGTTAAAAGTTTGTGTCTCTGTCACAAACATCTCTTTGATTTGTACTCGCGTTCCTTGCAAATGTTAAAGTGCGTCTCTTGACCTGACTTTCTCCCCTCACCCCCAGCCAGTCGCGGCCCCTCGCTGAGCCTGGTTCTCCTGGGGATTTCTTCCTGTTAAAAGGGAGTTTTTCCTTCTCACTGTCACCAAGTGCTTACTCATAGGGGATCAACTGTTTGCATTACTGTATGATGTTCACCTTACAATAACCTGCACCAAATAACAATAACTTGTTCACTGTTGTTGTGATTTGGTGCTATACAAATAAAATAAAATTGAATTAAATAGAAACACACTTGTCTGAATGAGGCTCAAACTGTCTCAGATGAGAACTGCCAAACAGGTATTTTTCCAACTTTCATTAATCTGCCATAAACTTGTTCTCACAAAGTTTTATTTAATTTCACACATTTTCTGTTCCCACTGATGAACTTCACTCATTTCAGTTCAGTCAGTTTAATAGCTGTACTGGGAAATTTAATTTGCAGATATGCTCTCATGAAATCCATCAACAATATAAAAAGAAGAAAAACATTACATAACAAATACAGAAAATTAAATCCACATCCAAAAAACTCATAAGATATAATCCTCAGTAAAATTTTAAAAAAAGGCACAGCTATCACAAATTGATTAAAAAAAACAAAATAAAACACTATTGCATAGAAAATAAAGGAGTTTTTTGTCCTGCCACATTTTACTCTTCGTGTTCAGTATCTGCAGCCTGAAGCAAACAGTTCAAGTTCTCTGTGCAGGGGTTCGGTCTGGTTCATCACATCAGCGCCTGTCTTTTGCACCTCCTCCTGCTCATAAACAGCAGATAGTGAGATCTGTGGGGCTTTGCTCGAGTTTATCCTGTCCTCGGTTCTAGCATTTCCAAAGCAGTTGGATGGAGAATATTAAAACAGAGTGATACTTATAGCTGCCCTCTCTTTAAAACAGTATCTTGATGAGTGCCTTCACGTGACGCGTTTAGGGGACATCTGCAATCTAGCTTACACTCTTCCTGTGACAGCAATGCATAAAAGCCCATCTGGCCTCAGGTTACAGAACACACCTGCTATTTACAGCTACAACTAAAACGGATGCAGGATTGTTTTTGCTTCGTTTCTGTTGCTTAAATTAGTTGCAGCTGAGATTTTTAGAAGTGGTTCATAACATAATTTCCCACTGCCTTGTTGTTTACTCTCTTATTTACCATTTTGATTAGGTGGAAGTACAGTTGTGAATATTCAGTGGAGTTTTTCCCACTGCACTCTTGGCTTATAATAAGCTAATTTCCTTCACTGGCATCCATAAAACTGTTTTGACTGTACAGTTTTATAGCTCTTAATGACTGCATTTGGAGATGTAGAATAAGTTATACAGTAGAATTTTTTATTTTAATATGATGTAGAAAAGAAAAAAAAGATGTTGAACAAAGGTAAATAATTATATGTGGACTTTTTACCTTTCTACCTAACATGTGATCTCTCCAGCCTGGTCGCTCACCCTGGATCTCCTCCCTGTGTCTCAAAAGTTTAAATTAGTCCAGATTGGATCAGACGTTTTCGTGTCCCAGACCTCCTCTGTCAGACTCTCTGAGATTTAGCAGCAGCTGTTCCTCTAGAACAGCTGGAATAAGACAAAGTAAAGCTGAACCCTACTGTGAAGCTCCAAAAGAAAAGACTGGAAAAAATAATTATATATGCCCTTTTTAAAAAAAACATGCATTAGGATATAGAATCGGTACTGCTGAACCTGTAGTATAAACACCTTGATTAAATTTACTGTCCATGGACACATACAGGTTTTTAAATCAAGTCGAATTTCGTCTAGATGTGATATCCAGATAACCCGGGCTGGTGATGATGGTAATGATCCACCAGGTGAGGGCGCTCTCCCTCTTTCAGTCGCCTGCATGCGTGTGGAATACCAATCCAGAGAACCCCCTGAACAATCAGCTCACAGAGAGATGAGATAAAGACTGAACCTTCACGTTTCCATTTTTTCCAGCTCTTCGAATGAAACATGTTTTTTTAACTTCTGAAATGCTTAAACTAAAACTTCTGCTGTGAGATTGTTTTGATAAACCAAAATTCCCACTTTATCTCAACAGAAAAACTTTATGGAAATCAGTCAAAGCCCAGAATGAGCGACCATTTTTCCATGAATTCAGCAACTCATCGTGTGCAGGTGCCGGAATGTATTCTTGTGTCATACTCCCGAGCTGCACCTCCGTGCGCTTTCACATCTGCCATTTGCATCAGATTTCACTTTATCTTCTCCATTTCTCTCCACAAACACTAAAACGACACCTCTGTCCTATTACCTGCAGCTCCAGCGTAAATGTTTATGGAAATGGCTCGTCGGAGCAGGCCAAGTGTTTTCCATCAGCGGCTCTTTGCAGTAATAATACTGCAGTGTTGATGTCAGACCCGCCTTGCCTGAAGAGGGGAGGCTAATGGCCCCTTTCCCCCGCTGCATGAACCAGCGAAGAGAGGAGGGAGGGAAAAAAATCTAATTCACCTTAAATGTGCTGCTGCAGAGCTGGGAAGCGAGAGGGCATCTGTTCAGAGAGTCCCCATTAAAGGAACATCATGTAAGATCAACCACAACGCAATTAGGGAATATGGACACGAGTGAGAGTCTGCGAGGATCACACCTCTCACACACCTGTTGGCTTTCGGTGGTTTCTTCAAAGCACTGTTTTCATTTCAGTCCCCACTTTTAACATGAAAACTCAACTATAGAAGTGATTATTATTATTATGATGATGATTATGATGATGATGATGCTTATTATTATTATCATTATTATTATTATTATGTAATATTTTATTTAAACAAAAACACTGAGTGACAGAGCACATACCCCTGTAGTACATGTTTATAACAATATTAAAATTAAAATTCATAATATGTGTTGTTTATTTGTCATTTTCTGTGTGCTAAAAAAGTTTTAAAGTAAATTATTAATTCATTGACTGCATTAGACAACTTTAGAAAATATGAACGCCCCGTCCCTCTTCTCAGCTGTTTCTCTTTCCCTCTTTCTTTCTCCCCTTCTTTCCCCCAGTCAAGTCTGTCCCGTATTCAGTAAGTGAAAATAAAATAAACAATAAAAGGTGAATCAAATGGACCATTACGGCAAGGCTGGGATGGTCAATTTGGTAAAGTAAATCCGTTGGGCATCTTTCTTTGCCTTTAGACAATAATTCTGATGGCAAAAGAGCCAAACGGGACAGGCAAAAAAAAAAAAGAAAAAAAAAAAAGAAAATATGAACGCTGACAAGTTCAGAGACTTTCTCAGGAAGCAAAGATCGTTCAGCAGTTGATTTATACTCATTTATACTCATGTTAATTTAACAATACCTGCATATTAATATCCCTAATAACAAAAATAAAGTATTAAGGAGGAAATATAGATCCCAGTCAGTTTTCAACATTATATTCCGCTTACATAAGTGGTGACTATAGTCCAGAAATAAATATTTATTTTATTAATTCATTAATTTACAATCCTGGTGGATCAGTTGTTTCCATTATCAGGACCGTTGGATGCCTGCAGTACCGTCTCCGACCTATGGGGTCGCTGTGGAGTTGCGAGACACTTCAGGATGCTCCGGAAATATTCGACATAAACCGGAAAAGGTACACAATGGCTACGGCCAGCAGCATGTAGCCAACGCATCGACAGTTAAGATCTTGTTTTAATTAAGCTGTTTTAATCATTGCCTACTTGTTCGTATTTTAACCGTTGAAATAGAAACGACTGTTTACCGGAGATGGGAGTTCCGGCGTTTTTCCGTTGGCTCAGCCGAAAACATCCATCAATTATTGTGCACTGTGTGGAGGAAAAGGTGAGTGGTTAGCTTTGAAAGCTAGCAGCCTGTCCGAGGAACATTATCGGGAAGCTTTTTAACACTCTTCTCGCGCATTTGACTGCGTTTTAATCGCTGCACACAGCGGGTGAAGTTACTACGGCAATGCGAAATGTTTTGGCGAGAGTGGGGACGATAAATCAAAGCTCGTGCAGTCTGTTTACTTACACGTGACACTGTAAATAACATTGCTGCTGTGTGAATGTTTGAAACCCACGCGGAACTTTAACCTGACAGCAAACACAGAAAGTGTTTGGATTCGTTGTTTTTGTATTGTTAAAATTAACAATAGCTATAATTACTTTACTGGTCTGCTGTTAAACAGTACTGTGCAAATGTTTTGAGCCACTCCTCGTTTCTTTATGATTCACAAGAGCTATTTGCCATAAACATTGCATACAAAAGTAAAAAACTGTCTACAGCATACATATCCTGCGTAATCACAAAGCTTTCTGAAATCTGTGCTGTAACCTGACATACATGTCTGTAGAAATGTCACTAGGTTCTGTGTGAGTGCAGCTCACAACAGCTGAAGATGTATTTTTGTCCGGAGTTGCAGCTCTGATGCAAAAAAGGTTATTTTTTTGTTTCCTTTCATGTTAACAGGGGAAGGAGTGTAATGGAGTTCGTATTCCTGTTGATACAACGAAGCCAAACCCCAATGAGGTGGAATTTGACAATTTGTACTTGGACATGAATGGGATCATTCACCCCTGCACGCATCCAGAAGACAAGTAGGAACCGTTCTCAGTTTAATCTGGACATAAAAGACCGATCTTCTGTATTTACAGCTCAGTTCATTTCTGATATAACAGAAACCTACTCCCTGTGAGGTTTTTGTTTCCAGTGTAATTTATTTGGAAGTCAATAATTTCATTGAAACAGTCTTTTTCTAAATTTGAAATATTTATACAAATTTATACATATATAAAAGTTCATAAATGAAGCCATACCAAGTCTTCACTTTGTCTCTTCCTCCACAGACCGGCTCCCAAAAACGAGGATGAAATGATGGTCGCGATCTTCGAGTACATTGACCGCCTGTTTAACATCGTGCGGCCGAGGAGAGTTCTCTACATGGCCATCGACGGAGTGGTAAGCTGCTGCCGTTAACAGAAACGTGCAGTTTTTTTCACTGATGAGCATTCACAAGTGTTACTGTGTGTGAAGTAAACTTGTTTTCAGTGTTACGCCGATCTGACAGTAGCTTTGATGTAAACTAAAGTTAACTCTGCCCAGGCTCCACGTGCCAAAATGAATCAGCAGCGCTCTCGGCGGTTTCGTGCCTCCAAAGAAGGGGTCGAGTTGGTGGAGGAGAAGAGTCGCGTGAGAGAGGAGGTCATCCAGAAAGGTGTTTTATTTGCCTCTTTGACTGCTGGACTGAAAATACGGGCAATATATTTTAATGTGATATTCAAAACACTGTAATGTTAACTGCGTCAAATTTGATGCATGGAGTTTTTGAGGGCTGTGCATCATCTGTGTGTATTTTTTTCCCAAAAAAACCTAAATTAACAGATTTTTAAACAATAAATTGCAAAAAAAAATGGCAGATGTACCAAATATGATAAAAATTAAACTTGCATATGCAAATTGATTGATTTTTTTTTTTTAAAGTATGAAATGATTTATTAAACACTCCAGTTGAAAAATATTTTTGGACATTTATAAAACAAATGTGTATTTAATATATTCCTGGTGATTTTCTCTTGGAGGAAGATTGAAACTCTCAAAAAGAGTTTGAAGCATTACATCTGGAAAAAAAACAACATCCTGGTTTTTTGTTTGTTTTTAAACCCGATTGGATCAATTTCAGCTCAGTGTAAAAAAATCTGCTGATTTTTTTTTTTTTTTTTTTTTTCCCCTCTGATTCTTTCTCTGTCCAGCTTGGATAGGGAATGCAGCCACATGGGGGTAACTCCGCCCTCTAGTTTCTTCTCAGTATAATATTGAGATTTTTTTTTTTTTTCCGTCTACAGGAGGTTATCTTCCTCCGGAGGAGATTAAAGAAAGGTTTGACAGCAACTGTATCACCCCAGTAAGTTTACTCCATCCAGTGAAATCTTGCCTAACTTTTATTTACTTGTAACAACGTAGTTACAGGATTTGTACTTGAATGGATGATTCAGTGACTTTTCTCTGCAGGGAACAGAGTTCATGGACAACCTGGCACACTGTCTGCGATATTATGTGGCCGAAAGACTCACTAACGATCCAGGATGGAAGAATATTGTTGTGAGTCTAATTTATGGCCAGATGTTACCTGCCCACAACTATTTCTTTTATAAAATAAAATGACTCAGTTTAATCATCCTTACGTTCCTCTTTTTTTGTAGTTTTCAGCTCTTGGTATTTTGCATTTTCAGGCACTAATCTTCAGTTTCTCTGTTATCCAGGTCTTCCTGTCTGATGCCAGCGTCCCAGGTGAAGGTGAACACAAGATTATGGACTTCATCAGGAGACAGAGAGGTACATGCATTAACACTCAGAGCAATTCCAATGATTTAATTAAAGGGACCTTTTATGATTATTTCACCTCCATATTTTTATGGTTGGCTTTAATGAAGAAGCTTTGCAATACTTAATGTTCAAAATAATCTTCGTCTTTCACTGGGTCTTGGTGTAGTGCCTCAGTGTTTTAGGTCCTTAAGCCAACTTTGTTCTGATTGGCTGTCGCTCCCAAACTGAAGGTTTGTGCCTGAGATGACCATATTAAGTATGTCTCATCTCGTCAGCAGCAGGATAGATTGGAGCAGTCTGAAGCTGAGCTTTGACATATGTTGACCTCATTGTTTGAATCCTTGAAGCCATTTTTTATGTAAGACCGTGTTTGTGATAGAAGAAATGAAAAAAGCACAGTAATTCCCCTTGAATGCAGCTGCACTGCAGAATGGTAAATGGAAAAAACGAAAATATGGGAGGCTTCTGATGTGAAGTACTCTGAACTGTAGTGACAGATTCACAGTTCAAAGTTAAAGTGCTGTTGATTATCAGGTTGACTCTTCTACCTTGAAGTCAAATTTGATAGGTGACCTTTGATGACCAAACATCAAGTACAAGCCTTCACACACACACCCCCCCCCACACACACACACACACTCTGTCTGATCTTCTGTTGACTCGATGTTTATGGTCGACTCTTGCAGCTCAGCCCAACCATGACCCCAACACGCATCACTGCCTGTGTGGAGCTGACGGTAAGCCTTCAGATCCGCCCTCTTAAAGTCAGGATAAGTGCTCTTAATAGAAGCCATTTACCTCCTCTGACCCAGCATATTCAAGAGATCTTGTGTTGCTGTCTGAATGACTAATTTATATTTTAACCAAGTAGTTTGACCATGTGTTTTCGTTGCATGTCAGCTGACCTGATCATGCTGGGCCTGGCCACTCACGAGCCAAACTTCACGATCATCAGAGAGGAGTTTAAACCCAACAAACCGCGACCTTGCGGTCTCTGCGGACAGACTGGCCACGAGATCAAGGACTGTCAGGGGATGCCCAGAGAGAAGCAGGGGCAGGTGAGGAACACGACTCTGAAGTTTACGTCCCTGTTAGCACTGCTGTCTGAAAAAACAAAGCTTTAAAGCGTAGTTTGAAGATCCACGATTTGAGTGAAAGTCTTTGACTGGAACATTTGTTTGTGCACATTGCAAAATGAGCTGTGAATTTTTTTTCAGTGTAGGAGCTGTTTAAATGGGCCATGTTTGTTGTCCTACAGGAATTTTAACTGGAACCACCTCTCAACCATGTTTGTGGTGCTTTTTGGAGCATTTTAGGAAAATTACCTGATAGTTGTACTATCGCGCTGACCTAGAAGTTTGTGGTTTGGTTTTGCTGAATGAAGTTTTAACATTTTATCAATCTGTTATTATGCAATTAGCATGTTTCTGTATCTTTGTTACGCCTGCACAGTTTACAGGTGGAGCTTTCTAACCAAGCCAGCTAGTGTTACATAATAACTTAGGACTCCACCTCTTGTCTAAATATGGTCAATTCTGGCTCAAAAAATACTGCTGAAAAATAATTGATGTTTGATGTCCCATTGCTGACATTTGCCATTTAAAGTGCGCAGTATACACTCTGTCAGCGGACTGAACCTATGTCTGTTTTACAGCATGATGAGTTTGCAAACACGATGCCGTCGGCTGAGCAGGAGTTCATATTCATCAGACTGTGTGTTCTGCGGGAGGTCAGTCACTCAAACTCACTTCGATCAGCTTTCTTTCTTTTTAGTTGTTTATTTTAGGGTCAAAATCTCACCTTTTGTTCACAAACATGAAATCGATCTAGAACGATCAAATTTGTGCAATCCAACTGGAAGGGTTCAATGAGTTTTACAGAAATAAAACGCAGTGGGTTGCCTTTGTGGTGCTTAAAATGATGGTTCCTAACCTCGGGCACCTCTGAAACTATTTTGAGGAAGAGTAAGAATATGAAATAATGTTTTGAGAGTTCGTTACATGTGTTTAATATATTCTGTTCAGTGTTCAGGTCAGCTTCGCTGTAAGATTTCAGCCTTACCTTGAACATTTCCTTTGAATCATCAGCTTTTCTTTTTTTCTCAGAAGTAATCAAAGACAGACTGCAGAGGAATGTTCTGCCTCTATCTGTTATGGACAGCATTTGAACATGAAAGCAGGAGCTGAAGTGTTGCTTCAATGATAAAATGACCTTCTCAATCATCTCCATTAATTCTCATGTTTTCTTTAGTACCTGGCTAGAGAGCTGACCATGGCCAGTCTGCCTTTTCCCTTCGACTTTGAGAGGAGTGTAGATGACTGGGTCTTTATGTGTTTCTTTGTTGGAAATGACTTCCTACCACATCTTCCGTCCTTAGAAATCAGGTGAGCATCAGTTCATCGTCCTAAAACTGCTTTATACAGTTCTTTCATCAGGGACTATCAATCTGAAACACGCTGTTTAAATGTGGTGTCAATTCAGGAAGTGGTAACAGGGGTGTCTGCAGTGAAAGGTTATTCAAGAACTTATTATGAAGCGCTGTCATAAGTTTACTTTAATAATACCCAGAATGTACATACAGTTACTCACCATGATGTAAAAAGGGGAATCAGAGAAAACAGTAGGGTAATATTTAATGATTGGGTTACAAATAAGCCACAAATTCACAGAAAAATGGGGGAAAAAACACCAACAACAAAAAAATGTCCAAAAAAGAAACATAATGAACAAAACTCAAATGAAACAAAACACATAAATATAAAAAGACCCCAAAATGAAGAAAATGAAAGAAAACAAAGTAAAATGCACATGTTTGAGGAGTAAAACTACTTTTCATTTGTTATTCATGGGCCAAGGCCACAGCAGGTAGCTTTTCTATTTATTTATTTATTTATTTATTTTTTAAATCTGTCCTTTCTGACTCTACCCCAAAAAGGCATTTCTGTCTCCTCCCAGACTTTACTCGGGTGAATAGATTTTTATGTATTTATTCCTGAGCTTATTAGAATCCATCCATGTTTTTTCACTTAATAAATAAATAAATAAATAAAACATTTCAAATAAATATAAAAAATCAAGTGATTTAAATAATAGATTTGGTGAAATAAATAAAAATGTAATAATAATTACATTTAATAATAATTATTTAATAAATTTAAATATATAAATGTAAACAATTAAAATGAATATAATTAAATTTAACAAATGTCCTGGAGAGAGTATTTATGTATTTATTTTTTTATTATTGGCTCTAATTACAAAGCCACAAGTTCATCTCATAGCTAATCAACTGTCAGAAATGTTATATTAAGTGCTGTATCCACTGTAACGCTATTATTATTTTCTTTATTGTGTTTTTCATACTCGTATAGTTTTCAAGCTTTTTGTGCTGTTATTTGTTTGTGCAATATACAGAAGGTGTTTGTTTTTTTCTGTTGTATAAAAAAAGATTTGAGATTTGTATGTTCAGTCTTCCATCCCTATTAATGAAATAAAAGTTGAGGAGTTTGTTTGCATCTGTTGTTCATGGTTTTGTTTGTTTCCCCCAGAGAGGGAGCGATAGATCGACTGGTCAGGATCTACAAAGATGTTGTTCACAAAACTGGAGTGAGTGTCATCATTTATCTGAGCTCTGCAGGCAGCAGTGTCCAGGGTTTTTCTATTTGTTTGGTGTTTTTTTTGTTTTTTTTCAAATGTTTTAACCAACGCTGGAAGAAAAATGATATCATTGTTATATATAGATATAGGTATCATTGTTTTTGAACAATTGCACTTAATGTGTAGAGTCACCCTGTGCATATGTGCTTCTGCAGGGCTACCTGACACAGAACGGATACGTCAACCTGGAGCGAGTTGAGATGATCATGCAGGCTGTGGGCGTTGCTGAGGACAACATCTTCAAGAAACGCAAAGAGGATGAGGTGATTTTCACAACTTTCTCTCCTCAGATTTAGTCTTTTAGACCTGAGATGAAGACGAGGAAATGTTCGAGTATTTCTGCTCTTTATGAATCTATTTTATCGTTCACGATGTCATCTTCTTTCTTTAGGAAAACTTTAAGAGAAGAAACAAAGAGAAAAGAAAAAGAATGAAAGTGAGTATGATGAAAATGATGCTGATATTTTGGCTTTATAGTTTAAATTTACTATATAGGATCTTTGTTGTGCCATAAAGTAAACTTTTCAGGTGTTTCTGCTGCTAAAGTTTAGCCTTTATTTTCAATGCAGAGTCACCTCCGAAGGGGCAGAAAACCTAATGTGTCATTTTCTGCCTAATCAGCAGATATCACTTAAAAATACTTTTCTAGTTCGAGTTGAACTCAGATGGAGAAGTTTATATCAGTCTCATTTTCATGGTTACTAAAGACACTATAAAGCTATAAACACAGCATGCAATTAAAATGAAGCTGATTTAATCGGTGTGATTCGACTTCACCCAAAAACAAAGCCTAGAGTAGAAGTCAAAGTGTGACAGTGTTTCTGTTTTACTTATGGCATGCCACGTTTCTGATCAGTCATCGAGAGCCTGCTGCTCTTAGCATTTCCACTCATCCTGATGTTCCCTAAAACTATTTGAAACTACACATGCTGTTTTATTTTTGAGTTCTCATAGTTGCATTCTTACAGTTATGGGCTTGAGTTGAGATATTCTGTCCATGTTTCTGCAGGCGGAGCAGCAGGGCCCGGCCTACCTGACCACGGGTCAGTTTGCCCCTCATGCCCTGGGGAGAAGAGACCGACCCGAGGCTGTCCAGAATGCTCGGCACCAGGCCTGTGACATGAGGATGCAGTCAAACATGGTAAAGCTGGGTGTTTCTATCAGATTGGTTTTGTTTTGTGTAAAATCTTTAAGTACTGATGGTCAGTTTGTCAAAACTCTTACTGATTCTTGCGTAATGTTGTCGTGATCTGTCATTCTGAGATTTTTCTCAGAAATATGAGTTACCACCGAGCTGGACCAGCAATCCATACTTGGTGTGGTCATATCCAGCATTGTGTTTTTCATAGAGGTCCGTTACACTCAGTATTGGTTTTGTTGGGCACAATCAGACCTCAGGTCTGTGCCATTTATACCAACACTGAGGGCGCGAGTACTCTTTGCATTACTCTGAGTGATGGGTGTCGCCACTCAGACCAAACCACCACATGTGTGCTCGTGTAGCAGGAGAAGAAGTCAAGACGGAAGTTTCTTCAACCCGTGCAAGGCTACAACGAGTGAGAGGCGCGCAATAGGCCAAAATAACACCAAAAATGCAGCCAGTAAATATGACGTCACTCCTGCTGTGTGGCACCATTTGCGAGGTCGAGAATTGCAGGAATAACGGACCCATAAGTCATGTGATTATTGTATCCTGTACTGTTTTGTTTGAAACCTGACATTTTATTGCAATGAGCCATGGAGTCCTTTTCCTTTCTCCCCTCAGAGTGCTGCTCAATCCTTGAAGGCCATGATGAAGAATGGAGGCAATGTAAGTTGGCAGTTGTATATCACTGTGTTAACATTGACTCGCTGCGTTAGTTTTCAGCACAATGCCTTTTGTTCTTGGACTCGAGCTGTGCAGGATTTATGCTTCCAAATAATCATTATTTCCTTTATACTGAGCCTCAGTGGAGCCCCCTCTGTTCATCCTCTTTTGAAACAATCGTCTTTGCTCTTCTCCACGCCCAACTTTCTTCTGATTGGTTGCCCCTCTTAAGTGGAATATAAGTGGGAGGTCACACTGAGAGTTGTGTGCCTAAGTTGACCACAATATGAGTTGTGATTTTTTTTTTTTTTTTTTTTTTTTGGTGCTGGTTTTTGTGTTCAGCATCGTTTTAAAGTGTGTCAAGTCATAAATAACCAACAGGAAACCAAACCACTGACACGCGGGAGAGTTTGTGTCCTCACCATTTCGATCCCCTGAATAATCTCTTAGTCTCTTCACAATCTTCTCTCCTCCTCTTCTTCTCAAGTGTGTGTCTGTTTACACCTCCAGGGGCTGGAAAACACCCAGTTAAGGACTCGGGGGATTTTAATTCTGCTGTTTAGGTTATTGGGAAAAAGGCTTTTTTTTTTTTTTTTTTTTTTTTTTTCCCTGTAGAGATTCTTCTATCAGCAAAATATAAAAATTAATTTGATTTAAATGCTGCTCTATCAGTCAGTTTGTGCGTTTCTTCTCTGCCATCATTTATATTTGGAGAAAATGGCAGCCTGTTTAAAAACAAAACAAACAAAAAAAAAAAACAGAACTGAACAAAACGCCAGCGTCTGTATTCTAAAGTGTCTCCCAAGTTGGTAAATTTCCTGCCGTCGTGCAGCGTTAAATTTTATCGGCTGTCAATTAGCACATGAATGAAAAGAGTACAAAGGCTTCAAGGGGGCAAAAAAAAGGAAAGCTTGTAGCTAAGGCAGCGGATTCAGTGTCCTTCAAACACAGACAATACACATGTATATGCAGGAGCAGCTTTACCTGACGTGAATGCATATAGTCGACTCATTGTGAGCAGAAAGGTGTTATAATGCTCAGCATTTACTATATATATATATATATATATATAGATAGGCAGTTTTTATATACCCTTTTTTTAAAACGATTAACCAATAATCACGTTTCATTTGAACTACAGGAAATATTGATCAGTTCAATCTTCTCCTTTTTAAAGATTTTGTTGCTTCTCTTGGTCGAATAATACATTTTAAAACTGATGCAAATGTACTACTATACTAGTACTTGGATAAGAGATTTTTAAAAGTATTACATTAGTGACCTGAGAATCTGTTCTCTTCAAATGAAAGAGTAATATTACCAACTTAGACCTGTGTAACTAAAACAGACATGGTCCAGGAATTATTTTTGTTTTGAGTTATATTAAAATGCAAAGCAATCGCTTTAGATTGTATCAGATAACGAGAATGAACGCCGACTGCGGTGGAGCACAGCTCAGTGACCATAAAGCTTGTTCAGGAAATTTTAAAATATTCTGCTATTTCCAGCGACACACCGGTTTAATGAAACTGTTTCTTTGGGGAGAATTTAAAGATTTCCGTCTGCACAGGCAGAACTGTTAAAGCTCAATGCAAACACTACAACACTGCTGCTGTGTGAAAGGAAAGACCGCTAACCTGTTGTGTTTGAAAGTGCTTCTGCTCATGCTCAAGTAGTCCAGTCAGGGTTTTAATTGTGTGTGTGTGTGTGTGTGTGTGTGTGTGTGTGTGTTTGTTTTGGGGTTTAATCACCCTCGGTAGTCGTCTGCAGGTCCCAGTGACAGTGCAGACAGCAGGGGAGTGAAGAGGAAAGCTGATGACAGCGATAGCGAGCCGGAGCCTGAAGACAACGTCAGGTAAATCCTTACAAACTAGGTGGGCGGGCTCACAGCAAAGGGTGGGATTACTGTGTTTTAATCTAAAGTGAATACAGAATCTCCCCCAATTTCTTATATTTGCTAACCCGCATTAATTTCATTTTTAGAATTAATAAGCCTACAAATAAATTGTTCCCCTTTAAACGATTCAAGCAAACAAACTTCTCACGTGCACCATATCATCTTGTTCTCTTCTGTAACTACTTCATGTTTTCATTATATCCATAAACTCATGTTCCTGTAGTTTGTTCATCACAGGTATGCAACATGCAGAGGTGTACACTATCTTCTAGATAGACTTCTTCATCCTACCTGTATATGCAATAAACATTTACAGCAGGATGTTAGCTTGTGCATACATTATCTTCCTATAAATATCTTCGTCATCCATCATTTGATCCGAAGTCTTATTTAGTCTTAAATCTTAGTGCAGACAGTTAGATTCCAGACTGACGGTTTAATTTCAGGATATCTTTTCCCCCGTTTCTCCTCTTTGGCTCTATTAATCATGACAGCGCTCTTATGCTCTGCTCATTTTCCACATCATAAGCAAAGCATATATGAAGGAGCTGCTGGAGACCACTGCAAAGAGGACTAAAGACCACAAAATCATCTGCATACATAATGTGGTTCACTAGAAAGCTGCTATTCATCCACCCACTTTCAGCTTCTTTGATAAGTCATCAACATATAGATTAAAAAGAACCGAGGATACAGCTCCAGTAAGCCTGAACACTCGTGATGAACACTTATGGTGTATTTGGGCACCCCTCTTTTGACTCAACACACTTTTTCCCCCCTGTATTTATTTACAATTAGGAATGTGCACACAGGTCAGTGAATGTTTGGCTTTAAAGCCAAAGTGGTTGTCAGTGGAATTAATAAAGATATTTATTTAAAGCTTGGCATAATTTAAACTTCAGCTGTAGGCCTGTCAAGACTCCCTGTCTTACTGGGTTTATTCTTTTTTTATGATTAAAGAAACCCAACAGCACATAGAAATGTCATTTTAATAACTCATACAACTTTGTAAGCAAGACATTTTTTAGTTTAAGTTAATTATAAGTAAAGTTAATCACAATAAATTAATTTTGGTGTGAAAACAAGGTTTCATAACACAACTTTCACTGACTTCTCAGGTACAAACTCTCAAAGTGCCCACACCAAAGAGCTATGCTTGAATTAAACCTGCTTTTACAAACCGCCACGACCCGAATAATACTCTGCAAGTAACAAAGCTGGCGTGTCAGACAAGCTGCTCATTGGCTCCTTTCTCAGCACATTTAGCGTCTCTGCTGGGCTCACACGGTGACCAGAAAATAGGCAAAACAAAATTATTTGTTTATGAGGTCAGTCATTTATTTCATCATTATTGTAAATCGGCTGCTGTCTGTCGAGTTTTCTTGAAGCTGTTTATAACTGGAAGCTCCTTCATAACCACAAATAACCTGTAATTTGAATGCCCAGGGAACCGCGTGCGTGCAGTTAATAAAACACCTTAAAAATAAATCTGTGCAGATGAACTTCAGTCAGCAAAGGTCGCTTTAACAAACAGAAGAGGAGAGACGTGCTCATTAATGCCACCGAGCTGCACCACAAGCTCTTTAACTCTCTGCCATCTCCGCTGCGCGCACACACACACATATTAGTACGCACATTTGTACACACACTCCCTGCTCTGCTGAACAGCTCCCACTTCCCCTCTGCACGTGATTAATATGGAAAGCAGGAGCGTTCGAGTAAATTCCTCTGTGACGCACTCGTCAGAGCTGCTAAATCCATCGGGCTAAATTGGTATTCATGGAGGCTTTTCTCTCAGGAGTCGGCAGCTTCCCGCAGGCCGCTCCGAGGAGCCGCCGCGCAGATGCCGGGCGACCCTGATTATGTGTGCAGAACGGCATCGCCGCCCTAAATCTACCGCGAAGTCATAGCCGTTGAACTGTTCCAGCTGGTTTTTCAGCCTATAGATGAGCCATTTATTTGAATATGTTGTTCAGATTTACCTAAACTGTAAAGATTTGGTCATGTCAGCCAATAATCAACAATGGATTTGCAATTCTTGGCCATTGGCAGTATTTGTACCAGTGGAGTTGATTTCCCATATTCCCATCTTTATTACTAACTGAGATATCAAGCTTTTGTGTGGTCATCAGTACAGGTGGGGGCAGTCTAAAAAAAATTAGACATTGTGAAGTTGTTGGAGGTGGTGGGGTTCAGACAGATGTTACTGATGTTGAATGAAAGCATGTTAGTGGAAGTCTGGAGCTGTGCGCAAATTAATCCACATTTTAACCCCCAAAATGTTGCATTGGGCAGAATTCCCTCAAATGAGATTTTATTTAAAGGTCAGTGTTGGGAAGGTGGGTGTTGATGCCTAATTAACTTCTCCAAAGGTCATCTCCTGGCCTTTTGGACAGTCCACTGGTAAATATGAAATTTGACTGGCTGTGGTAGTTGACACTGTTCTGATGGATGGAAGATGGAAGAAAAACAAGCAAAACAAAATGCAGAGCACTTACCATCAACTTCCCCGTGCCACATTTTCTGGCTGTACTACTACTAGCTAAGACTGATTTGTGCACGCACGCTGACAGAGATACTTGTTAATTATTATTCATTTGAATTCTTAAGGAGACTGATGACTAAATTACTTAATAATAACCCCACAGTGTGGTTTCCAGTAAGATGACTTAAATCTCAGTGTTTGGACCTGTGTGTAATGTCTTTCTTGGTTAGTGCTGTTGGTTAAGAAGTTAGTTCAATCTTCTGAGTGAGTGTGACCACCCCTTTGTGTCCTGCAGGTTGTGGGAGGAAGGCTGGAAGCAGAGGTACTACAAGAACAAGTTTGACGTGGACGCGACAGATGAGGATTTCAGGCGGAAGGTGGTCCAGTCGTACGTGGAGGGTCTCTGCTGGGTACTGCGCTACTATTACCAGGTAACTGAAGTCACACGGTGGGTTTAGTACTGTGTACAAACGAGCATGTCTTCAGCAGCGATGTGTTCTTTTTTTTTTCCCGTGTTTTTCTTTTCCTGCTGAGAAACATATTCTCACTGGTTTATAAAGCCTTTACTTCACCCAGATGCTAGCTTTAGAAACCGTTTAATAGTTTTCTTTGAACTTTGAACCCCGAGCTTTCCACCTTTACAAATGGAGAGGCAGGTGTATTTAGTCGTTTTTTTGATGAATTTATGCACAACGTCAACCTTTCTGATCCTGTTCCTGAGTTACAGAATCAAATTATGTTAAGTTCCCAAATATTGCTGGTAAGGTTAAGAGTTTATTTTTCAGAGCAGTGCTTCTCTCCTTGAACTTCCACATACTCGTCTTTCAGCAGTTCTTTTTCTCTTTTTTTGTAACATTTTTTTAGTTAAGGTCTTATTTATACATGTGTAAAAAGATTAATCACATGAAGTTCTTGCTAACAAAAGTTAACGATAGCTTTCGTAAAATTAAATCAAGAGTGTGGCTGCCACAAGGTGAATTCTAACTTTTGGATATTTTAGCTTTCATGTAGACACTGAGGGGAAAAATTTAAGGTGAATGATGCACAGAGTAGAACTTTGTGCTAACAGTGCAAACAAAGACTGAGAAAATCACTAAAGTTTTTGAGGGGAAGCTAAAGGATAAGGATGCTTTTTTTTCTTTTTCTTGTCATTTCGCGACCAGAACCTGTGTTTGACACAGAAACCTCACATTCTCTGTAAAGGTGAACCTGTAAGGTACATCGACTGAGTAACATGGATAAAGCCATTTATAGAATAGAATATAAAGCTTTGTCATTGTGTTCAGCATACAGTGAGAGTCTCTGTCCTGCTCGATGCATCAGGGTTAAGTATCGCTCATTAGTTTCTGAAGCATTTGATCATTCTGGATTTTGTTGCTGCTTGCTGAAACCTGAGTTACGGGAAATGGGTGGATCTGACTGAGAAGAGCACTACATGTTGATACTTGCTTTTCCTCTGCTGTATCCTCGATTTTACTTTAAATACACAAAATGAATTCACGTATACTTTAAACTAGCAGCTGAGAGCATCAGCTAACCAGAAGGGACTTTGCTGAAGTCATAAACAAAGTGTGCAGGAGGGACACTTTCCTGTAGATCTGGATACAACAGGAGTTGTTCATGCAGTGAAAGGAGTTGCCCCCTGCTGGACATTAAAGATAAGTTGCTTTCATTTTTCACCACAAGCTTGTAGAGGTAGTGGGAGAGGCAGCCTAGTTGTGTGAAGTCTTCTCTAGGTCTATGTGGAAACGAGCTTCATGCCCTGTGAAACGTCCATTGATGGTAAAACCTGGTTGTTCAGTATATTCAGGTGTTCACATGACATAATTATTTAGGAAACTAACATTGCTGAGCCTTGATGTAAGCAACTGATAAAACTGCCTTCACTTGCTTGTATTGTTGCTGCTAGGCATGTGCTTAACTTAATTTGATGTTCTTCTCACTGTGATGTTCCTGTCACTCTAAATCCTGGTGTATCTGGGCTTATTAGACCACATGACCTGGGTTCAGTCTTTATGCTTCCTAAAAGATTTGAACCTGTTTAACAATTAGCTTCACTGATAGCTGGTTTTCTTAAGGGTACACGTGTTTAGTCCCAACACCGTGAGGCCTATTCATATGTGGAAATGCTCTTACTTTTAGTAATACAGCCGTGAGTGCTTCTGATTTATTTTTAGTCTATTTGATTTCACCAAACTGTTAAGTGATCTCTGATAACAATTTCTTTTCTAACCATGTTTCTTCCTCAAGGAAGAGCATTTGTCCTTCCAAAGTTTTAATAGTGTGTTGGAGAGCCTAAAGCTCAGTCTTCAGACTGGTCTGACTGCTCTGTTTCATTTCTTTAACTACTTGTGGTCTTGTGTGAAGTCAGAGAGAGGATATCCTTAATGTGGTTCAAACCTTTTGTTTATACGGAGCAGCCAGTGAGAAGAAGTTAGTTTAAGGGAGGGGAGCTAAAATGTCAGAGGCTAAACTGATTGGAACAATAAGAATAAGGACTATTCTGAACTGTGAATTATGCAAAGCTACTCTAGTAGAGTCCAAGAATCAAAATATGGAAATGAGTAGAATCAGATCAGAACCACTTGCTTGTTGTTTTTGAAGATGATTTGCATTTGAATAGGACTCGGAGGAAAAATGTTGTGTGATGATTGAAAACATGAAAATAAAAGATCGCTACAGCTTGATCTTTAATCCTGCCTGACCACACACCTGATAGGAAGTAAACCAAAACCTTAATGAGGAGTCGGTACACTTACTGTTGCTGAACAAACATGTCTGACACAGAAATGCGAACTTTACTTCCCACAACTCACCTCTGAGGTAACAAGGTCCTCTGATAAATCCTCCTCACAAGTGAATTAACCCAGGGACTGATATGTGTTTCGTTGCATTTAGATGAAGCCTTCCGACATGAATGACTCTCACTTTTATTATTATTTACTATGTTTTTATTTTAGTTTTACTTATTTACACGAAATAAACTCGTGCTCATCTAACACTGAGATCTGCTGCTGTTGTTTGCAGTGTGATTATACACGAATCATTGTAGTGTTGTAAAATATTGATCTTTATGTTGAAATGAAATAATCAGCTGGGGTCCCTCTCCAGGAGAGCCAGGGCGCTGAGCCGGGGGGGATTTGTCCTGGCTGATTGTGCTCTCCTCGTATGCACACTCTGTCGACTCCACACGCTCGCCAATCCAAAGCCCGTCTCAGGGGGCCGCTCTGAGTGAATTCATTAGCGGGCCCTCGACGGACGGAGACGTGTCTGCTCTTCGCTGCCACACATTCACGTTTCTCCTCGCCACTGACTGAGTTAAGATCACGCACACCTCACCAAGTGATCGGGGAAGACAGAGCTCAGTTTATCCCCGTTCTGTCTCTGCTTTTCATCATAAGGGCAAAAAACTAATTTTTTTTTTCCTCCAGTAATCTGTTGGATGTACAGAAAAGGTCTCCTCTGCCAATAATTCATTTCTTTACAACCGAATGGCCGCAAATGACAGTTTTCCAACTAGCAGGCTGTTCTCTAATGGCAGTTTGAATGTTCATGCTTTGTTGACACTGGTGATTTGCCTTTTTAGTATTTTTATTGTAATTTGCGGCGGTGCATGCAGATGTTAATGGGCTCTATAGCATTACAGGACTGACAGGCAATTTTGAAGGGCAAAGTTGTCGGGGTAAAAGTCAACGAAGGGAGAAACCTGTGTCCAAAAATGTTATTTTATTTCAGGCTGAATGGAAACTGAGCTTTATTTCTTCAGTTTAAAGAAGGTTGAGCTGTTTCCTGATTTCTCTACATTTCATGGCTGATGGACCCGAGTGTTCCCAGCATTGTGACAAAAAACAAACCATATGAAAGTTATCTAATGAGCGCATATTGAAAAATAAATATAAGCAGAATGTTTGTGGTGAGCCCTGACACATTTCAAATCTCTTTAAGGATTTAATGTTGCTCATCAGTGGTGATAATTATACAGGGCGAGTTTTGTTGTTCTTATAACTTTAAATGGAGATGATCAATTTAAAATGTTTGTTTAAAAACTTTGGCAATCACTGGGGTAATATTACTGTAATCTTAAGTCATCTGTCATTTTTCTTCAGTATTTTTATTGGGTTTTGTTTAAGAAATAGCAAAAAACTTGAGCAGCTGGATAGTAACTGGATCCTAAGTCAACCAATTCAGACGTACTTTCATACTCGCAGTCGTTAAACATGCACAGATTATGAACCAATGAAATATCAAATTTTAAAATGGTTACATGAATAAATGTCCCACATTTTTACAGACGTCTGCTTTCCAGTTTCAGAAACAAATCATACATCGCTCAATGTGGATGTTAATAACCAGTGAACAAATGATATTTTGTGGATATTTCAGTGCCTCCCAAATAATTTTAGTGAAATGTCATAAAATAGTTTTCTTTTCAACATGTGGATTTTAAATCAGTAAATTCAGTTTATTTAAAAAAAAAAAAAAGATCTGTTAATGCATTTTTGATTATTTGACTCACTAATGTGAACACAGTGTGAATAAATCACCCATTTATATATTTAAACTGAAAGGTCTGTGTATGTTGAATCTGTGGCTCCTTCATGTACTTAATAACATATTGAGGTAACAACTTTCACTTCCTGTTGTCAGCTGTTCTGAGTCAGGACAGTAAGCGTGTATGTGTATATATATGTGTGTGTGTATATATATATATATATATATATATATTTTCATATCCCCCCCCCCCCTTGTTGCTGCAGTTCGTGATCTTTGACCCTGCCAGCCTCTGCCACAAATGAACCGAGTCCTTGAGACAAAACATTTTGCCATATTACCATAAATGATCTGTGCGATCGTCCGAATGTGGCGATCAGAGCCTCCTCTGCCTTTTATCATGGTAAAAGGACCGTATTATCATTTGAATGACCACCTTTAATAATAGAGTGCTGGGCTTTAAAGCTGAGATTGGCTGAGATGCGAGGATTGGTGGATTTACCGGAGGACCTCGTTTTCTCAAAGGTGGATTGTGGGAAGTGAAGGTTGTTCTTTGGTGCGAGGCATGTTTGCTCAGGAAGGATAAGTGGTCCAACTGCATGGTGACGACTTTTTTTTTTCCTTTCCCCAGAGCTTTTTTTTCTTCTTTGTCAGCAAACATTTCTGAAACACAGAACAGAGGAAGGTGATTACATTTTAGATGCAAGAGCCTCTCAGCAGGTGTGGGAGAGATTTATTTATTTTCTTTCCCTCAGAGGCATCATGGTTTGAACTACAGTCTAGTTTTAGTTTTTTTTCCCCTCATTATTGTTGTTTAACCATCAAGCCAAAAAAAAAAAAAAAAAACTAAAAAAAAAATAATCTGGCATGTCTGAAAGTGTAGAAAGTTTGAATAAAAAGCAAAAGCTGCCTGAGGATTCAGTGAAAGGTTTAAAATGTCAGCACTGCCACCTTAGACTGGTCAGATTGGATTTTAAGCTTAGTGCTGCTAAAGAAAAAGGGCAGAGAAAAGCTTTCTGCTTCCATTTCGAAGTTGCTTTTAATTTCTTTTCCCCCTCATCTGGGTGCTTGAGTTGATATCGTGCCAAACGAGCTAATGCTGAATGAACAACAATAAACTAACACCAATGATTAAACTGAGCAGAAAATGAGTCACCAGATTTTATGAGAGTTATGCCTAATGTGAGTGACTGAAATGTGTTGATTTTTGGATTTTTTCCTGTATTTTTATTATTGTAAAGTGAACATAAAGCTAATTTATTATCCAGGTAAGGGATAAAGCCACTAAGAACTCCACTGGTGAGATGTGGATCCTTCTTCATATTTGTGAATAACTTCCATGTGTGCACCAGCATCACACTTAATTACTTTATATGTAATTACATACATTTAATTACTTTATATGCAACAAGCTTCTTTTTTCAGTCAAACATTGGCCCCATTAACTGATCTTAAGCTCAGAGCTAAGTTGTTGATTGGAATTGTTTACTCGTTGATTTGCAGGGCTGTGCTTCTTGGAAGTGGTACTTCCCGTTCCACTACGCACCGTTCGCCTCTGACTTCAAAGGCATCAAAGACATGTTCTCAGACTTTGAGAAGGACACCAAACCAGTAAGAATGGATTTATTTCTCTCCTCCTCATTCTCAATCTTTCTCTCTGTGACTTTTCAGTGAGAAATGTTGTTTTTCCTGCAGTGAAATCTGAAAGTGTGTTGAATCAGTCATGTTCCTTTAAACTAAAGGCTGCTATAGCTTGTTGCTTGTAAAGCCACTGATAGCAGCTCAAGTTATTAAAGAAATTCACTAAAACACCGTAAAAGTTCACCTCAGTTGACCTGTTGGTCTTCCCTAAGTATTAAGCTGGCGTTATGAAATGAAAGTTAAAACATAACACAATGAACAACAGTAGAACAAGGAAAACACATCAAAGGTTTAAACTGAGAAAATCTATAATTATACAACCAATACCAGTTCCTTTTGAATTTGATAGGTCTTAAAAAAGTTGGGAGATGTAACAAAAGGGTGGAAAAAAAGGAAGTCGTATTAAGAAAGTGCTGGAATAATTCAATTATCTCATCATCTGCTGAATGTAATATAACGTTCACTCTGGCGGGAACTTTGTGTGGAACAGACAAGGCAAAAACAAACAAACTTAAATCCAACTTGATCAACTGATCATGTCAAAGCAATGCAAGACACACCAGCGCACAACTGTGAATCATACGGCAGCATCGCACACTACAGCGTCCGATCTTCAGGGTTTAATCAACAGACATGACTGTTTGGTGGGTGTTTTGTGCAGTTCAAGCCACTGGAGCAGCTGATGGGAGTGTTTCCTGCCGCCAGCGGTAACTTCCTGCCACCAACATGGAGGAACCTCATGAGCAGTCCGGTAAGTTTCAGGCATGAAACGGCTCAGCAGTATTGCTGCTCTCTGATCTTTTTAGTTGTGGTAGTTGTGCCAGTGTCTTTTTGAGTTTTACTAAATCGCTTCCTTTGATGCAGGATTCCTCGATCATCGACTTTTACCCCGATGACTTTGCCATTGATCTAAACGGCAAGAAATACGCCTGGCAGGGTGAGTCTGTGACATTTAAATAATGTGGACAGAGAGATTTATTACAGCTGTTTTTGTTTAATCTTTATTGTTAATAAATGGAAATATATTTTTAAGCCAACGTTTCATTCGACACACTTTTTTATTTGATATTAACTATGCGGCTCATTTTGGTATGAAGGGCTCAAATTCCCTAAAAAATGTTTCAGTGCGGGAATATAGAGGCTTTGACTTCAGAATAAAAGTTTTAAAAAGGAGAAGATATAACCTGAGTACACATTAAAAACTGATTTAGAGAATGTAATACTGTACTATTACATGATTACACTATTTATTACTGTAAGTGCACTTGTTTTATATCATGGTGCTACTTTCATAGGTGTTGCCTTGTTGCCTTTTGTGGATGAACGTCGGCTGAGGGCGGCTTTGGCTGATGTTTACCCCGACCTCACTCCTGAGGAAAGTGAGTAAAAGCCCATTGTATCAAATGTAACATCTGGATTTCTCTTTCGGTGAACTTTACCTTCTGTGATAAAGGTGTTTGATGTAAAACTCACTTTATGTTTGTAATTCTGACATTATCACCATAATGCAGTAACAAAGCACTCCAATAGCTGGGGTTGGCTGTAGTGTCAAAATGTTAAAGGGTTGCAGTGCTGCCATCTCTGCTCCTCTCCATGTTTGGATAAAGGGTTAAAGGGTCTAAAGAACTGTGTTATAGTCAGACAGGTGCGTTTTATGTATTTGCATATATATGCAGATATTATTTTTTTCAGTCATCATCCCCACAACGTACAGTTTGCAGTAGAACCCATATTCACCTTTCTTATCATTGTTCTGACATAAATGTGGTCATTTATCTCTTTATTTTTCTGTTTTCTAATCATGGGCTTCTCTCCCGTTTACACTCAGACCTGTGTGAGCAGGGTAGCAGTTTGTGAACACTTGTTTTTTCTCTCCTTTCTGACCACACCTGCTTTCTGTGCTCTGTTTCAGAGAGGAGAAACAGCCTGGGAAGTGACGTGTTGTTTCTGGGGAAGTCTCACCCACTCTTTGACTTCATCCATGAACTGTATCGCACAGAATCTAACGAGGTAAGAAACCCGACGCCGTCAGTAAGCATTCACTTCAGTCAAATCAATCAATCAAAACTTTATTTATTTACCTCTTTTCATACAATAAAGATTCAACTCAAAGTGCTGTACACATTAAAAACGGAAAATAAACAAAAATACACACATGCATCTCCTTGACTACACCCTCTCATCACCCCTCCATCCCTGCAGCATGACCTATACATGGATATAGACACCCAGACATCATACAGAAACACTGGAGCTAAAAAAAATAAATAAATGAAAGCTAAACATAAAGGCAGGTAATGTGAAAGAATAGAGACATAATTATAATAAAAGAGGAAACGTGAACAAATAATGCAGTGAAAATGTGTCAGTAAATAAATGAAAAGTTAAATAAAATAAATTAATAAAAAACCTTAACTTTAACTTCAATTCAAAGGAAACTCTTAGCTCAGTGTTATCGTGACACACACACACACAACCCTGTTCAGCTATCTTAGTGAGGACCTTCATTGACATAATGGTTTTCCTAGCCCCTTACCCTAACCATTAAAAATGAAAATGAATGCCTAACCCTAAACCTAACCATAACCCAATTGTAACTCTGACACTAAAACCACATTTTGAGCCTCAAAGAGGCCTTTAAACTTGTGAGGACGGGTGAGTGTGTCAGTCACAGGGATCAGATACAGTATATGCGAAGAGGACCATGGAGGAAGAGGAGCAGATAAGTTCAACAGCAATTTCACGGCCCCTAGGACCGTGCAATAAAAACTTCTATGAAAGTCAACTAAATGAAACTTTTTTTTGCAGATTTCGGTCCTCACAAAGATAGCTAGACAGGAACACACACAGAGTCAGCTGGTTTGCGTCTGTAATAACAGTCTTCTTCTTCTGCGACTCAAACTTTGATATGCTGCCGCGTCACTGTGCTGCAGATGTGCGTTGAAGCTGTGCAGGTGTCGCCCGCTTTGAGTTTAGTCTCACTGATTATGCATTTGCAAACCGAAGCAATCGATGCGTAGACTTGCTGGGTAAATACTTCTTAATGAGTGCATCTGAACAGTCAAGCAAGCTTCTGTGTGCTTTGCTTTCAGCGATGAAATGAATTTGATGCGAAGGAAAATTAGTTCATCTAGAGGATTCAGAGTTTCAGAGGCCTCGCAGTCTGACTGAAAGAATAATGCAGGTTTTATTTATCGCTGCGTTCCACGAGAGAAAAGCCTTCACCTCAGAGGACCCTCTTCTCCTGCAGTTACATGAACTTGAACTTTTACGTAGCCCGTCTAGACGACAGGTACAGATTTGATAAATAAATAAAACTGTCAGATGAGGATGAGATGAACTACTGAAAAACATTTGACAAAAACCTCCTGTGCAGACATGCAGTTTATAAGGAAAAATCTTCCCACCTGACCATCGCAGTTTTGGCCACAAAAATTCCTTTTTTTTTTCTTTTTCTTTTTCTTTTTCTTTTTTTTTTCTTTTTTTTTTTTTTTTTTTGAGGGTCCATTTTAAAATTCCATTATCTATAAAACTACTTGAAGTAGGTCCTTCACATTTTTAGGGTAAATTTCTGGTACTATGGCTTTGAGTGTGGACTCAAGTCAACATAGAATGTGGATATTTGGATGTGTGATCTCTAACGGCAGATTTGGAGACCCGTAGAAAGCAGTTTTTCAGGCAGAGGACTGACGTTTTATTTGCTGCTGCTCATATACAAGGCAGGTGACACTAGTTTAGAATATGTGTAATGTATTCACAGAGTCATAGTACCAGATATTTACCCTCAAGAATTTATTTGGAGCTCAAATATTTTCTAGATGATGGTATTTTAAAACAACTTCTTTAAAAAGATGCTATAGAATTTTTGCTAGCAGGACAAACACAACTTGAAGTAATTGTCTGCGCTTTAGATGGTTTAGTTTTTTTTTTTCTTCTTTTATGTCCATGACCTAAGAAGATCAGAGGAAGCATAATAATAGAGTGTTGCTGCATTAAACCATCATTTGTTTGTGGATACAAACTGCAGCTTTATCTCCATCAGGACACTGAGATCCCTGCAGAGCTGTGCCATGGAATCCAAGGTAGACTAAATCTCGATGACGACCCTATTCTACCAGATAAGTAAGGAACACCGACTTTATTTTCATTTCTCTGCCTCTTGTGCCATGTTGCCACCGCTCTAAGCCAACGGAAGACGAGCTGGGTAAATGTGACATCTGCCTCATGTATTTGTTTGTGGTTATCCTGCAGTACGGTGAGGTCGCCTGTTCCAATGCTGCGAGATATTTCACAGAACACTGCAATCGGGTAAGTCAACACAAACATTTTTTGTAGCATTGATATTTACTGTACATGTTGGGAAGACTCATTGGATTTAACTTAAAATTCCACCAACAATGACGATGATGTCAAGTATGGCTGGAGGCGAACAAAGAACAGGAAACGCCTTTACAATTGCAGTAAAATGTTCAGATTTGTGTAATTTTTTTTTTTACATATTTCTTGGTGAAAGTTCACACATGAGGTGTCTTTAATTATTCATGGTCATGTCGTTTTTTTTCCTGTTTAATCCCTTTGTATAAAAATTCCACAACTATACTTATAAAAAGCAAAAACCTTCCCTGATTTGAATTTGGCTGATGTCCGCTTCAGGCTTGTCTGCTTGTGCCCTTCTGGACTGTATCAGACATTCCTGCTGTTTTTATTTTTCTTTCTTTTCTCCACTTCCCTCTCTGAAAGTCCAATTCTGCATCTGCAGTGCATGCCGATCTTTATGGTATCAAAGCCACAACCCTTTAATTAAGTTTTACTGAAAAAAGGGAAGTCATATTGAGACAAATGGAGTAAACATGTGCAGCATAGGAATAGAGCAAATATTTGTCTATTACAATGCATTGGAATTGGGCATCCCTGATAATCTGATACGTAAAAAGGAAGGTCCTGGTCTCACTGCTGACTTTCTGACCTTATGCATTTCCTTTGGGCTTCAACACCACTGACTCGTCCACTGAAAACTGCCATTTGGAGTCAAAGTTGGAGGCCAGATTCTCATCAGCAGTGGTGAAATCTTTTGGAAACAAGAGTTGATATCTGTTGTCTACAAGTAGCCCAAATTGGATGACCTGAAAAATTTAGATGAGAAAATATTTTATTTTTTAAAAATCTCAGTTTTGAGTTGAATCCCAACTTTAACACAGATGTCGCACAAAAAAACATGACAAACTGTTGCATCCACTTCCAAAAATAAGCTAAAAAAGCTGATTCTGATGGACGTTATGACAGACCATCCCAGATTAGTCTTTTTTTTTTTTCTTATCGCTTTTATTACAAGCTTCACTGACGTCGTCATGTTTCCATTGGTGCTCAAAGCTGTTTGACAGCACATAGTTTTGAGCTGTGTACGCACCATCCCCCCTTTCATTACTGTAATATGAGCCATTCTTCAAGGATGAAAAGACATTTGGGCACGTGTTGAAAATGACTGAGCGAAGGAGGTTAAGAAGAAAATGACAACATTTGAACCATCATGGTCTCAGGATCTCTGTGTTGAGGCGCAGATTTATTTTGCTTCTCTGAAATTCTTGCTTTAAAGTATGAGCTAATGGAACTCTTGTTGTGGTCAGTTGCAAATGATTTTCATTTTCTTTCCAGAGTGAAGTTCAAGGATCCCCAGTATCCAGATGGCTTTGTGTTCAAGGCGGTCCTCCTGCCTGAAGCAAAGTGAGGATTTTTCTGCATTTATCTCATGAATTCCTGGTTGAACATTAAAGGCTTTATTCATTTCAGGTGCAGAAATAGTTTTTTCATTTGCCCTTGTAATTCCTAAAGAATACAGCATTCATATATTTTTCTTATTGTAACAATTCCATGAAAAGACCAAGTACGCGTTGATTCATTTCTCAATAGGTTGTGAATGTCTGATTTGTCTCAGGCTCTCAGCATCCTTTAGGTCCGTTTGTTCCTAGAAATTATATAAATCGTTACAACATGTTGTGGCTCTGTTTGCAGAAAGGCAGTTAGTTCTATTGGAGTCTATGGAAAAAAGATTTCAGAGCACCGTTAATATATAACCGTAAAAAAAAACTTCCAAGTTGGGTTTATGATGTGAATCCCCAGTTTCAAGGCTTATTCAGTACAGAATTGGCCTAGTCAGTGTCTTCATATTAAAGGAAGCTCCTGGAAGAAAGCGGGCAGATGTTAACACTGCAGAAAACGATGGAGAAAAGACACAATGATGTTGCAGGACTCGACTGTGCAAGTGCTTTGAGACCTTTGACACTGGGCACCGGAGCTGATCTTGCTCAATCAGCGTATACCAGAGTGATGCAGGAAGTCAGAGTCAGGAAGAACACAGAGGCTGTTTTAAAAAGTAAAAAAAAAAAAAAACCTTTGCAGACTAAATCCTCCACTTCTGAAGTTCTCCGGCATGACTTGAAACTGTGAAAATGAGAGAGCAACACTGTGTCACAGACACAGATTCATCCACTTTTGTCAACAAGAGCAGTAAAAAAGTGTATTTTCAGCTGTGACAGAGGCGGTAAACTCAGGTGGAGTAAAGGAGAAAAAAAATGTTTTTTTTTGTTTCTGGAAAATACAGAACTGCACTAAGATCACAATCACAAAGTTTGTGGGTAAAAATACAAGACCTTCATCAAATACGAGTCCTCCTACAATTCACTGGCAGTATTTCAGTGGTGTTGAGACCTGGATTATTATTTTTTTTCTAAGAAGGCGTCACTGATAGATTTGAGGGTTTCAGGTAAACACGATGGCACCCTTCCCCCTCTCATATATGTCAATAAAAGGAAACCTTTTTCACATCATAATACTGTCTTTCAGGATTCCCAGTAAGGTTCTGAAACCCGAGGACTGGGTGAGAGGCAATGGGCAATCTTGGAGGCCTCAGCTGGGTTTCAACCCAAACAGGCAGCAGGCTCACCTGGACCAGTCTGGCTTCAGGGCTCTGGGGTATGTTCATATTTACATTTTTAATATAATCAATGTTAAAACCAGTAAAAAAAAAAAAAAAAAAAGTAGAACATTCCTGTTTTCCTGAATTTCGAGTGAAAATGGTTCAGACTCTTTCCATTCTCGCATTCACCTCAGTCAGGCAAATCAGGACTGCTGTTGGGTCGTTTGTTCACACTTCCTAACAGGCCCCGGTTAGTCCAGAAATCGGTAGGTGTGAGGACAACAGTTGTACAGTGCTGCATTCCTTATTCATATATGATGAGAATCTCAGTCAGGATAATGGAGGCCCTCTACACTCCAAGGATACATCTCCCCAGACCACAGACCCACTGCCAAACTGGTCATTCTGGGGGATGTTGCGGCTGGTATAATGTTCACAATGGCATCTCCCGGCTTTTTCACACGTGTTACGTGTGTTCATTGTGAACTTGCTCTCATTTACAAAGAGAATGGGGCAGTAGTGGTGGACCTGTCCGTTATGCTACCCTCAGGGAGTCTGTTCCTGGCCGCCATGTTGCAGGGCTCTTCCTGTTCCTCCGTACAGAGACGAGCAAGATATAGTCCTGCTCTCCTGATATTTCCTTCCCACTTTTGAGACTGTGCTGAGAGACACAGCAAACCTGGAGCTGGACTGTCTGTGCGACCTGAATGAGCCTGAATTCTCCCAGCACTGATGAGGACATTAGCAAAAAGCAAATTGGAGAAAAATGGGTCAGGAGAGATGAGGAGAGAGCAATGGTTTAGCTGGAGTTACAGGTTTTGTATTATACTGTGATGACAGGGTTTTTGTTTTGTTTTTTTACAAGCAGTGCATAACCATATCTCTGTTACAGAGTATTTTTCCATGCTTTTATTTTGAACAGCAAACAGTGATGCCTTTTTAATAGAACTTTGCATCCTGAAACTTTTTTCATGGGTCATCGGTGGTTTGATCAACTTCGGTAAATACACCTGTCTCTGAAGCTCCTCGCTCTGTGTGATGAGATCATTTTAAAGCATCCAAGTCTGTCTGCCGTGACTCAGTACAGTAGTTTTAAGTATTTTTAAAAACAAAGATGTATTTAAATGTTTACTGCCTCCCCCCCACAGTGGCCCCCATTAACCAGCCATCCTTGATTATGATCTAAGCTCTCTTCTCCACACATTGATATTATCATTAAGGAAATGTGAATAATTGAACATCTGGCACGGCCCGACTGTGGGAATTAATTATGCACAGATTTGAAGAAACATAATATATTCCTTTTTCCCCCCCCCCCTTTTTTTCCCCCTGCTAAAGTAAGTCATTAATTCAGTGATTCAGGCCGTTATGTGCCTTGATGGCACCACACGGGCAGGTGCTCACAGGATGGCGAGCAGGAAAACCTGAAGGAAATGAATTTTTTTTATTGCTTTGATTTTTAAATTGTGCAGTTATGGGTGTGTGTTCAGTTTAGGAAGAGGTCAGAGGTCATATGACATTTCTGGTAGGACACAGGCTCTTGTGTGGAAAAAGGCCGGGCAGAATAGTTCACTGAATCATTTAACCCTTATGTGTTAAGTGCTTTGGTTTGGTTTGTTTTTTGCCTTTTTGTGGATATGCAGGGAGTAAAGATAATTTTACCACCATGAGACGACATTGTCCATCCAGCTATCAACCAGTCAATCAATCAGTCAATCCTGCTTTTAATGCCTTTCATGCTTCCTTGTGTTTTCCTTTTTCCTGTGATCCTGAAATTGTTCCCCCTCCAACATTGGGGATGATTCCTGAATCATTTTCAGGGTTTTAAGGTATCAGCTTATTACAGTATGAAGTGATGGCATGTGCCTGATTCTACATTGCCTTATTGATTAATTGATCAGTCAACTCATTTTCTTTTTTAAACAGTTAAAGGAACAGTAGGTTTGCAAAATACAACAACAACCTCACCAAATGCCACAACTGTCACACTGACTCATCAAAACTGGACAACAGAAAACTGGGGGGGGGGAAAAAGTTGCCTGGTCTGATGAGTCTCGATTTCTCCTGCCACATTCAGATAGGGACATCAGAATTTGGCATAAACAGCATGAAAGCATGGGTCCATCCTGCCTGGTATCAACAGGGCAGACTGCTGCTGGTGTAATGGTATGAGGAATTTATTGGTACAGCAAAGCCGGGCCCCTTAGTACAAAAGCATTTAAATGCCCAGCCTGAATCTGTGTTGTTGCTCAGCATGTTCATCCCTTTATGACCAGATGAATGAATCGGTCACCAGATCTCAGGTCGATAGAGCACCTTTGGGATGCGTTGGAACAGCAGATTGATATCATGGATGTGCAGCCGACAGATGTTCAGTAACTGTTCGATGCTGTCATTTTAATATGGACCAAAACCTCTGAGCAACGTTTTCGGCACCTTGTTGAATCTGTGCCACAAAGAACTAAGATGGTTCTGACAGCAAAAGGGGATCCAACCTGGTACTATGAAAAGTGTGCCCAGGTAGGGTGGAAAGTTTAAAAGTAATTCAATGTTACTCTGGCATTTGCTCTTCTCTTCTATCTTCTATCCTGCATTTAAATAAAAAAACAGTGTTATCAAACATAATTGATGAGTAATGCTAAGACTAAAAAGCTGAAACCAGCAATCTTCTTCCTTTGTTTTATATTCAGCATATTCAGACCATTTATACCCACTTCAGTCTCCAGACACTGCCCAGACATTAGGGTTAATACCGGGTGTGTGTAAAGGTTACAATGGAACTTTCTTTATTTCTAAATTAGTTTTTAACATCATAGCTTCTTCTTCTCTCTTCAGCCACAATCTGAACAGAAGCCAACAAGGTGGAGGACAATACAGCAGCACTCCACCGCCAAGCAGCTACAACCAAGGAGGCTACCGACCTTCACACAGCGGTGGCCACCAGTCTTTTCAACGTAAGACACACACACAAACACACACTGATGTAATGCAAGGCCTTATTTTTGCCCTACTCAGTGTTTAACCGAACATAAAAAAAGAATCCACAATGAATTTTACAGAAACAAGGGTTGGCGCATTAGCAACCCCACCAGCAAACATCCATTTAACTTTGTCTCACAGTTTTTGTCAAAGCCTCACAAGTTTGAAAACCGCAGCCCTAACCTTAAGCCCCCTGAATCATCTTTAAAGCCCCCTCGAATGGCCACTATCTTAAAAAAAAAATATCCTCAATATGAAGATGGAACATTTCTGGTTCATAAATAGTTCACAAAATTCAGTTTGATTCAGAATGATGTATTTAAGGCTGTTTGCATCAATATAAAAGCAAATAAAATTATAGATGAACGTTTAATTAAAATTTATTCCATACCGGGGAGCCAAATAGACTCTCATTTTATAATTTAACAATCCAAGGCCTCAAAAAAGCAACTGTGTAGGCAGACGAAAGAGCCAGTCCTGCAGTAAGAGTCCTCTTTTAAGTAAAACACAGTGTGAGATGCATTACACTCAAGACTCTTAACGTGTTCATGGATTGGGGACATGCTGTTTCATAGTCCAGCACTTCTGCTTCGTCCTGTCCTATCCTGTTACCATTAATTTGATCTTCTTAAAAAAATAATAATTACAATATTTTAGACTTAGAAATAAAGACAAAAATCTTCATGGCACTTTTTTTCTTTATTAAAATTCTCGAAAAATCCAAAGCATCCTGGAAAGTTTGGTCAAATGTGACTTTACCAAAGGAATAAAGTGATTTTAGTAATTTAAAAGTGACCTTTGAGCATTTAAAAAATTTCAGTCTTTATTTTCATTTTTTAGATTAATTTTAGATTTTGGATTCATTCTGATTAAGAAAGTGCAAATATTTTTCAAATGTAGTTTTTTAAAAACGTTTCTTTATCCCTTCTCTACACAAATAAACAACAGTTTTCTAATCTAAAAATTAAAAGTATGTACATCTGAGTTTACCACACTGAGAGTAAATCTGACAACACACTCAGATCAAAGTTTGGTCAAAAGTAAGTGGACCTCATCAAACTGCTGCTGTAAGGTCACTGATGAGCGTTTGAAATTGGGTGAATTGTTGAGTTTGCTGCTGTAACCTTGAGCTCAAAAAATCGATTGAGATGTTTTGCTTTAATGCACCCCCCACCAACAGTACCTGCTCCATTAAATTCAGTAAACTTTCTTTTGGCGTTCCTCTCTGGAATGCTCTTTTTCTTTGCACATTCCGACGGCCTTGCTTTTCATGACAGAGCGTAAAGCTTTCATCACGAGGCTTTGACATTCACCTGTTATTCTAAACATTTTTATCCCTTTAGCAGAGACGAAGAAAAGCTAAAATATTCAGCAAAAGGTAAAATGCCTCTTCAGGTGGATCTCAAAGAACTGTAGTCATGTTAAAAAGGAAGTGTGACCTCTTTAAGTTGTAAGATTTTACATATCCAGTCTGTTAAATATATCATACGTCTCATCTGTAGACCTTAGATGAACAACAGCACATGACAGAAGCAGTGTGTTTGAATCTTAGCAGAGTGATCTGAACAAAAAACAAGACTTATGGTCTGTCCTTTGGCCTGCAAATACCTCACAGCAGCTGTCAGCACAGAGGTGTTGATTCGGGCACCTTGCAGTCATTGAGGCGACTTTGAACTCCTCTGTATACCAAAGTATTTTAGAGTCAAATGTGAGGCCATCTGCCTGACAGCTGAAGCTTGGTCAGAACTAGGTCGAGCACTAAGTGTTTCTACAAGCTGCTTAATCATGGGGTGGAATTCGTCTTTCACAGACTGCGTCTGCATTTTGGTTTAGTTGTTAAGTGAAAAACAGTGTTAATCTGATGATGTATTGATGATCTTTGTTATGAATTTTGATACATTAAACCATAGAAGTGGAAGAAGTTGTACTTTCTTTTTCCCATTATTATCCATTTTATGCCAGGCACGATTGGCTGTGATATTTTCTAGGTCAGCTGGTGGTTGGTTCTTTCTTTGGTTTTGAGCCTTCTTTAAGTAACTTTTTCTTCTTCAAGTAACGTCTCTGACTATCTTTGATCGCCATCATTATAAATGGTTGTCCCTCAAAGTGGATTAAATGTGTGTATGAAGCCATTTTGAATTTCTTTTTTCAACTGGCAGAAGAAGGCGGCGACTGCTGCAGTGAACCATTCATGTCACGATTATTTAAGCAATTTATTGGTTATTTGTACCAAATGGCACAAAAAGGAGGAAGATGCATCTTTTCTAGGTTGTTTTTGAGCGAATCAGCTGTGAATAAAAAAAGTAATTGATCTTAAAAATGACGTCTTAATTTTCCACCGATGGACTGATGTAGTTACTGACTAATCAGGTCACATCTGGAACGGACACCGTTGCCATTTCACTCTGAGGAAATTGGGCGCTGCAGCTGCCAAACGGAGACACAAATAATTGTGTTATATGATTATGTTCATCACATGCAGTTGAACAGCTCGTCACATATGGAGGCAGAATCCGTCTCCCAGCTCCTAATCACGGTCTGTGCTCGGCCTCGGCCCTGGCCCCACGGTCCTCTGCCAGCTCTCCTCCAGTTTGACTTTGATGTGCCAATTTGCAAGTAGATGAATAATCTCATCTGCCCACTGATGGCGTGCGGGGGAGTCTCGGCTATTCTGGTGGCACTTGATGCAAATGGGGGGCTTTTGGCTCCTCCGGATTGCGGCAGCACCTCCCTTGGCCTCTGCTGCTCGTTCTTAGTGTTAAACTTGCCAATTAGCAGCCCGGGATGTTCACCACCCCCAGCTCTATATTTGTCCTATCATTCACAGAGAAATTATTTTAATAAAAGGGAATCATTTTAAATCCTGCTCGTCCGGTTCTGGTGACACAGGATGATTTTTATTGTATCAGCTTGAAGTACCTGAAATAGAAATATGTCATTGACAAAGGTAGCATTTATATTTTATTCGATTTTCTTTTTCCTCCTGAAGTTTTAAAGCTTTTCTGTGCTCAGTTTTGATTTAATGCGGGTGTGTTAATCTCGGTTTCACTAAAGACCAATCTGCAAATGTACTGCTCATTTAAAAAAAAAAAAAAAGGGTGGAAAAAAGTTAATGGCACACTCAATCATGGTATCACACAGAGTCAGCTAAACTTCAGGGGGGTATCGATATGTCACGTTATGAAACACAAACCATTGTGAATTTATTTCACCTTCTTTGGCCCCATTGCAGTGAAATTCTGTGTCCTGCTCACTGCTGGTGGTGTGACACGGTATCTGCAGCCCAAGCAGGTTGCACAGGGACTCCAGCTTCTCCAGGATGGGGGTGCATCCTTAAATGCTATTTGTGAAGGTTTGCTGTGTCTGTCAGCACAGCCTCAAGAATATGAGGAGATACTAGGAAAGTGGGCATTACATGATGAGAGCTGGACAGGGCTGTAGGAGAGCATCAACCCAGCAGGAGGACCAATATCTGCTCCTTTGTGGAAGGAGGAGCAGAGGAACACTGTCAGAGCTCTACAAAATGACTTCCAGCATGTTTCTGACAAAACTGTCAGAGTCAGACTCCTTGAGTGAGGCACCAGGGCCTCACATCCTTTAGTGGGACCGACACCCGGAGCCCAGCACCGTGGAGCTCAATTGGCATTTGCTCAAGAACACCAGAAAAGGGCAGATTCACCGATGGCGCCTAGAGCCGGTTCACACCGAGCACATGTCACAAATGCCACACTGTCTGCAGACGTTTTGATATCTGTGGTAATGCGTCAGATTGACCCCGTCCCTGACCGCAGAGATCTAAGTTGCAACACCGAATTGCCAGAGTTCATTCTTGAAGGACTTTGACACGATTTCATATGTGTGCCAATGTGTAGCTGATATTCTTTGAAAACAGAGGTTGACTGACTGTGAGTGGATAGACGATCGATTAGTTATGTCTATAACTTCTGTTCCCTGAAGGAGAGGAACGAGGTACAACACATAAGTATGGGATATCACGCCCTCGCGTGTCCTGGCTGAAGAAACCTTTATTCACGCCTTTACGGCAGATGACGTGTGATGACACGCGCAAGGCCCCGCCCGCACATATAGCCGCTGCCATCACCGTCATCCCTCAGTTCGATAGCCGCTCTTCACCGAGCCAACTGCTCAGTGGGGCCACCCTGTGTTGTACCTCGTTCCTCTCCTTCAGGGAACAGAAGTTATAGACATAACTAATCGTTCCCTTTCAGTCGATTCACTCGGTACAACACATAAGTATGGGACCTATATACACGCCCCGCAGAGCAGCCACCGAACCGGAACAGGACCACCACATCCTTAGTGAGTGGTAGACCCAGCAGAAAGGACAGCATGAGCCACCGAAGGGGCTGTAACGTCCAACCGATAAAACCGCACAAAAGTGTGCGGCGACGCCCAATTAGCCGCTGCACAAATATCAGCCACAGGCACCCCTCTAAAAAGAGCCCATGAGGTCGCCATCCCCCTGGTGGAATGAGCTCCCACCCCGTGGGGCAACGCAAAACCTCCGGTGCTGTATGCCAGCGAGATAGCTTCCACAATCCAGTGGGACAGCCTCTGTCTGGACAGAGCTCTACCTCTATTCGGATTAGCGAAGCAGACAAACAACTGGTCACACAAACGCACATCCCGAGTGCGCTCAATGTAGGTGCGTAGCGCACGCACCGGACAAAGAGAATGCACCCTCCTCTGCTCCTCAGATTCAAAAGGAGGGGAGCAAAAGCTCAGCAACTCAAACTCCATTGAACTATAAGATGCAGGCATGACCTTGGGAAGATAGGCGGCATTCGGACGCAATACGACCTTGCGGCCATCAGGAGAAAACTGTGTGCAGGCAGGATGCACAGACAGCGCATGAAGGTCCCCCACTCGCTTCGCCGAGGCCAAAGCGAGAAGTAATGCGGTCTTATACGAAAGAAGTTTCATATCTACCGACTCAACGGGTTCAAACGGAGGGCCACAAAGGGCCTCCAGCACCAAAGACAAGTCCCAAGCCGGGACACTGGACTTAAGCACGGGCCTCAGCCGGCGAACCCCTTTCAGAAAACGCACGGCGAGGGGATGCGCACCTGGTGTCACCCCGTCAAAACCGATATGACAAGCAGATATAGCCGCTAAATAAACCTTGATCGTTGAAAACGAAAGGCCTTTATCCAACAGCTCCTGCAGGAATGTCAAAACATCCACAATAGAGCACTGAAATGGGAGAGTGTGGCGGTCCTGGCACCATCGCTCGAAGGCTCGCCATTTGTAAGCGTACAAGCCTCTAGTAGACGAGGCCCTGGCGCTCTGAATCGTCGCTACCACACTAGGTGGCAGACCCTTAGCAACCAAGTTTAACCTCTCAGCAGGTAAGCATGAAGGTGCCACAGATCCGGGCGCGGATGAAACACTTCCCCCCCCGCCTGAGAGAGGAGATCCCTGCGGAGAGGAAGCTGCCAAGGACTTGCTGCAAGCAGGCTGATTATTTCTGCATACCACGACTTCGCGGGCCACCAAGGGGCCACCAGGATCAGAGAGAGGGAATGCCGACGCACCCTCTCCAGAATTGGAGATATCATTTCCACTGGGGGAAATGCATACAGGAGCACGTCTGGCCATTGGTGCGCTAGCGCGTCCAAGCCCAAGGGTGCATCGTGGTCGATTATGGAGAAGTACAGGGGGCAGTGAGCATTCACCCTGGAAGCAAAAAGATCTATTTGCGCCTCGCCAAATAGATCCCAAATCTGAGCCACTATTGAAGGGTGTAACCTCCATTCTCTCACCAGAGGACCCCCCCTGGAGAGAAGGTCCGGCCCCAGGTTCAGGTGGCCCGGGACATGGGTGGCTCTTAGAGTCAGAAAATGAACACTGCACCATAACAGCAGAGAGCGAGACAGCTGCAACAGGGGAAGAGAGCGTGTTCCTCCCTGCCTGTTTATATAAGACACCACTGTTGAATTGTCCGTCCTGACTAAGACATGCTGGCCCTGCAGGACTGGACGGAAACGCTTTAGAGCTAAGAACACTGCCAACAGCTCTAAGTGGTTGATGTGCAGCTGGCGCTGAGCCGCGGACCAGATCCCTCTCACTGACGCACCCTCGCACAGCGCTCCCCACCCACTTAGGGAAGCATCTGTGGACACCACCTTGCGAAACAACACCCTCCCAATCCGAGAGCCCTGGTGCAGTAGCCCGGGCTCCCTCCAAGGACGGAGAGCTAGCATGCAAGACGCAGTTACCGGCAGCCTCCTCCGGAGGTGACGCGAAGCACACAAACGGTGAGAGAGAGTCCAGCGTTGAAACGCTCTCATTTTCAACAGCCCAAGCGGCACTACGGCGATCATAGATGCCATCATGCCCAACAAGCGCAATATCGTCTGGAAACGCAGTCTGCGTCCCAGCTGAAATTGAGCGAGGCAGCGATGAAACGCGGCCACTCTGTGCTCTGACAACCGTGCGCGGCTGGAAAGAGAGCATATTTCCAGACCGAGAAAAGCGATCTGTTGACCTGGGATTAGCGAGCTCTTCTGAAAGTTCACAGAGAACCCCAGTGTCTGAATGTGTGACAGAACCCGCGACAGCTGCGTCTCCGCCTGTTCTCTGGAGCAAGCCACGAGAGCCCAGTCGTCCAGGTAGGCCAAGATGCGGATGCCCCTCTTCCTGAGGGGCGCTAGCGCTGCCTCGGCACATTTCGTAAAGGTGCGGGGAGCGAGCGACAGCCCGAACGGCAGCACTAGGTATTCGTAGGCTACGCCCTCGAACGCAAACCTCAGAAACTGCCTGTGTTTCGGGTGTATAGCGACATGAAAATAAGCATCTGTTAGATCGATTGTCGCAAACCAATCTCCCGGGCCGACTGCACTCAGGAGCTGTCTGAGTGTTAGCATCCTGAACCTGTACGTTCGCAGGTACGTGTTCAAGACTCGCAGGTCGAGGATGGGACGAAGCCCTCCCCCTTTCTTCGGAATGACAAAATAACGGCTGTACCAACCTTTGTCCGTCTCCGAAGCGGGGACCACCCGTATTGCTCTCTTCTGTAATAGCGCCTGTATTTCCTCTCTGAGTACCAAGGCTGCCTCGGGGTTGACAATCGTGTTCACGACTCTTTGGAAACGAGGCGGCTTGACCCGGAACTGCAACCGGTAACCCATGGCAACGGTTTGCAGCACCCACGGAGAGGGGGCGCAAGCGCGCCACTGAGGGAAGTGAGCAGCCAGCCGGCTGGCCTGCAGCACTGACGGCGGGGCGCCGTCGCCCCCCAGTGTGTCTGCAGGGGACTGCATCCCCTGCCTGACCTGGCTCGTTTCGCCTGCAGGTTGAGCATTTGAGATTGTTTGAGAGTAAACAACACTCTTTATTGATTGCAACATGGGAACATGTACATTTATACATTTTGTTGGGTGCACCTTTTCCGGGGCATAACAATGAAAAACAGCGGGAACACTCGATGTGGTCGCTTGAACATTCAACACATCTGAACCGTGTGCAGGGGTTATGTGCTTGGGAGACCGCGATAGGGAAGTGCAGCGCCTTCTGGGGCTGACAACCTGAACAGAACTTAAGCGGCACCTCTTGTGCGGCAACAGAGGGGTAAGAGCAGCGTCTCCCTGCGTCTCCCGGCCTTTGCCCCAGGCCGACTGGCGTGGAGCTCGGGCCGGAGTACGTGCTCTCGCCGGCGGCCCTCCCACTCCAGCAGTGGGCGCCGGTCTCTTGCCAGCTGTCAGAGGAGCGGCGGGCCTGTGAGAGCTAGCAGTGGGCTTGGGCTGGCGTCTGGGGATGATGTCGCGCAGAGCTTCCGTCTGCTTCTTCCTCAGATCGAATCTAGCCTGAATGGCTTCAAGTGAATGTCCGAATAACCCAGCCGCAGACGCTGGTGCGTCCAGATACACAGCTCTGTCTCTATCAGGGACGTCGGAGAGGGTCAGCCACAGGTGCCTCTGCGCCACCACTGTCGAAGCCATCCCTCTGCCCAGGGAGAGCGCTGCACAGCGAGACGCACGGAGGATGTAATCCGTGGTGACTCTAACCTCGTTAAGAAGAGGTGACAGCGGGCTGTCCTCCGGAACCAGCGATCCAAGCTCCGCCAGGCACATTGCTTGGTACGTCTGGAGCATGGTGACGGAGCTCATGGCTCGAGCGGTGCCGGCCTGAGCCCGATAAATCTTCTCCAGCTGCGAGGCCGAGAATCTGCAGTGCTTGGACGGCAGAGTTGCGGGGCCACCGACACCATGGTTATGGGACGGGGCCAGATAAGCAGCCAGAGACGGCTCCATAGGGGGTGGGTTAGCTAAACCAGCTCCCTCGGCGCCGTCCAATTCCATGTACTGTCCATAGCCGGGCACAGTGACGCGGGTAGACAGAGGTTTGTCCCATGACGCTGTTAGCTCGCAGAGAAAGTCTGGGAACATGGGGAGGCAGTTTTTGGCCGTTGCGGGCTCCGGTGGAAGGAAAAAACCCGCAAACCGCGACGGCTTCCGAGCTGGTGGAGGAGAGGGCCAGTCCACCTGCAGCTTCTCAGCGGCACGGCGAAACAGGGAGAAAAGAGAGGTGTCATCGTGGCCGACCGGCGCAGCAGCGGCGGCATATTGGGTCGACAATGAGCTCTCCTGCTCATCCTCCGACAAACCATGGATGTCCAGGCCGATGTCCAGCACGTCATCGTCTTCCTGGGGAGCGCTGGCGGGCTTCAACCCAGGCTGAAGCCCGTCAGCGCTCCTGCATGGTTCCGGTCCGTCATCGGCTAACCCGTCAACGTATTCCATGTGGTCAGCCCAGCTAATCGCGGGGACATCGACCTGAAAATTTTCGTCTTCGGACTCGGACGAAGCCGGGGCTCCAGACTCGGAAAGAAGAGGGTCATGCCGTGCGACAGCCGAGCGTCCCAGCACTCTTTCCACAAACGTCACCCGTCTTTCCAGGGTCGAGCGTCGGAGCTGGCGACAAAACGCACAAGCTTCGGGCTCCGTCAACGCTCTCCTAGCGTGGACGATCCCCAGGCAGACAGGGCAGGCATCGTGCTGGTCGCTGTCGTGCAAAGAGAAACCACATCCCTGAGGACAGGGGCGAACAGAAGATTTCTGCTTTGCTCGCTTCGGTTTGGAGTCCATTCCCAAAACGCAAAGCGAAACGCTGCACAAGAAAAACTTGAAAATAGCGCTCCGCGGGCAGCCTACGCACCAGCTGGGCGGTGGAGGCTAACACCAACAGGGGCAGTTAAGCTAGGTTCAAGTTGGCAGACAACGGAGCTAACTAGCAGTAGCTAGCTAGCCCAACTCAGCAGAGGTGTTCTCAGCGAGGTGAAGAGCGTAAGAACTGAGGGATGACGGTGATGGCAGCGGCTATATGTGCGGGCGGGGCCTTGCGCGTGTCATCACACGTCATCTGCCGTAAAGGCGTGAATAAAGGTTTCTTCAGCCAGGACACGCGAGGGCGTGATATCCCATACTTATGTGTTGTACCGAGTGAATCGACTGAAAGGGAACTTCTGGTTATGTTCCATTTAGATGTTTTCAGTCCCTTGCCTCAGGTGAAATTGGCTGCCTTCAGTGTTAGCTCACCTTTTGTGCTATTCTGTGTTGACTGGCTTGCTTATATCTAGACCTGCAACGTTTATTGAGCGCCTGAAGTGATTCCAGCATAAAATGTGCTCTGAGTTTCATCTCAAAATAAGATTTGTATATAAAGCGTGGATTTTTTTTCTTTCATAAGAGGTGATTAAATTATTTGTTCATCTCTTCTGATTCTTTTTAACTTTTATGGTAAAAACTGAACATGGTCCAGTTCTAATATCAGCGACTCGTGGAATGTGATTATCCACACAAGTAGGCCTTATTCTGCAGCAGGAGGCCAGAGGCTTGCTTTTGTCCTGGTAACGCTTTCTCAGGACCAATCCTCTGCTCGCCCAGTAATCACTGCAGGCTTTGCTGGGCTTTTGTGTGGTGGCTTTGCTTGGTTGCTGATTAGTGTTGTGGGAGACCGGGGGCCGATAATGAGACTGTCGAGTGGCTCCGCTGGACACTGGCCCCCTCTGATAAAAGCATCCGGGAGGCTCCAGTGCCATTGGGTGTGTGATGCGCTCTGAAGAGGGTTGAAACCAAAGTTAACTTGCCCCTTTGACGACGTGGCTACCTCCTGTGGTGATGTGTCAACACACAGCCTCTGAAACATGCTGCTGGGCTTTGTGTGCCACAGCCAAACCAGCTGGTGTTTAATAACCAGCCAGGGGAGTCTCTGCTGGTGGCCATTATTGTCTTGACATGCAGTGACACCAAATTTTAACCAGAGCAGCAAAGTAACTGTTTGATCCAGCAGCCACAGTGGCCGATAAGCCTCCCAAAGTCCACTTCAGAGTAGCAGCTACACATAATGGCTGCTCACACAGGCTGGTGGATCGACTTCAATAACATAAAGTCATTGGATTTTATGTGGCCTTGAGTATTTTTGTTCTTTATGTTTCTCTAAAGGTTTTCGAGTTGTGGTGGAGAACATTTTTATGTAAACAAAATTATTATTATTATTATTATTATTATTATTATTATTATTATTATTAATGAAGATTAGCTTTATGTCCACTTTAAAGTAAACTCTGTAACCTCAGAAATGGCCCAGATGCTAAATTGTCATTAAGGTTATTGTCAGGTGAATTCTGTGGTACATGTGATAGATGGCAACTTCACACTGATGGTTTGAGACCTGATGGTAATGAAGAACTCTCTGAACTTGCATTGTTTCTAATGGCCAGCTGGGGCGACTCCTGTGGCTGGGAAAAGACTCAAGGTAGTCTATTGGGAAAATAGCCCCAGGCTTTTTTAAATCACCATTACACTTTCGATGTCTGCAAATCCACTATGGTCTGCTTGGGTCCCAGTGACGTAATTTGCCATCTGGTGGTTAGCATGAGAGTTCATCATGACGTTCATGTTCTTGCCTGTTTTTTGTGACCACATGAAGCTCCCAGGCTTCTGACTTCAAGCAGACTTTAAAGACATATAACAAGAATGACTGCTCAGCCGTCCAGAGTCAGAACCTGCCCCCCGTGATGGAAACGGCTGTTTTTCTCAAAAATACATTTACTCCTTATTGAGTAAGCTATTCCTTGTAAGCACGAACTATAATAAAAAAGAACCCACTGAGGTTGCAGAGGCTGTGTGACATAGCCAGAGCAACCGGTGGTACAATCGTGACACAAAAAGAAGGACTTAAAACAAACTAGTGAAAATCACATATCCTAAACAGACAAAATAAAAAAACAGATCATTTGAAGTTCATCTACTCATGTAGTAGTAAGCTAATGGTATGATTGCAGTTCTGGCTGGATTTTAACCAGAGCGTCACAAATCTGCTTGAAACTGTCAGTAACAAGTTTTACTCAAATTTTTCTACCAGTTATTTTGGGCTTGACAAATTAGTGCAGATTTTGGTGGATAATGTATGATTTACATATTTAAATATAACATTTTGTGGCATCTTTCCTTGACGTATTGGTGAATGTATAAATTACCAGGTCCTCGTGATTCTGCATGTATGTCTGTCCCAGTAAAATGCTCTTATTCTGATTCCAGCCATGTCGCAGTCATTTGTCTTTTTTTCTTCTGAAATTACCTCTCGGTTTGTGGAGCAGCAGCAGGAGCAGGTCGCTAAAGTTTTGTCCAACTAATAGAAAAGTTACTGTCCTCCTTCTGGGATCTGAGTCAACTAGTCGCTGAACTAATTGAAGCGGTGTGGAGAGAGACGTTTGGTTGTTTAGCGCGCTTGTAATCCCTGCATTAATACAGTGGACGCAGCGCGTTTTAAGGATTTAAAGCGTAATCCTTTGTTGGCTTTTGTCCGGCGCAGACTGGAAGTCTATACACTTTCAGATCATTGTTAATTAAGGAGATTGACAGGTGTCCACTTGTAATTCTCTCTTTTGAATCATCGCTGGTGATGGGGGGGGAGGCCAGAGGGTTGTGGAGTTATAATTGGAGCCCAACTGGGTGGTCCACTTAAAGTTTGTTGGTGGAGGAGATAATCAAACATGAAAACTGAATGACAAAAACAAAATAAGAATGTGTCAGCAGCAGTCTGCCTGCTTGCTGCTAATTGTGTGTTTTACTGCTTTTTGCTGTGGTCAGCAGAGAACGGCTGCAGGATTTCCCACTTGCCTTTAGTTGATCAGGTGATTCTGATTAATTTGTTTGTTTTTTATCTGCATCAGTTGGCTGGAGATCTTATCAGCATCCCAAACTCAGGATTTCTATCTGATTGCCAGACGTCCCCCAGTATTGTCAGGCAGGTTTTATTTATTCTACTAATCCAACAGGAAGTTTTCAGTGGCCGATTATTGTCCTGTTGTGATCCTAAAGTGGGTACTAACATGTCTGGAGTTCAAATTAGTGTCATTTTAAACATTTGAGGTGCTTTGAAGTTAAAATTTAAACACAATAATTAAAACTAGCAAAAAGAGTCTGGTTTGGTGCTGCTCAGAGCTTTGCAGACCCACATCTATATGTTGGAAAAATATGTGCAGAAGATGGTAACGCCAGCTACTCGCATGTAGCTTTGCCCCAGTGCAGTGTCATAATCTTTTTTGCAATGTTTGATTTTTGAGTGTTTTCCTCTTTGTCTTTATCTCCGCTGATTCACTTCTCCTGTATTTTTCAAGCCAACCTTTGAACCAATGACCGTGTCAATACTTTGAGGCTACATTCTCTTGGCTTTTTGAAGCCTCTCCATTGGCCTTATTCCCATAATTCCTCACTCTGTTTAGCCAAAGAGCTACAGAAACTGATGCTAATGTCCACGTAAGATTTTAAGTTAATCTCTCCATCACACTGTGATTGACTCGGCGGTGTTTTAAACTACATGCTGATGTCAGCATGTTAGTGTGGTCACAGTGACGGCACTATTGAATGCTGACATTGGCTAATTAGCATTAAAACTAAACCTATAGAAGATATTGGAGAGAATGCCTTCTGCTTATGAGACCTTATGACTGGACTTGGTCTTTCAGGTCATCTGAAAATTGAGGTCGACTTGTCATGTGGTTTGTATTGCTGAAAACTAATTTTAATAGGTTCACTTTTCCTTCATCTTTTTCGGTTGTCTTTGTTTACATCTTATATGTGTATAAAAGTGTGTTTGTTGGATGGTGTGACTCTGCGTCTGTATGCTGGAACATGTCTACTTAATGTGTGGTTTGAATCTAACTGTGAAGCCCTTTGTAAATGTGTTTACAAGTTGTTGTTGTTGTTATGAATATTATTATTGCTATTGTTATCACTGTTATGTCGTAAACCAGAGAAACCTATTACTGTCTAGTTTGTTATATGTAACTTGTACCAAGAAGTGTAAAGAGGACTAAAGGAAAACAGTTTAAGACATAGTTGCCATCACACATTTTATTTCCTTTTAAATTAGCCTCAATAAAGCCCAAAAATGAAATGTACTGCTGTTAGGGGATAAACTGCATCACTTTCATAGCTCGGAGTGTTTCAGGGGTTCTACAGAGAAAACATGCACCAAAAATGTCAGGGTCCACCAACATCCTCCTCCAACAGATCCTCACTTTGCTCCTGGGATGTGTGAAGTATTACCAGTAGCTCAGGTTTTTGTCACCCACCAATGAGGTTTTAGCCAAATTCATATCAACAACGTTGTATCAAACCCATACGATTTTAAGTTTTAGCATCATTTATTCAAATGCAGTAGGTATTTTGTGCTGATTGCATGCTCAGAAAAACAGGAAGGCTTCTTTCAAACAAGGTTAACACAGGTTCGCCGTCTTTACGATGGAGACTGAGCATGTCAAATTATTAATGCAGGTGTTCGGTCTCATCACTGAGCCTGTTTATGAACAAATATTAATGCCCCCACTCTCATCTAATACCCACACTCTTCCACCCAGACACTCCTGCGAACTCATCCCAGTCCATAATTTTTTTCTTTACTCCGACTTTAAAGCTTCCAGGTTTGTAAACGTGAGCCTCTGGGTCCTTTTTCACAGCACCCTTCACCCACCCCGGGGCTGAGCCACTCAGCAGGCCTGCCCCTATAAACAAACAGCCCCACGGCTCGCAGCTGGCCATCGCCTTGGCAACAGTGAATCTGGAAGAAGCCGTTCCCTTTTTTTAAAATTTTTTTTTAAAGTGTGTCTTTGTGAAGGGCTTGCAGCGATGGAACCAGGGTACTTGAGGCGTCGACAATGCTGCCGGCTGAATGCTTATTTCATTTTCTGAACAAAAAATGCAAATGTGGTGCTCCCACTCCCTCCTCGCATGCGTCTCCCCGCTCCACTCTTCCAGAGCCCAGTGTGATTCGACGTTTGTAAAATCCTAATTTTATCATGGCAACTGATTCGTTCTGTGTGCAGGGCAGAAATGAAGGAGTTGGTGTTTTTTTTTTTTTTCTTTTTTTGGTTAAATTCTGTTTCTTTATTTTGTTTTTTTAATCTCTGGGGATTAAGCAGGCATCAGGCGGGTTAATTAGTATCCACGTTTAATGTCAAAGCCTTCTGCGTTTGGCTTTTAAACAGTCAAACTGAAGGATTCTCTCAGGTTTCATAAGAGTTTAACTCAGTGAAAGTCGCCCGTTGATGTGAATCTGACACATTTTATCATTTAAACTGAATCACAAAAGCACACCAAACACCACCTCCTCGCTGCTTAGTTGTACGTTGAGTTAAAGGCCTTCAGATGCAGCTCACTGAAGCTCCGTGCTTCTTAAAAAGATTTGAGCAGAACCACTCACAAGCACGTCTTTTGTTCCCTGCAGATTCCAGGCAGAACAGTCTGATGGGAGCGCCTCCCTCCTTCCACCAGCCCCAGTTTCCAAGGTGAGTGTGCTCTTTGTGAACCTGCATTAACTGGTTTTCGTGGGAAGTAAAGTTCACACTTAACATGCTAACTTTACCTGTGTCGATGGATACGAGCAGCTTTTTGTGGTGGTTTGTCCTGGACTTTGTCCTCCACTCGTCTCTAATGCTCCTCAGATTTGTGTGTTTTATTGGTGTGAGTCATGTGTGAATTAAACATGTCCAGGCCTGTGTGGTCTCCACATTTCCAGCCTTTCCGCTCTGCCTTCCCTCCGTTGGGGGGCTCCGTCCGAATTAAGATTTTTTCTTGTCGCTCTAAAACAAATTTCTCTCGAGGAGGTTTGTGCAACTTAATGAGGCATCACTAATGCTGTTGGCGACCGCGGCGTTTCCCTGCGCCTCGGCCTGGCCCGCACAGACTGGCTATTGATTCTGGCTCCAGACCTCTCCAAAGTCCTAATCAGGTTCTCTCGTTCAACTTTTCAGGCCTATTGTGGCTCCGTGTCACCTCAGGTCAGTAGTTATTAGCGGCGACTGAAAACAGTTTCTTTAACTACTCAGGACAGGACCAAATGAAATGCAGGAGGAACTTGGAGAGAGGGGATTATGGATTCCAGCGCTCGGTTAAGTCCGCCGCTGGCCAGAGTGTGACATGGTTCAGTAATGAGGGATGGGGCTGCCGCTCTGTTTCTGCTCTCTTCATTGTTCGTCAGAAGAGACTTTAATATCGCCGCTGGATCGGCACATTGTCCGGTGGTCATTTGGAGGGCCGCAGCGTACTGGCTCTGCACTCGGTCCCGCAGACGCAGCGCGGCCGCCTCAATTCAGGAGTGAGGGCGACTCGGGCCATATGGGAATATGGTTCATTTCATGTGCATCGATGCTAAGTCGTCTCTGAGGAGAGGCCGTTTTGACTCTTTGACAGCTCGATCCCTCGGTAAACTCGAGTCGATGGGGATTTTAAGGAGGCCACTTCAAAGCAGAATTGAAAACTGACTTTTTGGATCAGTCGGGTGGAAATTCTCCAAACATGAATTAATCTTAACTTCTTAAGTTTATGAAGTTGTTCAAAGCCAAATTATTTTTTTCTCCTTATTTTAATGAATAAAAGATTCAGACTGCTGCAAAGAATAAACAGGTTGTCCTTTTGTGGTTTTCATTTATTGCTTTAATCAAACAATGTGCAGATAAAACAGGTTCTCGATCAGTAAGTGAAAAATGGACTTAAATGTCCTGCTTCTCGTCTTTTTGTCTGCAGGTTCACACAAATACACGTTTGCTAATAAAAGGTTTTAAACTGTTCAGAAGGTTTTGTCAGAATTTGAAGCCCACAGCGATGCTGCTTTTACTCCCTCCACACTTTTGTAAATTGTAAAGCCACTGCATCATTCAGCTATTTATGGAACAGGACGGCTCGGCGCTCTGATTCAGGAGGCCAAACCAGCAGGAAATTAGAGTCCGTGTTAACCCAGTGCACATACAGCGGTGACTGATTTTAGACTGCTGTAATTAGTGAGCGTAAGTGGACGGCTATCAGCCGAACAACTGAAAATAAGTCGTAATAATTCTGTGGATTCTTTTTTAATTTAACTCGTGATTTTAGGCTGTTTTGTTAATATGATATAAAACCCAGTGGTTGAAGCTCATGTAAAAAAATAAAAATAAAAAATTCTTAAAAGTACTTTAAACACAGCACATCTTGAGTGTAAATACTATAATAAAATAGTATATTTTCGTTTATGTCTATCACACAACTTTGGTCGTAAATTTAATTTAATGTGGTATTAAAGGGTATTTAAATATTACGTTTACTGCTTTTTTGTTATGTAAAAACAAAAAACATAATGTGTTTAAAAGCCCCAAGAAAGGAAAGAAAACAATGAAAATGAGTGTTTAATTCGTTATGATTGCTTATTCTTGTCTAGTTAATGAGTTCAAATTCTTTTGTGTGACGTTACTATAATATTGAAGTTTGGGCTATTTAATATACAGGAAAATGTTACAAATGTTCCGCTGAAGGTGCCGAAAAAGAACAATTTCTGCTATGAAACTTGATTAATGAAGATCTTACAAATAAGGAAGTGGAGTGTTTGTTCACTGTATTCAAAAAGTTTTAAGAAAAACTCATTATTATTATTATTGTCATTATTATTGTTGTTATTATTATATTCTTTCCTTTTTGTCCAAATTAGGGAAAAAAAACTGTCTTATTAAACAAAAATGATATAAAATGTGTTAATAGGGATACACTGATCATGATATTGGTGATTTTTAAATTGTGATTAAATGTCATCTTCTCATGCCAAACATTCTGTTTATTTTAGTTTGACTCTTCATTATAACAAAAAACTGAACAATTGAAAGTTTTCCATCTCTTTCACGTCATTTTCAAAACTTTTTAAACTTTTAAAATTCCGAATGTAATTAAACCGTCAGGTGAATATTTCTGCCTTCCAACACTGGCTAGAGGCAGATATTTGGTTTATCGGTGCATCTGTGTTTTTAAAGGAGTCCTTATTGTTACCTGTGGGAAAGTATTTCTACATTTCTAACCTCAGGTGTCTCTTACTCATTGTGTTGGAGTTTTTAAAGTTTGACGTGCAGATTTGACGTGTCTCCAGGCAGCAGCAGCAGCAGTACAGGGGCGGGGGTCACGGCTGGGATCGGGCCATGCAGACGCAGCAGTCGGCGTATCAGCAAAACTGGAACCGTGGCGGAGGCTCGGGGCCGGGCAGCTACCAGCAGCAGCAGCAGCAGCAGCAGCAGCAGCACTACGATCGCCGTAGAGACGACTGGCACGATCGCGGAGATAACCGGGGGCAGCACCATCAGGTAAATGCGACGTTTCCACGCACACCAATTTGTTTACGACAAGTGGAGGGCAGGGCTAAAACTTCCATCTTCACTTGATTTTGGCTTGTTTTTATTTGGTAATGTTAAAGTGAGGCTTAAACTGTTTCTGGGCAGATCTGTGAAGCAGATGCAGAAGAAAGAGTCTGATTGGTTGTTGCTCAGTTGCTTCAGATTGAAATCAGGAATCTTTTTGCTCTTTGGGTCTGTTTTTTTTTTTTTTTTTTTTGTTTGTTTTTGTTTATTTTTTAAGGGTTTTTTTGTAAAATATTTAATTATAATTTGTATAACACTTTTAAGTATTTTAATTTTAATTATATATTTTTGAATTTTGAAATACTTCATATTACTGTTGGAGGTGTTTTTGTGCCTGATTCAGTGTTTTGAAAGAAAGTACTGTGTGAACTGTAAAACCCAGAAACACTCAAATATCAGCAGACAAAACATAAAAACTCAATACGAATTTATGAGAAGCTGAAACTTAAAGAATTAAGAAATTATCAAAATGCTTAATTTTATCGAGTGAAATTATTTTTTTCTAGAAATATTAATCATTCGGATTAACTGATCAGAATTTAACCAAATCAGAAATTTCAGAATTTCTGTTTTGGTAACTTTTGATTCTTATCAGACAATAAAAGTTTCTTTCTGAAGCATTTTAAGTGAACACTTAAGCAACTCTTCTCTGATTGGCCAACAGAGTTTGATAGAAATTCTAACCGGAAACTTTAAATAGTTTCAGTAAAGAGTTGTTTTTACAGTATAATAGTTTTATACATGTCAGCACGCTTTTATTCTGAAAGGAAAGCATGGAGACTGCAGAGTTTTCTGGTGTTCTTTTAAAACTAGAGCCAGAGAAAGTTCAGTGTGTAAAATTTGGAAAAGTAAACAGAATTTTTTTGGCTCAGTTTATCTGTGGGTCTGATGTGTTAAAATATCAGATCACACACATTCCAACAAGTGTGCTTCGTTTTACTGAAAGTTATGGATTTATTTTTGTTATTTTTTTTAAACAGGAAGACTTTATTTATTTTATTTACTTTATTTATGTGTTAATCTAAATTATTTCCTCAGTTAAAAATTATTTCAGTGAGATTTCATTTGATTTTAGCGTTTAGTAAAACAAGAAAAAATGTGACAGATTGTTTAAATTCTTAAGCTTGTGGCCAAGACTTGCACTGCTCGTGCTAAATGGGTGGACTAATTAAGAATAAAACCCTCAGTGTCATCTTGTCTTTATATCAATATAACTTAAAAAAAAATCTGACCATCCACCATGTAGACTGTTTTAATACAAACAAAAAACAATTAAATTTTTACAGAGAAAATCTTTGTATTAACCAGTTTTTATGTTGTTCTATTATATGCTATACTTTTATTGTGAAGCACTTTGGGATATTTACCAGTGAAAAGTGTTCTGTGAATACATTTTACTTACTTAAATCTTTTAATACTGTTTTAATAGTGTTGTGCTTGTTAAAGTTATTCCTTTGACTTGATGCATATTTATTGTTGTAAAGCTGTAATCTTATTTTAAACCTCTGTCTCTATTTCAGGGCTACAGCTCCGGCAGAGGTTACCCTCTCCCTCCTCCATCCAGAAGATACAACTGGAACTAAACTCTTAATGATGTTGGGATTTTATGGAATGGGGAACTGTTTTTAGGGGAACAATGTCAACATCTAGCTTTTTTTTTTTTTTGTCCACATTTCATATTATTGTCTTGTACAAGGATTTTTTTTCCTTTATTGTAATTCTTTGGGGGAAAAAAGTGTGTTATGTAATCTCTGATTTTTATGATGAAGCCTCTTAAACTTGTAAAATACAAGTGAGTGAAGGACAAAGTGTCCCGCTGTGATTATTTTTGAGAGGAACCTCTCCAACTTGGCTCATGTATTTCAAAAGTGAAAATAAATTCTTCTCAGTGATGTTGGTATATTTGTCTGAGCAGAAATCCCTTTTTTCACGAGTTAAAAATAATAAATAAACCCATTTAAATTTAGTTTGAATATTGAAGTCACTTATTTAAAAAAAAAAAAAAACATAACTGACCTATGGTAGATTTTTGGTGAATATTTTGGGATATTTAAAGGTGGACATTTGATAGAAATCCGTTCCATGTCCAAGTAAATGCTGTCCTGTTGGTAATTAGAGCTGTATTGATGGAAATGCGTTAGAAAAATAAAAAGGTCCAAAATGAAAATATGATTTATTCAATACTGTAAACAAACGAAAATCAGCTTTAACAAAGGATCTCTGATGACTTGCCTCAGTTCGGTTTTTGTCTTTATGAGCTGCTTCTATTGCTCCACTTTGTTGAACCTGCAATAATTTAATTTGTTCTGGAAATGAAAAAAAAAAAACGTGAGAGGCGCCGGAAGCTGTGCCTCATCCTGAAGCTCCTTAAATTAAAGTTTCTCTGTGTTCAGTCTCAGTCACGTCTGGCAAATACAAAAAGAAGAGAGAGAAAAGACTTAAATGTTTCGTTTAGAAACGGGAAAAGAAAACGCGCCATCATCAAGAGTCAGCGCGAGCCCGAGGCTCGAATTTACAGTTTGAGTTGTGCACTTTTTATTGCTCAAAGCCGCCTTTGAGTCACTGCGTGTGCAGAAGGAGCCGAACCTTTACGCACGGAAGGAAAACAAAAAGATTGGCGCGTGTCCTGCAGAAAACTCCACTCGGAATGATGCCCTCCTCTCGGCATCACTACCAAGTTCTGCCGTACAGTAAGTTGGAGCCGATCATGCTGTTGGTGTACTCAATAAGCGCCGCGTCCGTCTGCGTCATGTTGATCTGCCCGTGCAGTCCCAGCGGCGGGCTGGGGGACAAATCCTCCAGCTCCTCAGTGGAGGACAGCTGGTTCACCTGCGGCTGCTGCGCGCTCTCCGCCATGGCATCCCCCACGCTGCTCTGCCTGTTCCCGCTGTGGTTCGACCCACTCGAGTCGGTCCGGCAGCCCTTAGAGTTCTTGGAGAGGACCGGGGACACAGACGAAGCCCTGCGTGTTGCTCCGCACAAGCCGCCGCCACCGCCTCCTCCACCGCCTTCCTGCTGGAGCTGTTGCGCGGCCTTGTCCTTGGCCTGCCGCTTCAGCTTATAGCGGTGGTTCTGAAACCAGATCTTCACCTGGTTCGGGGTGAGGTGGATGAGTCCGGCCAGGTGCTCTCTCTCCGGGGCAGACAGGTACTTCTGCTGCTTAAAGCGTCGCTCCAGCTCGTACACCTGCGCCTGCGAGAAGAGCACGCGTCGCTTCCTGCGCGGTGCCGCGTGCAGCGTCACCATAGACTTGGCGGTGGAGTCCATCCCGGCCAGACTGCCCACCATCCCGGGCATATTCATCCCCGCGGAGGGGCCCATGAATCTGGAAACTTTGAGAAATCACAATCAGAGTTTGGCTTTAAAAACAAAGAATAATAATAATTAACTAAACTAGTTTAGAGAGGAAAAGTGAAAACGGTAGAAAAAATTTAAAATGTTAAATTACCCCAAAGTCTTCTGTAAAAATAGGAAAAGTTTGTTGTTGTTTTTCTTCTTCAATAATGAATCATATTGTAAGATTTTAATCTTTTAAACCAGACCGACAGGTGCGAGAGTCTAATGGGATAAATCAGTGAGTTAACTTTAAAAGATCAAACATGTTGACGTTAATTTAAAGACATTAAAATGCAGTTAATCCGGATTCAATTTGTTTAGGAGCAACAAACAAACGTTTCATAAAACATAAATCTTTTTAAATCCTTCATATCGTTTGGAAGAGGAAGCCGGATTATTGTAACATGTCTAATAATCATAATAAAGTGACTTAACTCTAACAATCGCTTCAGTCTAACTCAGGCTCGTCTCTCCGGGCCGGGGACGCTCTTACTTGTCGGGTATCGGGGCTCCGGGTTGCTGTACCACGCCGCCGCTGCCGCCCCTCCGCCTCTCACCGTCTCCTGGTAGGACGGCAGGTCTCCGACGTTCCCGATGCCGCCGTTGCAGAACCCTCCGACGGCTCCGGAGAACTGCGGTACCCCGTGGGGCACGTGGTAGGGCCCGCCGGGAGCCAGAGCGGCTGCTGCTGCTGCGCTGGCCGAGCCTGATGAAGAGGAGGAGGAGGAGGATGAAGAAGAGGACGAGGACAGGTGGTGGTGGTGGTGATGATGGTGATGGTGGTGGAGGTGAGGCGGCTGCTGCTGATGGTGCGCCTGCTGCTGATGCTGCATACCGGGCTGCGAGACCTGCGGCTGCCGGTAGGCTCCCAGCGGGGATCCGAGGCTCCCCGCTGCGGGGTCCATCACTCCGAACCTGCGGTAGCTGTCCTCCATCGGGCTCAAGATGTCTGTGACTGAGAAGGGAGTGGAGTGCTTTGGGCTCAAGGACATGGTGCGGCCACCCCGTGCCCTCCTGCTGTGTGCGGCTGGATGTGCTCGGTTCTCTCTGGCGGCTCTCTGCCTGCGTCCCCCTCCCTCCCACCGGCTTCTTGCTTCTTCTGTGTCGCTGGGAAAAAGTCCAGCTGATCGGCAGCAGGAGGAGACCAGTTGCCCTTATCCCGCTGGACCCACATGGAGGGGCGGAGCGACGCGGACACAGCAGCCAACAATGGTAATTGACATTAGAGGTAAGCAGAGAAAATGGTTCAGACCTGCTGCTGCTGCGGATTCTGTTTCCGAGGCTGGATAGAGTCAAAGCCCAAATTCCTCCAAACATCAAAATCATCACCTGATTTACCACGGCACATATTTACCCGGAGAAGAAGAAGAAAAAGAGCGGCCACCTGTCAGAGTTCTCACAGCGGCTTTCCTTCAGATCGCTCTTTATTGGAACTGAATTTGATGTTTTTTCATTTAAAGTGACCATAAATGTGCCCCATCCCCCACACCCCACACCCCACCCCTCAACGTGTGACACCTGCAGTTCTTTCGCGGTTTTCTTCTGTTATTGCGCGCGAGCAACAGTGCGCAGGTCTATTATCTCAGTTTCATCTTCCAGTTACGCGCGAGTGGATCTGAGAGTCTGTGACACTTCCACGCGTGGTTACGGCTTCGTGTTCAAACCACAGCTTTAATCTGACTGCGAGTTTAATCTGCGCGTATTTTAATCCCGTGTATTTCCCGCTCTCTACATGAATTTTGCGCACGAGCTAATCTGCTCCCTTTGCTCACTCTGCGCGTTACAAAAGTTCACAAAAATAAACCGAGCTAAACTTTTGTTTCTGGATTATTTTTTTTATGTGTAACTTCTCCTATAAACGAATATTAAGAAGCTATTAAATCAACCAAAATCATAATTATTCAGACTGTATTTATTGTCAAGTGTTTATGTTGTAAAAATCTTTGTTTCACTGTCTTTAATCAAATAGTCTTTGCATGTAAATAATTTATCCAATTATTGTTTTATTTGCTCAATTTGCAGGTTTACTTGTTTACCCTTTTTTATGGCATAATACATCCCAATGAAAGTTTCAAAGAGTTTAAGATTAAATATTTAAGATTAGAAATATCAATGAGAGAAATGAGACTACAGAGAAGCTTTTGCCGCTTTTTGTAATTAGGAAAAACACGAACATGAAATGGAGCTACATGCGTGTGAGCCGAAGAAGAAGAAATGACCCAAAAAAAAAAAAAAAAAAAATATATATATATATATATATATATATATAAATATATATATATAAATATATATATAAATATATATATATATATATATATATATATATATCCAGATTAATGCTTTGGATGATTTTCAATTCTTTTTCCAGTAGAAGTGAGACTGAAGCTGAAGCTCTGACCTTCATTTTAATTCTACTTTTTCTCGTCAGAGCTGCGAGGATATCCAGACTTTTCTCCTGATCTTAAACCTCTTTAATGTTCTCACTGACCGAAAACAATCCACCTTTAAACGTGCACCTTCGGCCATCCTGTAAACAGTCCGAGGAGCCAATCACCTGCTGACCTGCAGCACTACGTCACGCCACGTCCTCTTTGGAGTTTTCACAGATCGAGGCTTCCCCGTTGCAGGAGGGATCGGGAAACAGCCGGGCCAGGACCGAGGCCGGGATCCGGAGCTTCCTCCGGGCTCAGAACTACTGCTGGCGGTAAGTGAGGTAACCCGGCGGGTGCAGAAGCACCGGAACCACCTGAAACAAGGTTCTACTTTGAGGAGTTGGAGCTCTGCAGTGGCCTGATGGTTTCTACAGATGTTTCCAGCCCCTGTAACGTTTTATAACGAGAGACGTTATCGCTATAACTATTATTGATGAGTTATAGTGCTCTAATATGACATCACTACAGTAAAGTTATGTGTTAATGTATTTATGCATTGATACAATTGCAGGCACTTAGTGATCTAATGCCCCTTTAATGACTTTAGGGGGGGGGGAAACTATCACACCATCTTAATAATAGTTAAAACTTGTCACATACAGACCTTGAGTGCTTTGGCTGGTCACATATAATTAATCTGTTTTAGGTTTTACTCACTTTATTATTTCCTAAAACAGTTTTGGTTTTTTGGTTTTTAATCTTTGGTTGTTTTTCTCATCGCTGAAGCTCTGAATATGTCTGAGACCTTTTATGATGCGTTTAAGGTCAACTTGGTACAATCAGATTCTTATGGTCCAGGCTCCTTTCCTGTCCGATATAATCACTGCAGTGTTGTAGTTTTAGTGACTCTGAGCCACTTTAATGATCTTCAAGTGAAAAAAGAGAAAAAATAAAAGGCTTTAAAATATTACATGCTAATATTTTAAAATGTTTATATCATTGCAGGTGTCTGACTTTTTTGTCTCGCTATTTACTTAATTTTACATGACCTAACATGTATTTCCTGGGATTTCACCAAAGCATTCGGGCCTCTGAGCTCTACTTATTCTACTCATAGTGTATCCCGCCTGATTTTGTGGGCATTGACTTTATGGTCTCTTCAGAGACACTTTCATTACTCCCGCATGGACTTTAATTGTGTCTGTGGCTGCTTATGATGTGTTTAAGCATGTGATACGTGTATGTCTGTTAGATATTTTAAAATCCTCCAATTACTTGTTGTTAGATATATAATCATTGCAGTATGTGCAGACTCTTGGTGAGTCTACTTTAATTACTTTATATGAAAACCTTTTCTTTTAAATACAAAATTAAATTAATAGTAATAGTTTACGCCCTATGAGTCTACATACCCCGTGATGTTGTAGTAAAATTACGAGCCTCTGGTACTGAGGTTTCTCATAATGTGTCCAATTTGGTGTTTCTTGGCTTTAATATTTCCTAAGAGGCTTTGTATAAGTATATTCCCAGAGGGACTTTTAATGTGTCCAAGGATATTTGTGATATGTTTAAGGTGAAAACATTTCATGCAAATTCCCAGAAAGGTCAGCCTCTAACATCGCCATACTCATGTTCTCTAATGTAAGATTTACAATGAGTTTATTTTTAATTCATTATGGCTCAAAAGTGTTTTTAGTCTTTAAACTGAATTCCTTTTATAGTGAGTGTTACAAGTAATTATACTGATGGGGTCATTTCCAAATAATAGGGACCATTATTTACTTGTTTAGTGATTCTATGCTATCTCAGTGACATAGCAAATTTTAAAAGCAGCGTTTCTTTAACTCTTTAGCATAAGATGGGAAGTGTGATATAATTATTATACAACAGGCCTCCGGTGCTCTTTGTATGTACAGTGGATCTATTTTATTGTTTATTGATGTAATCTTCACCCAAAAAGGCCTTTTGAAAATGTTATATGATAATATTCCCACGGGGACTTTGAATGCATCAATATAAAGCATTTAAATGCACTGAGAGGTCATCTAGTGTCACAGTACTCATGTTCTCTGCTCTATTATTTAGATTCCAGCTAATGTAGGTTTATTCCTTTAAATGAAATTCCTACAGGGACTTAAATGATGTATATATTACCAGTGATGCAGATCAGTTTATTACCAATAAAAGGGTCCCCGTGTGGCACTCTAACATTGAAATCCCTGCAGTGCTGTGCAGAGATCTATTGTATCTTTGCTGCTGTTAAGTGATTTTTATGGTGAGTTAATTAAACTGTAAGGTGTTTGTTACACGTAACTAATTAATTGGGTGTTCACTTCTTTATTCTGCTAAATAATGTTTTAAACAACGATCCTATAATATTTCTTTTGGCTTTTAAAACAGCAATTTATCTGTAATAATCCACATGATTTATTATCTGTGTAGTTAAAACTAAATGTTCATTGTTTTCTCACATTCATGCTTGGAATAAAAAAATACCAGACTTTGAAAACAGATGAAATCCTGCATTAAATAAATGTAAGTCTGTGAAGGTAAAATATAAAACGTAAGAAGTGAGTTTGATTTATTATGCACAGCGTTTTGAAAGGACACAGATGAATCTGAGCGGTCGTCAGATGATTAATGCTGTAAAAAAAAAAAGTGCTTCACAAATTTTGCTTCATTTTGTTGTGAAATGTGGGATAATTACAGTCATTTAAATAAAACCACAGTCGAGGTTTTCAGGGGGAAATCTCTCATCGGCGACGACAGGCCCCAGTCAGATGCCTTTTTCAGAACAATGTGTTGGGTTTTACTGTGTAAAAAATGTCACCTATTACCATAAAGTAATGTTTGAAATGTGAGATCCTGCTGAATATTAATGAACATTTTTTAATGTAAATTAAAAATATCTTTGACAAAAAAAGTAGAAATGTAAAATACAACAAATTCTTCCACACTGTGTTGTATGTATTTCATGTTTTCTTTTGTTTTGTTTTTAGAGAGGATTTCCATGAGGTTTGTGTTCTTTTAGAAGAAGTTTCCCTTTTCTTTCTTTAAACTCCTGCGATGTCATCACAGAGAACCATCTCTGTCTAAGCTCCTGATTTATAATCACTCCACAGTTATGTCACGAATGTGGTTTAATCCTTTATTTTCTGTCGTTTTTAGAGTACAGGGAGGTTTGTGGTTCTCTAAAGGACGTTAACGAGCTTTTTTAAATAAGAGTTTGTTCAAGGTCAGAAAATGTTGAAAAGTAATGAAATTCCATTTTTAGCACGCTGAAAGTCAAATACAAAGATTTTGGTTTAGTGAATGAATTCCACAAAAGCGATTACTTTTTTAGTGTCAGTCTACTAAGTGATTAATCCAGTAATCATTAATGCTTTAGCATCCTGCTTGTTTTATGGATGCGTAATTAGATTATGAAGCTGGCAGGTGCAGTGGGGGGGTGGGGGCAGCTGGGGCCCCTCAGTGATCTTACTCACAGCACGGATTCATTTATCTCCATTTAAAAAAAGTAACTGTCAGCTACTTCTCCTGTTTTGATTGATCTGCTCTTTTAATTATCATAATCATCATAAGGAATTATCATAAGGAATCATAAGGAATTTCAGAACTATGTGAATATTTAAAGCATATATTCTCTTATCTCCTGTTTTTACTTTAGTTCTAATATTTGAAATTAAAATGAATACAAACGTACATTATTTTTAACATTCCTGTTTTTGTAAAACGTTAATCTTTTGCTGTGTACCAGGAGTTAAATCATTTTTTAACTGCTTAGCACAGAGATTGTCCTCAGACATTGCATTTAACTTTCTTTTTGTTTCTCAGGTAACTGTAAAATGTCTTTACTTACTTAATTTTAAACGAGTAAATAAGGTTTACGTACCTTAGCCATGCTTTTTGTCTGCATACTGAGGAGCTGCGTGTAGTAGTGCATACTTGTTTCATTTACTAATCTGTACTTTCCTCAAACATACACCACCTGCTATGGAAAATGCAAAGACTGGTGTGAATATTTATTTTCCAACTTTGTGAAATGGATGAACTCGATAACACAATTACAGTTAACGAAATAAATTCATATTTCTCTTTTGCAATTTTGAAAAAATATAATTTAGTAACAATTGACTTTCTTTTCAAATGTGTTTGCTAATCCAGTTTAATTACATATAAATATCTAGGAAACACAGTGGGTTTAAACATACAAAGATATGTTAACAAACTTTTAATAAACTACGAGCAACTACTTTTATTTTTATAAAAATGTAAAATAACTGATGACCCTTTTATTGTTTTTTTCTTTGATGTTTTTAAGTGAACTGTATTCATACCACGGTGGAAAGTGCTTTTAAGCCCAAATAAAATCATCATGACCTGAAATAAAGCATAATTACCGGTCCCACATTGTAACGCTTATAATTTTGCCCCCTGCTACGGGTGGTTTGCTGTTAAATGAAAGTAACTATGCACTTTATCAGCCATCGCGCTGATTGGCTGAATTCAGATTAGTGTACAAAGCAGCCCGAGACACCGTCTGGTGAGCATGGCTGCAGGATTGTCTGTGTTTGAGGGTAACAGATCACTAATCACTTAAATATTTTTAATTTATTACAGCTTCTAAATGTTTTCAAAACATCACAAATGATAACCAATCTTATGTCACTCTGGTTGCAAAAAGTAAGCAGTAAAAGTGAGAACCTGACCTCTGGTTGCAATACTTTTAAGAGGTGTGTATATTCATATTTCCTCAAATTTGTTGCACAAAAGAACCAGAATGCAAAGATGTGTTGGGCTTCTTTACCAGGAAAAGGTTGATATTCAAGCATAGCACCCTATCAGTCGCAAAAACTGCAGCTTCTCTAATCTCCACTTGAGGCCGACTCCAGAAGTGAGTCAATCCACATAGATTCCTATTTTAAAATGGTATAATTTAATCCTAATTTAATTTTTCATGACATTAAAAACAAAACAAAACCCCACCACATCCATTTGGATTTTGTTAAGGCTAAAAAGTTGTAGCTGCTTTAGTCTATTTGTGTGCAAATTTTTTATTGTAGGGTCTTTACCTTACAATTTAAAACACCTTGAGACAACTGTTGTTGTGATTTGGTTCTATATAAATAAAACTGAATAAATTTGAATTGAACTGTAGTTGCTGCCACTTTCACAGTCCTAATATCCAGTACTCAGAGCCTCTGAACTCAACTGCAACTCTGTGCTGCTGGAGAATTTTACTGGAACTGGGTGACAAAGAATATGCTTATGTGTGAAGTACAGACCTCCAGTATGCTTTTGTTAATGAATCCTAAATGTATTAGTCTGTTATTTAGCACTTATTAGCAGGTATCTGTCTGTGCATGCAGCTTGCCAACCTTAGCCTGCTAGTACTAGCTGACTACTTATCACTCCACCCCTCTCGTCCAAATATGCACCTTCCAGATTCCAGAAAGCAAAACAAACAAACACACAACTGAAAAAATGTTTACAGACCCCACAAATGAATTATCTGTGTGGCCACGTTTGGCCATCTTTAATATACAGTCTGATGTTGTTGAAAAATGTGAATGGTTACTTTTTTAAAAACTTTTAACTGTTTGATAAATTTGAACTTGTCCTACAGACACCGACCTCCTCTACAGCCACTTGTACAACAGTAATGAAGCAACAGATAAACAATTAAATAGCAGAAAAAAAGTTAGATAAATAAATACATTTAAAAAGGACATTTTATATGGATTAATCAAGACTTATAACTCACGGTATAATTACAGGAAGTCTGAGCAATTAAGTACCAGAATCTTTCTGTAATTTTACACATTTATTTTAATAAATGATGATAAATAATGACAATAAAGTACTTGATTCTTCTATTCTATAATAGTCCAAAGGGACTTGCTGACAGACTTCTTTCATTTACCACAGCAGTAACCCTCACCTTGGTAGAAGAGACGGTGAGGGGGTCGGGAAATTCAAATCTTTTTGCTCAAGGACTCTTAGTTATCCACCTTCAATATAGAATTAAAGAAAAATTATACTGGTTTGTAAAGCTGGGAGACTGTATATGTGCGTGTTTGTTTGAGAGAGGAAAATGGGGCTAAACAGAATACATTTATTTGATTTTAAAACCACAATCTGGAACATTTAAATAAACCAAACACAAACTTGTGAAGACCTTTTTGTGTCATGGGGAAGTTTTTCTGAGGTTGGAGGTTATGCTGGGTTTCACAGACAGATTTTGGTTTGCAGTTTAGATTTTATTCCTGCTGTGTTTAATCTGTGCTTCTCATTAGCCTTGATGGCACAGTGAATAGAATAAACAACTACAGGTCCATGTGGAACCAGTTCTGCCTGCAGTCTGATCTGATGTATGAAATAAAAAGGCAGAAAAACGATAAACAGACTGCACACAAAGAAGTCAGATCTGCTGGCAGAAACACATTTACTTCTTTCTTTCCTTTCAAAGACTCCATCTTCTGATTTACATCAGTCTGAATCTGTTTCTCTGTGAAGAAGTGCCCCTGACCTCAGTCAGATCTCTGAATAAGAAGCAATAAATAAAAAAATGACTTTATTTTCACCTAATTCAACAAGCTAATAAACAACCATCAATTTAATCAGTGTTAGATGTTAACTGCAAGCCTAAAACTTAACTGCAAAAGAAATGTCATGATTTTACTTGATTATTTCATCAAATTAAGCAACTTTTCATAACCACAATATGACAAGCGTTTTAAAAATATGACACTGTTTTAAATTCAGGCACAAAAGACGCCCCGGTGAGGTTTTTAGGTGGAGATCAGAGTTTGTGTTAAAATATGAGCCTTTATCGTCACACCAGCAGTTATAGACACGTAGTTAAGACCGTTAAATGATAAAGATGTCCACTATGACTTCGAAATGACCAATCCATCCACCCCGACCTCCTCATTAGGTTGAATTTGCTCTTCCATCACTACTTTAACCCTGACTTCTTTCTGTTCTTCATGGGCCAATGTGGGCACAAGCTGAGGAGGATCACACTTATCAGCAAACATCTGCAGAAACAACTTTCTCCAAACATTTCAGCGATGTTGTGCCAAAAACCGGGTTGTTCGTATTTGTATTAGAATATTCAAATATTTGTACGTATGTATTCGTATTTGCACCTGTTAAAAATAGAACAAAACTGAAATCACATCACATGACCATTATTGTAGACCGCGGCTCCTGAGCGAGTAGGCAGTAGTAGCATGCTAAACAGCAAAACAGCTGGAAAGAGCAACAATGTGGTTTCTTTTAACTGATTTGCTCCTCATCCTTCTGTCTCTTAAACTGATAAGTCTGGCTTTGTTAAAGGCAACCCTGACAGTGAAAAGGATAAAAACTGTAGTACCTCTAATGGCCACTTGGGAGCAGTTCTAAAAATGAGTCAGACCCATAAACTCTCATGTTAAAATGCCCAACTTTACACGTTTACAGCCTGATGCAAAAACATTTTGGCTTCTATAGAACGTTTTCCCCCTTCATGACCCCTCTGAACAGGGTTATTACTTTTATTTTATTTTTTGGAACTGATCCACTTGGATACTTGAGTTAGGGTTGTGGACACACTGATTAAAATGTGTCCCAGCACAGGTTGGAGTCTGCTAGGCCTCATCCACCTTTCATTTTGAGCACTTGCTGTGTGGTGCATACTATCCCAGAAGTTTGTGTCTCAGGTTTTGTATCTAGTGTGTTATTACTCTAGTATTTAGCTGGTATTTGTGTCTGTGCATTACAAATGAAGCTTGTTTCGGTCAATCTCTTATTCACATGGATCATCCCAGCCAACGGAGCTATGGGTTTGATTTGGCACATTTTACACCAGGTGCCCTTTTGTACCCAATATCCAACCCACTGTGGGATTTGTGTCTGCTTGAGGGATCTTTGTTGTGTTGGGTGACTGTGTTACCCACTACACCAGAGCCACTGGCTCTGAAGAAGCAACATGGAGGCAGCCAAACTGCTAATGATGTACAGCAAGTTCTAGGTGCTGTTAGGCTTCATGCCAGTGCCTTTTGGTGTATTTTTCATGATAGTATATGAAATAATTATCTAATCTCCTTTGATTTGTAAGTTGGCTCACTTAAACAAAACTGATCAGTCTCTAATTTTTATCGTAGTCTAATTTTTATGGAGAGAAACAGAACATCAACTAAAAATCCAGAAACACGTTACATAAAAGTTATAAATGGATCTGCATGTCATGGAAATAAATGTTTGATCCTCAAGAAAAAGTACTTGGTAGTGAAACTCTTGTTGGCAAGCACAGTGATAGGACATTTCTGGTAGTTGGTCACCAGGTTTGCTCACATCTGAGGAGGGACTTTGGCCCACTCCTTACAGAAACTCTCGAAATCCTTCTGCTCGTAAATCAAAGCTTCAGCTCCCCCCGAGGATTTTCTGTAGGACTGAGGTCAGGTGCGGTGGCTGTAGCTCAGGTTGTAGAGCAGATCATCTACTGATCGGAAGGTTGGTGGTTCGATTCCTGGCTTCCCCTAGTCTGCATGCCAAATACCCTAACCCCAAATTGCTCTCCGATGCATCCATCGGAGTGTGAATGGTAGTTAGAAGGCACTAAGAAAAAAAATGAGTGAAAGCACAAGTTGTGTAAAGTGCTTTGAGTGCTCAGAGTAGAAAAGCGCTATAAAAGAACTGGTCCACTTACCATAGGTCTGGAGGCTGGCCAGACCACTTCATGACCTTAATGTGATTCTTCTTTAGGCACTACTTTGTTGCCTTGGTGGTATGTTTTGGGTCATTGTCACACTGGAAGACCCATCCAAGACCCATCTTCACTGTTCTGGCTGAGGGAAGGAGGTCCTCACCAAAGTTTTACTCTATATCAGCGGTCCCCAACCTTTTTTGCGCCACGGACCGGCCTTTAAGGTGTCGCGGATAAATACAACAAAATAAAACTAGTAGCCACCAGTACCGAAAAAAAGAAGATTTATTCATAACACACGTGAAAAGACCCAGGAAAACCGAGTTAATGATAAAAACGATAACAAAATAACGCTGAAAACCAATAAAAACCCTGAAAACCATACATTTCACACCTGAGCCTCAACTCTCGCGGCCCGGTACCAAACGACTCACGGACCGGTACCGGTCCGAGGCCTGGGGGTTGGGGCCCCTGCTCTATATGGCCCCACAATGCACAATGTGGTGAAGTTGTCCTGTACCCTTATCAGCAAAACATCCCCAAAGCATAATGTTTCCACCTTCATCCTTGACTATGGGGATGGTGTTCTTCGAGTCATACTCAGCATTTATCTTCCCGCAAACACAGCGGGTTGAATCGATGCCAAATAGCCCAATTTTGGTTCTATCTGACCACAGAACTTTCACCCGAGCCTTCTCTGAATCATTTAGATGTTCACTGGGAAACTGAAGACAGGCCTGTACAGCACCTGCTTGAGCAGAGGACCTTTGGCATTAAAGCATAGCATTAGCAATGGTGTTCTTGGTAAGTGTGGTTCCAACTGCATTCAAATCATTTCATTTTGGGCTGATCCACTACCTCATTGGTCTTTTATATTTCTTCCATTTCCAAATAATCGCACCAACAGTTGTCATCTTCTCTCAAAGCTTTTTGCTGATGGTCTTGAAGCCCAATCACAGCCTTGTGCAGGTCTACAATCTTGTCCCTGACACATCTTTGGTCTTGTTCATGGTGGTGGAGAGGTTGGAATAGAAGAAAGTGAGCCTATGAAACACGTGTGCTTCATATAATTGTTTGATTGATGGTAATCTGTGTGCCTGATTTGTACACTACTGTGGAAGCCAGAATTCTGGACAGGTTGTTGGGTGTCAAATACTTCTTTTCTTCCGTGAAATGCAAATCATAATTGATCTAATATGTTTTTGCTATATTCTTTCTTTCTACATGAAATTACTATAAAAGTTAGATACTATTCATTCTGTTCACAGTGAGCTGTATTATTACATTGATGATATGTCTTGCTGTGGGTGGTACAGATCTTAAAAGGGGTTTTTAGTTTTGTTCGGAGAATTCTCAAATATAATTTGAGGGAATTCTCAAATATAATTTGAGAATGTCTCAAATTTTATTTGAGGGATGCACAGACGTCTTTTGGCTCCTGCCATGTTGGTTTTTTGGTCTATATTTGAATGAGATGATGGAGTGCTAAGTTATAAGCTGCATGATAAACTGTGTAGGTGCAGTCACAGAAGAAGAAAGCTACAAAGAAACAAAATACTAGAATTTTATTCATACAACCCACTGATTCACATTTCTTTCCTCCTTGTTAAGCAAATATCATTTCTCTTTTATTTCTCTGTTTTTCTCCAGACCTGGTCCCCCAGAGCGGCTCTGAGCCAAACCACCTCATGTCTCTGACCGAGGCTAGAGGTGGGGGGTGGGGGGGGGGGGGGGGGGGGGGGGGGGGAGGAGGTGGAGGAGACACTTAACTACAACCTCTATTTGTATGAATCCTTTTCCCCCTTCCCTCTTTACATTTCCTGCCTCATCGTGTCCTTTTATTTCCCCTCTGCAGACTCCAGGTTCTCTGCCTTCCTCTCTGTCCCTCTCCCCTCAGTTTAATCCTCGGCTCTCCGGAGGAGCATTAGGGCAAGCAGCTGGGGCCCCCTGAACGCCTCTTGAAAAGGCAGCCCACTCTAACCAGGAGGGCAAGGAGGGAGGTGGAGGTGGGGTGGGGGGGCTGTTTCAGACCACCTGGCTCCTGAGACAGAAAAATCCACCGGCCGATAACTCCACACTGAGAGGAGGAGGAGGACTTGACGGCACAATGTCTGGACTCACGCTCTTTCTTTCTTTTCTGGAATTAAGTCTCAAAGCTGATGTTGCTCTGCGGTCGATGAAAATATTAGACAAAAAAATGTGTTAGTCTTTCTTTAAATCCAGTCTTTTGGTTCTATTAGAAATGTACCGAGACTATTCGATGGCAATGTTTTCAGTTTCAACAGGATGCCTTCAGTGTTCACTCCTTTATTTTGTGCGGGATATTATTTAAATTAAAATACTTTTTGATCCATATTTTGTTGCTTTATTGTGTCATGAAAACCTTACATATAATAAGCACTGAGAAAACACATAAAAACAGAGATGTAAACCTTCCGAACTCATGGATAGAAACGACTGGCGAACAGATATTAAACGTGTTTTTACGTCACGCCTGCCGAGATGTTTTTTCTTTTATCACACTCACACATTTCAGGCTGTTACCATGAGAGGAAAAAAAACGCTTCATCTTGACCTGTGGTTACAGTGCACAGAGAAAGGTCAGAGGTCACGTGTTCAGAAGTGGTCTTCAGAAATCATGCAGTGTGCCTGTGTGCAGGGTGATGCAGGTCAAGGCGCCATCTCTGCACCACTTGGCAGTTAAAGACGCATTAAGAAACATGAGAAACATGGAAAACTCACGTGTGTGTGTGTGTGTGTGTGTGTGTGTGTGTGTGTGTGTGTGTGTGTGTGTGTGTGTGTGTGTGTGTGTGTGTGTGTGTGCGTATGCGTATGCGTCATCTTTGTAAGGACCTGAGTGAATTTTTGCATTTGGTTGTCACTGCGGTACAGAAGTGCTGATTGAGGCTTCAGGTCTAATCAGGTTTTGTTTTTTCTCCTTTTTTAATATTTATATATTCATATCACACATATCATTAATACTTATTAGCACTTATTACTCCCCTTATTGCTCCCTATTTCCCAAGAAGCCAACGGTACTTTTCTTTCACTTTGCACTTATTTTTAGTTATCGTGGTCACATCGACTGATAACCAAACTCTGGATCCTTACTTTGTGTTTGCTCCTTATTGCGCTTTATGGTGCAGATCTCCCAATCCTGTCTGGTTTGATGTTACCCACACATGTTTCCAGTGTCGTAGGCTATATTCATTTGCTTTTATTTAAACTGGAGCGTTTCTGTGTGCAGTTTGCACTTTCTCCACGTGCCTTCATAGTTTTCCTGCAGGCCGCCAGCTTCCCCCAACCACCAGGTATGTTAGGTTAAGTGTGTGTAGAGTAAAGGCTGTATACATTTTTGGTTAAATATGGCTTGGAATTAGGGTTTAAGCTTTTATAGTTAAATACAGTAGAATTATCTGTCTTATTTTAGCAAGAGGAATCTACAGGAAAGGAGTTCACATGTTAAACTGGCCTGCCTCCAGTCCAGACCTGCCAACATTTGGAGCTTTATGACAAGATAAAGAGGACAGCTCTATCAAACAAGAATAAAGAATCAGCTTCCAAAAGTACAACAAAAGGCTGATTTAGAGAGGAGAGTCTGTTGATAAAGAAGGTGATATAAGACAGTAGTATGCATGCACATGTTCCTGCTTTGATTGTCCTTGTGCTTTTTTTTTTAATGTTTATTTATAAGATTTTAAGTTCGAGTTACATAAAATCACACCAGAAAAAGGACATAAGATTCAAAAACAATAACATTCAAGCACAGAAAAAAAAGAAAACCAAAAACAAATAAACAACAAAAAAAACCCAAACAGGAAAACAGGAAACAAAAGACGGAAAATACAGCGGTTAGCCAGTACAAATCAAAAGTTCCAAAGAAATACCAGTGTCCAAAGAAGATGATCTTTTGTGTGAGGTTAGACAGGGCAACAGAGAGTTCACCAAGTCCAGAAGATGTGGGGAACAAGTCCAGGAAGGAATCAGGGCCCGGCAGAAGTGCAGTTTCACACAAACACAAAGTGCAGTCAAATGGGTTAAAGTTTATGTTGAATCCCTGTTAATATGATTGAGAAAAGGGCCCCAGATGTCGCCAAACTTAAAATGAGTGTCAGCCAGGCCATAATGAACCTCTTCAATATACAAACATGCAATCATCTCATGTAGCCAAACCCTAAACAATGGAGGAGATGGCTCCAAGAACAAGTCTTTTAGCTACAATCATGCCAAACATTAAGGCCTTCTGAAGAGGACGTCTGAGTGCCACTGAGGTCAGGGAGCAGCCTGGCACTGCAAGTGCACCATTTTGTGCTATTTTTTTTAATTAAATATTTGGTCTAAAGGATTTAATATGAGAATTTCTATTTCCAGTTTTCAGTTTGTTTTAAAAAGTTTTGAAATTTCCAAGATCAGCATTTTCAGTGGCAGATGTTTGTTTCTTTTTTGCTGGATTTGTGAAAAAATAAAACTTTGTTTTGATTAATTCCTCAAATGCTACATATAAAAAACTGCAGAGGAAGTAAATCATTCAAAATTATGTTTCAAAAACAGATACAAATGTCCAGCTTCAACGTTTTGAAGGTTTAGAGAGTTTTCACATCACTCAATTCTGCTTTTATTTGCATTTTAAGTTTGTGCTTTGTACTGTATTTTAGCTTTTTTTTAAATGTCTGTAACTCAGGGCAGGACCCAAGGATGTGTCTGAGGTACTGCACCGTCCTGCTGGTAGTATGTTCACGGGAAAGTGGCTCAGGAATGGATTATGTCAGTGAGCGTCCTCACAAAGATAGAAGTACAAAAAGTGTGTGAGAGTGTGGGAGAGAGAAGAGGGCTCTGCTGAGACTCCAGAGCGCCATCAGGAGGTCTTTTAATGCAAATAAATCTGTCTACTGAACAGATGACTTTAAACAGTCTCTGATGTACTTAAAATTCACAATTCTGTTTGGAAATCCAGGCAGATAGAATATCTTAAAAATGTATTTAATAGAAAACTTCAGATTGCATCACCAGGAAGATGCCTCAGCGTGCACAAACTGTCACAGACTACCCTTCACTCCTGGCTTTGTTGAAAGTCAAGCTTTGAGCAAGTACTGCAGACCAGAAATAACTTCAGTGTGTCAGTGTGTAATACAGCCAGTGAGACGAAAGAATGTGCAGTCAGATGTCATTCATCTCAACACTTTGAATTTATGTCTCCTTGCATCTCCTTTTATATGCACAATCGAATTATTTATTTTTTTATGTTTGGACTTTAACATGTTTTATGTGTTGTTAGAGTATAAAAATATTAATTAGTATGACAATGTCATTATTTTGGTGAATAAACAACCAGCACCACTTATTACTAGTATCCTGACTTTGACTCCCATCCGTGTGGACCTGACTTCACATAGACACATGGACACAGCAGGCTGCTCTGGTAGGCACATTAACTCAAATTAAATATCAAAGTAAACAAAAGGAATAATGTGATGCTGCTGGGAGTTATAATTCAGGCTGGCAGCATTAGACTTCATTATTATCTGCTCGACTCACCGCTGTCTTGCTTTTTCTTTTCTTCTGTTTTCAATGACAGAAGCATAACTCCTCACTGTTTGTCATCAGGTTTGTTTAAAGAGGATCAAAAACGTCACTTTCAGTGAGAGTGGGTGGAGTCAGGTGAAGCTCCCCTGGTCTCAACTGTCCTTGCAAACCTTGCACGCAGCTACTGCTGCAGTTTATCGTTTGTCAGCTTTCTGGCGCCCCCTACTGGTCTGTGACCCCCAGCAGTCGCCTGCCTCGCCTGGTGGTTGCTGTGCGGAGAAAAGATTTGTTGGGTTCTGTGAATGTGCACCTCCAGGCCAGAGGGGGACGATAAACAGTTATTATGGCATTGAAAATTATCGTTAACCTGCTGTGCTAGCTTGGTGTGTTTAATGTGGTGAAGTCCAGAGCACTGAAAGTCCTCCAGAGTCACTCAGGTCAGTGTTTTCCCTCTAAAGTTACATGTTTGTTCTCAGATAATAGAGTCAAATCTCCCCTGTGAAGGATATTAATCCAAAAATGCACTGAAATTAGTCGCACCTGGAGATATCTGCAAAGATATGTTCTCCAGATGTTTAGGAAAGGAGCTTCTTTTATTACCTCCTTTAGGATAGGAGCCACAGTAGGAGGATCCTTTATGAAAGCAGAGGAGAAATTCATCCATCCAAGAATTAATGGAGAAGAGAACTTGTAAGAAAAAAAAAAACCTGTTACAAATTACTCAAGCAGATTTAGAACCGAAGGGTTTTCTTTTCTTTCTTTTTTATTGTATAAGGTGCAAATTGCTGTGATCACTTGTGTTTTTAAACCTGGTTAACCTAAAGTCTTATTAATACCTTAGAAGAAAACTTGTACAGAGAGGGGGGACAACTTGCCCTTATGGAAAGACATATTTTGAACAGGCTTCTGCTGCCACCTGCTGGCTGCGGGACGAGCAGCAACCCTGGTGTCTCGAAAAAATCAGCTGTCAATAAAAACCGGATAAATTGACTTCACCATAAATTAAACTATAATGCAAAGAAAGAAGAGAAAAGAAACATTAACCAGAGGTGTGAAGGATACACAAGATAAAACAGAACACAATAATTGCAGATCATTTCACATAATAGTTTAAAGTAGTTTTTGTTTAACTTATCATGTAACCAGACTGGTTACAGAGGAAATTTAGTGAGAGGAGAGAACAGAAAAATATTACTGAAATCAGCCAAATATACATGTATATAATTGAGTGGGAAAAAAGTTTTTTATCGGGTTAATGTTTATCACACAATGCATATGATCACTGATTCTGTTTACTCAGGCGTTTGAGGTAGTTTGGTGATTCCTTCCTTATTTTTGAGTAATGCAGTGCAGCGTTTATTGCTCTGCAGTCTCATTATAACAGATCTTTACGCCAATTTTGAAAGTGACTTATAAAAATGGAAATATTTTTAAAGCGGAGTTTGAAGTTATAAAAGTGTAGGTGAAAGGAAACCATTTAAAAATTCTTGGCTGGGTTATTATTATTTTCCTGTATATAATGGGGGGGGGGGGGGGGGGGGGGGGGGGGTTCTTGATGGCTTTTAAATTATTATTTTTTTTATTGATTGATTAATAAATATTGTGGTTGATGGGTGTCCACATTTCTTTCTTACTTTTCCACATGTTAACCTTTCTTCATTAATCACAGTTTTATTGCATTTTTATTATTGTAGCTTTTCTGAACATTTTACATGCAAAAACCTCTAATTCTTTGTCTTGTTTTTGTGATGTTTTAATAAATTTTTTGATATTTCTCCTTTTGTGAATGCAAAATACAAACGTAGTTTATCTTTGTGTTATAAATAGTTAAGAGGTTTTAGAAAAAAACAAAGTGTAGTTTGGACACTAATTAAAATCATGTTCAGGATGAGTTTGTCTGATCAGCTGTGCCTCGCTGCTGTTTTTAAAAGTTCTGGGTGACGTTAGAGCTCAGTGCATCAGACGGTGCTGATTTTGGTCTTTTTGCTGGACTTCTTGTAAGTCACACGAACGCTGCACAAACTAACAAGCACACGGTCGCTGTTTAATGGGCTAAAAAAAACCCTCCAGACTAGTCCTTTAAAGTCCGAGCGTGGGTTCCTCCCCCTCTTCTTCCTCTTCTTCTGCCCTTTTATAGCAGCAGGTGACACATTATAACTTTCTCAAAGCTTAACCAGCCAAACCCCCACCCCATGACATCATCCCTGTGAGATGAGCTGACCTCTGACAGACACACACACACGCACACACACACACACTCACAGGGGGGTTGGGTCTTTCTCTTCTTTGTCACAACACAGTAAATAGCTGGTTTTCTTGCTCTGAATGAAGTCGTCTGTTGCAGTAATCCTGTCAAAACAAAAATGTTCTGCCTTAAGACTCTAAAACCAGGGGGAAAAATCTGTTTCTCCTAATATTCAAATATGTTGTGTTTAGCTCTGATTGTAAAGCAAAAACTGGAATCCAAAACCACTACAGCCCATTAAACCAGTGTTTTGATGGTCTGTGGTGTGTAGAATAAGTTATAACATCTATAAAAAAAAAACTGTGAATGAATAAAGAGGAGTGTATGATTGGATTAAAGTTATTAGAGAATAAACTCACCACCTTACAGCCATCCACATTAAGGCGAGAAACCAGGTGCAATAGATGTTATTCCGTCACTGGGAAACATGACAAACTCAAGCAAATGTTTATTTAAACATCTGGCTTTTTGGAGATATGAAATACATTTCTTCACCACTTTACTCCAGATTCTATTTATCATTTGATCCAAACTTTGGTCAGAATCGGTAGTTCCCTCTCTTATAGGTTTTGTGGTAGACATGTTCCAAACTTTTTATGATTTGTTGTGTATGAATTAAAGATAACCTGTCGAAACAAATGTGCCTCAGCAGGTAAAGTGGGCTGTCTGCTGACTGGAAGGTCAGCGGTTTCTCCCTCAGCTCATCCAGCCTGTAGGCTGATGTGTCTCTGTGTTTATCAGACAGAAACAAGTGCACGTATGAATGTGTGAATGAGGCATGTTGTATAAAGTGCCCTGTGTACTTGGGCAGTAGAAAAGCTCTATGCAAGAACCAATCCTCTAACAATTTAACAGACTAGTAAAATAGAGTAAACTGAAGCACACACACACACAATTATTTCTCCAGTATCTATTTAAAATGTTCCAAAATTCACCAACTGCATAAATCAGCTTATTTCAGTGACTTTGATTAGTGGAAGTGGGTCTAGACCTTGATGAGCTGCAGCTGCCTGTGTCACGATGCAGGTGCTCAAAGTTTGCAAGGCTTTGCGAGGCACGCCCTCATACCAATAAAATGGGTCAATTGGCAGTGACTCTTCACGAGTCAGGGGACAGGGTAGAGGGGGACTACCCAAAGATTCACAAACTATGGGTAGTGACAAGAAACGACCTTCACCCAAATGCTGGCTGGGCTCTCCCTTTGTGATAATACAAGGAGTTCAGTTATTCAGTGGGTACTCAGGGTAGAGCCACTACTCCAGGAGTAGGAACTAGCTGAGGTGCTTGATATTCATGGATGGATATCTTGAAAAAAGCAAACGTATTTGAGTCTTTCATTATTTGCAAGATTAGCAATGTCCACTTAAAGTGCACTTTCCTACTCAACCACAAGACGGCGTCTTCATTTGAACTCCTGTAATCTGTAAGAAATATGTAGTGAGGCTTAAAATAAGGGGGAAGATAAAAGAGTACATGTTCTTACAGCTGGTCAGGATGGTGTGTTGCAAAAGCAGGGGAAAGATCTGCACACCATTTGTTTCCAGGTAATGCTGTAGCATCACTCTGTGTTCTTGGCTAGCTCCATGTTAGCAGTAGTGCAGTTGTTTCTGTCCTGGACGCAGTTTTCACGTCAGCATGAAGCTGCTGTTCTTTCATGCAGTGAAAATAAAAGTGATGTTCATATCTGATAACCGAGGAGCCTGAGTGATGTGACTACTGACTTTAGCACAGTAATGTGTTACGTTACTGCGTTACTGAAAAATGTAATGTGATTACACTAACATGCTACTTTGCAGTGCATTTCTTCCAGACAGCATCCATTCCATTTTAACCTCCTACTGCGGCGTTGTAGAGCACCGGTGTTTTTCCTGGTCAGGATGAGGTGACCATAAGCAAATCACATCTGCTGGCATATGTCGCTCTTTGGTGTCATTTGAGCCGGGCGTGCGCCTCAGTTTTATAACCTCGAGCAGGTTCTGGGTTGCAGGCACGAGTGTCAGATCGTGTTGGGGATTTATAGTGCCATTTGAATGAAGTATCAGTGCAGAAGCTCAGAGTTTCATAGGTTAGACAGGGAGTGATGTCACAACAGTTTGAAATGATGAGATTTTCTGGGAAGAAATTTGAAAAAAAGAGTTTTTTTTCTTCTTCCAGTTTAGACTTCTTCTCCTCTTTTACCAGGGCTCACGTGGAGCTTTTATCAGAGTGGTGACGCCTATTGTTCAGGGGAATGACAGAGAGTATGCATGCCCGCATACTGAACACTTGCTTATTGAATTATCTGTAAATCTCAGTGCCAAAGCATTCCTTTAAATTGAACCAGATCACGTTGGAAAATGAGCTGCTGGGGCTTTTATTAATAAAAGAATTCAGCTGCATATCAGCTAAAATTGTGATGTTATTAAGGCTGAATTGTGACCTATAGATCCTGACCTGCTTTAGAGCAGCTTTTAAGTTGCTCATATACCCAAAGAAAGTGATTATTACTCATATTACCCGAGGCCAACCTCTGCAGGTCTTAAATGGCCCGCCGTGCAGAGATGGTCATGCAGCTTTAATTTCAAAGGACTAAACGAAGCCTCTGTGGGTCTCATGGTTTAGAGCTGAATGCTGTAATGATTGCAGCCTTTGCAGATTGTTTCACCGCGGGGATGAAAATGTTTATCTTTTTAAAAAATAAGATCATGCAAAGCTTAAGAAGAAAAAAAGGATAAGTCTTTTTCTTGCTTCCCTTTTGATTGTGTCGTGACCCATCACATTTATCTTGGGACCCCTTGGGGGGTCCTAATCCCCCAGTCTGGAAATCACTGCCTTAAATACTCCTTATGATCCTCGGGCTGCTCTGATGTTTATGATTCACAAGTCCAAAAAATTGGGTCATTATAAAATCACCATCATCATTAAAACATGGAAAAGAACAAAGTATATTAACCTGAATTATACATTTTCCGATATGTACCAAGGATTTTTTTTTTAGTTTTAAAATAATTCAGGATTAATTTGGATACTTCAGGGTAATTTATATTTTAGAAAATGTTCCAGAAGGGCTGAAATTAGAATTTTTTTAAAAAACAAAACAGAACCCAACAACATGATTTGTCCTGCAAATAAATCACTGAAATGATCATTTAAAAAAAGTTTAAAATAATAAAATATATATATATATATATATATATATATATATATATATTTTAAATATGGGGGATTTTAGGACCAAATGGTCCAAAATGATTCATTTGTTTGCCGGGGCCCAGAAATGAGTCACCCAGGTTTCAGCCCATTCAGAAATAGGATTTTCTTTCTTTTTTTTCTTTTTTTTAAAGATAATTGAGGATTCGGATACTTCAGTGTAATTTGTATTTTCGAAAATGTTCCAGAAGGGCCGAAATGAGCATTTTTATAAAAAGAACCCTTGTCCTGCAGATAAATCACAGAAATAAGAAAAAACAATGACTAATTTGTTTGCAGGGGGTCCGCAATTACTCATCTCGAATTCAGCAGCCCATGTAAAAAACAAACAAACAAACAAACAAACAAAAAATCCTGTTCATCCTTTGAGATCTGAAGGATCCGCCCTACGGGGCCAGTACAGGCTGAAATCACACGACTCACCTCTGTTCAGATTTTTATTTACCGCCATAAATAACCAGTTTATTACACAGGGCAACATTATAAATAGATTTATGAAACACATACGAAAAACATCTCTCAGAAAAAAGTGACTTTGTTGTTGCAGCGAACACAACGTAAACGACATCAGAATAAATCGCACAAAAACTGCTAAAACATTTGCTGTGATCAGTTCTATCTTACAGGGGGCGGGGTAGTTTTAGACGGCTCGCGCGTCTGAGCGAGGTCACCAAAGACACCAAAGAAGATGAACATGTGTGAACTCGTTTCCTTGGTTACAAGAATTAAACGCTCTAAAATTTGTGCCAAACTCCTTTCAAAAAACACAGATTTCACTTCGAGGCCGAAGCGGTTTTTATGATATTCTGACAGGGCAGAAGGCCGGTTACGATCTCACGAAGAGGGCACGCACAAGTCTTACGCCGGGCTTCACCAGGCCCAATGGTACACGTGCGCCAGCTGCTGCACCCCTGGGTGCTGCTGCACCCCCGGATGCTGCTCCACCCCCGGATGCTGCTCCGGGCCGTATGCGGGGTGCAGCAGGGGGGAGTAGGCGCAGAGCGGCAGGCTCAGGCCGGACCTCAACGTCGCCTCCATCTCGCTGGCTGCAGCCCGGCCGCACGGCTTTCCGTCCCGCACCAGCACCGGGATGGCGACCCGGCGGGCCGACAGCAGCTGCAGCGCGTCCACGCTGTGCCCGGCGCGTGCGCGCTTCATCTTGTAGCGGTGGTTCTGGAACCAGATCTTCACCTGGTTCGGCGTGAGGCGGATCAGCCCGGCCAGATGTTCCCTCTCCGGGGCAGACAGGTAGCGCTGCTGTCGGAAGCGGCGCTCGAGCTCGAAGGTCTGCGCCTTGGAGAAGAGCACGCGCCGCTTCCTGCCGCGCGCCTTCTGCGCCCGAGCGCACCGCGCGTCCCGCTCTGCGTCTGGGGACTCATCCGTAGACAGCTCCGGGGATTTGGGATCGGCGCGAGGCTCCAAGGACAGCCCGTGCACTGCAGGGAGAGAGACAGTAAAGTAATCTGATTACTCTCTGAGACTCAGTGGCAGATTGATGGCGTGACTGGTTTGAGCTCAGGTGTGTTTTTACAAACAGAACCAGCAAAGCGACTTTAAGCTTCTTAAGTTCATTGGGAGAAAAAAAGTGAAGCGATCAAAAATGTCAGAAGCTGAATTACCGACACAGCAACACAGAAGCTGAACTCGAAGTTTAGCGGATCAGATAAAAAAAAAAAACCCGATCCAGTTACAAGTAGAAACGTAAATAAATAATCATTTAACGCAGTTTTTAGGAGGCTGTTTCACGATTATTTGACGGAAATATCCATATTTAAGCATATTTTCACATATTTTCGAGATTTGGAGCAGCAAGGGCGAGGGCGGTCAGTGTGAACGCGTGAACTTTTATAGTCATTAAAATCAAAGAAGTCTCTCACGTGAAAAGGGCAGGTTACCGGGTGTGCTGCTCCACGTGCCCAAACGCTCACCGGCGCGCTCACACAAGCCCCGGCCGCCTGACACCTCCGTGGAGGCCTCCTCGGTGTCGTCCTCCTCGGTCTCTTCGGTCCCGGACCCGCATCTCCCCGTCGAGTCGGGAAGGTCCAGGATGTCCCGCACGGAGAACCCCGTCTTTGCGTTGGCGCCAAACGGCATGGCGCGGGGAGGATGGGAGAGACGAGAAGAAGGGGAGAGTTCTGGGCTCGTATCCAGGAGGGTGAAGAGCTGCCGTTAAACAGGAGCAGGCAGCGGAGGGTTCGGGTCCATGAATGCCGTCAGAGGGGAGCCCGGAGCTGCACGGGCCGACCGGAGAGGGTTTAACAGCATGAAAAATACATGAGGGAAGACGTTCAGACAGTGTGGCACCGTCCTTTTAACGTGTGTGTGTGACGGTAAAAAGGACGGAGGCGGGTCCCGAGAGTCAAGTGGATGAGGGTGTGCAGAAAAAAAACGGAGCAGTGCATTAACAGAGACGTCGGAGCGTCAGGGAGGAGATGAATGATTAATGATGGAGGATTAGAAGGAAAGAAGCGACGCATTTACACATGTTAGCGCCACTGATCCGCTTCCTGTTTACCGCAGAAATAAAATCTCCAGTATTTCCATCAAAATGCGCTCATGGTGCCTGAACAGCAAACGGCAAGAAGAAAGACACAACAAAAATGTTTGAGGATAATTTATTTATTTATGCAGGACCATAAGTATCAACTCGGTAAACTGAAAAAATCCCTAAACCTTCTACATTAGAGCTATAAACAATCCATTATACCTAATAAAATATACAAAGCATCAAATAATTTATTCAAATAAAGAGATTAAAAATGTTTTTATATTGATTAAATTACATTTAGAAAAAAATATAGTCAGAATGACTACATTAATAACTTCTCTAATTTATTGATATTCATAGATTTAACCCTTGGCCACAAAATTATTCTTTTTAATATCGTATTGGGGTTTTTTTTGTAAACAATGACTTTAATTTTAATAATATTGTTTATTTTTTTAAAAAACCTGCCATTTTTTTACATTGTTAATTTGTAAATCATCATTTAAAAAAAAAAAAGAAGAAGAATCTGTAATTTAATGCAAAGTTATGGCAGAAATGATATTCTGTGAATAAAATTTGAAACATTTTATTTATTTGACCTAAAAGTGTCCAAATCTGAGCAGATTGACTCAAAAACCTCAGAATGTGGTTTCTAAATTTTCTGGTGTTTAAAAGTTGAGCTGTCATCAGTCCACCACCTCAATTTCTTTCAATAAATGAATAAAAATAAAGTAAAAATCCACAACCACTTGTCTTCAAACTTGGTATTAAAAATCCAAATAACAAAGTAATTGCACTAAGAATAATTTTATGATGATTCCCTCAGAGCACCAGTCTGCACTGATAAAGGTCGGAGTATGTTTGTTGTTGGGATGAAGAGTCACAGTGTTGACTCACTCACTGATTGGCTCAGTGATTCAAACGCACTTGGGCTCATTGCTTCAGCTTGTTACTGTCTTATTGTTTAATTCTTGTAATCCGCTTTAATCCTCTCTGTGTTTTCTGCCTGAAGCCTGATCGATGCAATCGGTTTGAAGTTTCTACGATTTCTCCTTTTTGGTCTGCAGTTATGACTTTTTGATTGTCTGATATATTTTTCTGTTTATGACTTATTCTTCTGTGTTGCCCGGGTCCAGACTTTAGCGTGTTTTTGTGTCTTTTGTCGGAAGCTGTTTTAATCTACATCCGTTCACTTTTAATGAGAAGTCCTAATATTTTAATTTCAAATATCGTTGACTTTTAAACATGTTCAAAACAAAACGAGTCACACATATCGGTATTCTGAGATGGAAAAAGAATGACTATCTCACTGAAATCTAGAAGATGAGACCATATTTGCTCAGGGTTAGTTCTCAAGCTTAGACCAACTCTTCTAAACGGGGACAAAGTGGCTTACAACCTACTTATTTTCAAACTTTCTGAAGGAAAAATGTGTTAATATGAAACATCCTCCTCCTTTCTTCTGGCTCCTCTGTGGTTATCACATTGTGTGCATGACGGAGGTCACAGCACTGTATATGTGTGTGTGTGTGTGTCTGTAAAAATTAAGTTCCTAAAACACTCGAATGATTAGATTAGATTAGATTAGATAGAACTTTATTAATCCCTCGGGTGGGTTCCTCTGGGAAATTTGATACAATGAGATCCAAACTTGTATTTTATATCAAATAATATTATTATTAGTATAGAAAAGACCCTCCTGTATCAGCAGCATTGTTACACACTGAGTTTAGCAGCTTTCTAAATAGTTTTTCATGTTGCCTAAATACAGAAATGCACGTCTCTCTTCAACTCTACACCTGCGCCTTAAGTAGGACAACTGCCAAATTGTCTCTTGTAAATGAGACGCTGAGTCTCAGTCAGATTATTTGTATCAATAAAGGCATAAAAATAGCATCAACAGGGGGTATTTAGTTTCTTCTTTGTTGTGATGTTTCTGTGATCAGTCATAAAAAAAATGCAAAACTGGGACCAATTAAATGATTTTGAGTTTATTATGATTCATTAATGACCAGAAATGGAGTGTTACCGAAGACTCAAAGCTCTGAATGGCTCACAGTTGAGGTCAAAGCCGGTGAGGCGACAGTTCGAACATCTGCACCCACGGACTGCTGAAAATCTAAGACTAAAATTAATTTTTAACATAAGTTATCTTTATTTCTATTAGTCTCCTGATACCACATCATCTGCACTAAGAAAGCTGCTTATAATTATGATGAGGTGCAGCAATTAGACCGTTGGAGGTGCATTCTTGTGGATCATGTCTTTAGGGATAGAAATGTGCCAGTGTACGTGTTCATGTTGGATTTTGTTTGTATGAAATCATCTGTGTGCCGTCAGTGAAGTAAAGAAATGTTACAGAGATCGGCTGAGAGTCAAGTCCAGTGCAGAGATGGAGAGAAGCTCCGAGCCACCTCCATCTGCACAAGCAGAAATGCATAAACTATCATATGAGGGTTTTTTCATACTGACATGTGGTTAATTTTTTTATTCCATTCAAAAATACAGAATGAACTTTTTTTGGATGAGCAGTTTGAGAAATTATTATGAATAATTTAAAATATTTTCAGGGGTTCTTCAAGGAGATCTGAGAGATCTAGAGAAATAGAACCAAACAGTTTATTATTTTTCTAATTCAATCCAAACGAGTCAGTTTGGTGTGGACGGGGGCGTCATGGTAACTGTCAGGGATGATAAATTATGATAATGACATTACTGCATAGATGATAAATATTTTTAGAATAGTCCATTTTGTATGTTTCTGCACAGTTATAGCTGCATACTGTCATCACCTTCATGGACCTTTAATTTTTTATTTGTGAAAAAAGCCAATAAATTAAGTTATAAATGGATTTAAGGGACCTTTAAAAAATATTCTCTTGAGTAGAATTTCTTGAATGTGGCAAAAAAAAGTATTTCTTGTCTTATTGAGAATATTTTTTTGACCAGACTAATCAGATATTGTGACAGCCATAGGTTCAAGCATAAGAAATAGGTGAGTGTGACATGATCTCCAGTGTTATTAACCTTTATCTTAAACAGGAGGTTAAACTCCTGTGATTAAGAATCTTTTTGTGGGCTGCATTAATTTAGCGTGCAGGCGTAACCGGAGTTCCTAGGTCAAACCTGCACAAGCGCAGGAGAACAGGAGCAGGAGCAGGAGCAGTTTTCACCAAGTTATTCCCAGATTACCAAATCCTGTTATTATTAACTTATATTGAAATACAAGTAATTAAATACATTAAAATAATTAAACTGTCTAAACTTGAGTTTTATTAAACAACCAAAAGATGTCTGGTAGTAGAAGCTAAATTAAAAATGGCTCTCGGCTGCTTGGATCTGTGACCTCACTAAAGACTTTCCTGAGTGTTTGAATTCTTTTTTGTTTAACCCCACCTGATGGTCACTATTTAAAATATCATTTTCATTATGGTTAAGAAATCAATTTGAAGCCTTGAGTCTAGGTTTTGAGGGACAAAAATCCAAATTCCTCTCCATGAAAAACAGTTTTTAGTGCCTAAACATAACAGCAAACAAACACAAAGAAAACAGTAAAAGTTGATCATTTTCTCCTTGCTGATATTCATGTGATGTGCATCACCACCACCACCTGCACAGCTTCTTAAAACAGACTTTGTAGCTCTGTGAAAGATCATTTCTCATTTTTTTCTGAAACCCAAACCAAAAGTAAAACCAAAAATAAAAGGCCAGTGAAAAAAATAAAATTAAAGTTCAAGTGGTGTAAAAGAAAACGTTCCTGATGGTGTTCTGGCTCATGAGCATGTCTTATGTGACCGCAGCCCTGCAGTGTCCCAATGTGCAGCTCATCATTTCCCATTGAGCACCTGACCCATTCATCCACCCCAACCTCCTGCCTCTGTAGACTTTGTGGACCATGGCTAATAGAGGGCACTGTCACTTGAACTGTCACTGAGGTTACACACTGGTGCATTAAGTGTGTAACCTCAGACTGTCTCAGTAATGGTGAGATGGGATCTCTGCGGGCACCGTGCCATCTTTAGAGGGGTCCATTGTTCTTATAGTGGCTGAAGATGTTTAATTCTGTGTTTCTCTGGCGGCTTTCCTTTAAGAATATCTGTTTGGATGAGTGAACCGAGGGAAGCCTGCGTAGCTTCTCGAAGCATCAGCTGAATCTTTGACCTGTCTGTTCGTGGTTATAATGCAGCTAATTGCTAGGTTTGGTTTTAGTGGCGATTTGGATCATTAAAAGCTTCAAATAAAAAAACACTTCCTGTTAATTAGCTGAAGGGTGCTTGGAGATTTAGTTGATAATTTCAGGTCCTTTATCATTAAAGAGTTAGTGCTTCAGAGTCTGTTTGATTTCTGGTTTATTAACATATCTGTGGATTCATTTCATTTAATGAGTGGGAGCAGGGCGGTGTGATCTCTTCACCACCGAGTCAGTCTATTTTTATTTGTCTATTCAGTTTTAAATGTAGTTTTTTGTTCATTTTACTCTCTGTTCCTTTTCAAAATGTGGGTGCCACGAGGTGAAGACGAGCATTTAGTCAATAAAATGTTAGAAGTAATTGATTCAAAAAATTCAGATGAAGAGAATATTGAAAAGCAAAGTCATAGTCAGGATTTGTAACCACAGTAATCTCACAAAGCGCTGTTTGCTTTTCATTTTTGAACTGATTTGTTTTTGTGTTTCAGGATGAAAATATTTTTTTTCCCCCTTTTTAATAGGCCCGGAAAACCTACAGGTGTTAGTGGGAATTAATCCAAATCCTGCAAATTCCTCATAAATCCTTGTATTTTAATATGGCTAAAAACAAGTTGTAGCAGATAAATGAAGGATCAGATTGACGATTTAAAATGATGGAGGGTACCGTCCCAATCATTTCTGAAAGTTGTTAGTTTGATTGAGCGCTGGTCTTCAGTTTTTTTGAGTGTGAGATGTGTGACAAAGATATGAGCTCTGTGTGTGTGTGTGTGTGTGTGTGTGTGTGTGTGTGTGTGTGTGTGTGTGTGTGTGTGTGTGTGTGTGTGTGTAAATTCCTGCTGGGTGGTCGAATTCTGCAAACAAACACACGCCGAGCCCATGGCCACAAAGACCGCACAGCCTCCACATTTATCCCATTTATTCCCTCCGAACACTTTATAATGGACGGACACACACACACACACACACACACACACACACACACACACACACACACACACACACACACACACACACACACTCTTTTTCTGCTGGGAATACATGTGAGACTGCTGGGAGTTGTCATGGTATTCATCGTGCTCCCTTCAATAGACTCTCCTCTTTATTCATGACCACACACACACCCGGCAGTTTAACCCATTCCCGTGGTCAATATCTACAATTAGCCTCTGTTTATTTAAACTATAAAATAAAATATTTAAATAAAAAAAAAAGATTAAAAATAATTTGCAGTAAAACTTGTAACCAAACTCATCTTAATGTGATAATAAAAGGAATTAAAATAATAATAAATGGATTGAAAAAAGGCAAAAAACTGGTAACAATCTGTTAAACTAAAAGAAATCAAAATGAAACATAAACAAAATCACAATAAAATACAAAACACACACATATGAATTAACATAAATAAATAAATACATAAAATACAATGAATTTGAATAAAATAACACTCACAGTAAAATTCAGTTTTAAAAAGAAAAGAAATGGCAATAAAACATGAAGTGTTAAATCATAAAAAAAATAGAAATTGAGAGTGCAGTTTCTCGAACAGTGAATTAAGAAGTCGATATATAACTAAATAAAAATATATTTTTTATTTTTCTCATATGTCAGCTGGTAACACAATGGTTCAGGTTTTTCATTTTGTTTGTAAAATAATAAAACATAATTACCACATTTACAGTCTCCAAACAAACACATTGAATATTATATTTTTTTCCTCTTTAACGCCGAGAAATGTGACATAAAAGAGCAGCTGAGACACCAAACTGAAAGAATACATGGAAGCAGGGGGCTGAAAAGTTCTTTCTGATATGCTATAGTGCAGTGTAAAACTTTTCACACGCTGCACAGAGGAACTGGATGAACTGGTTCACTGAGGAGAAACCAGTAAAACACACATTGTGATATAGTTTTTAAACTGTTATTTATTTCTTATATTTATACATAATATTTATTTATTTATATTTTTAGATTTATCTGTTAATTAGCATCTGATTCAGAATTTTAAAAAAAAGTCCATAAGGGAGACGGTCACATTTAGCTTTTTTTGATACATTTTTTTTCTTCCTTTAGTTTCTTTCTTTCAAATTGTGGGTCGGCCCCTGATGGGACACAGTGCACTAATAAAAGGGATTAACATATGGAGTGCAGCACTGCTGAATGAGTGTGACTTTTTTGACTAAAGTTCACCCTGGATCCACCGTTCTTCATCCTATCATATTTTATGTCTTTTTTTCCTGATAAAGGCAAAATTTCTCATGGATATCAGAGACTTTAAGATAAGATAAGATAAAACTTTATTAATCCCTCGGGTGGGTTCCTCTGGGAAATTCGGTTTCCAAAAGCACAGCACCGACAGAAGTTACAGTTACAGAATATTATATATATATACACACACACACATATATAAATACAGAGACATATATAAATAAAATATACGAAGGGGATAAATAGAATAAATAGGAATAAAAATAAAAATACAAGTGAATTGCACATTTCAAGTATTGAGGTCTATTGCACCATTGACTATTAACAAAAGTTACACACCTGGAGAAAACATCAGATGCTCCCTAATACAAAAAGAACAAAAAGGTAAATTATAAATTGAGCTGCATTCATTTAAAAACCTGTAAAATGTAACATTTTAGAGAAGGAGAGAGTCCCAAAGTCCCTGCTGGAAGCTTTAAATGGATATCCAGTCCAATGCCGCACAATTATGAATTCAGACTGCCCCCTGCTGTCTCGGGAAGGACCTGCAGCTAGTGCCACTGAGGCTGGATATTAAAAATCCAGGACAAACAACACCCTCCCAGAGACTCAGAGATTCATTTCCTTCATAATACGATTAATTGAAGATCAGGGATCGATCTGAACCACAGAATATTTTCAATATGACAAATTCACGGCGTGGACCTCCTTACAGAGTTTAGTTCCTGTGTAACATAGGAAGTTTATATTGTGTTGATTTGTTGTGTGTTTTGCTTACAGTGAACTTACTAACACAAAAGGAACTCTTTAACTCCCCTAACTTTATTTGACACTTGATTAAATCTGGATTTGTGTAAGAGATCTGTTTGGTAGGATTATTATTATTACAGCAAACCATCAGTTTAAGAAATGTGTACAAATCCCAAATAGCAGACACACTTGGTTTGTAAAGGTTTGTAATGAGAAAAACCTGAATGCAAAATGAATGGACGAATCATTGTGAGCAGGGGGCGTCTTGTAGTTTCTGATTTTTTTAATTTTTTTTTTAATTTTTTGTTAATTATGTGGCAAAACAAAACTGGCCAGTGAAGCCCTGCTGGGTGTTTAAATGTTCAGACAGTAACAGTGGATCTCGTCTCCAGTGAGGTGGGAGCGGAGCTGTAATGCAGGCAATCTTCCAAAAGGAGGCGCCGCTACATTAGAAACCAGAGTCAGTCAGGCAGTATTTAGCATTTCTTACTGAGTGTGGCGGTTAATAGTCACAGATATGCTTTTAAAACTGTGTAATTTAAAATCCCAAGTGAACATTCAGATGTTGAGATTGTAACAGCTCAAAAGCAAGACGTATAATTTAAAACATGAATCATAAATAAAAGGGAAAAACAGATCAGTGGATGCTTTCAAATGAAGGGAATGAACTTGGTTCAGGAGCACCCTGGCTCCTAAACCAAAGATACAAAAGTCTGGTGTGAGTGAAATGTGCGGTGTAGATGAGGAAGAAAGTGGTAATTAAATATATCTGCGTACAAGAGGAAATAGAATATTTGAAATCTGAGAAACAATGATTTCAAGGCTCCTGTGCAGCCTGTGTACTAAAGCAGTGCCTGAAAAAGGTTTTTTCATATTTTACATTTCATATGTTATGACTGTTTTGCAAAGTACTTTGTAAAAGTTATAATCCTGCTTAAGTCCAAAAGCTAAAGTTTTCACATCAATCATACTTAAAGAACCCAAAGTAAAAGTACTGATCAGACAGAATATTATTGCATCAATATTACTGTATATCACTTTAATGCTAAGGTTGGAAATGATTTTAATCACTTGTATACTGCTCGACAGTTTTAGCTATAATCTAACACATTTGTTTATTAGTTTATATATTCTGTAAAAAATAAAATCTCTGGGTGCCTCTGGAGTGACAGGTGCTGGTGTCATGGGCCGAATAAGATCAAGAGAAAAAATGACCAAATCACTGAAGGGGCTAAGCACATGGGGTTGGAATTCAAAGGTGCAGCACAGCGACTCAAATTATAGGACTACAGCTGCCTATGCTGGCACCATAGACTGTATATAATAGATGGACGTGGTGTCACCGGCTGGTTTTTGGCCCTGCATTTTGAAGCCTAAAGATGGGTGTTTTAGCCACTGCTGTGCTGCATTCAATACAACCAGAAGTTGGCTTGTATCAATAAGAAGGTGCTAATGTGCTTCACAAAGCTGTACAGGTGCTGCACACAGACACAGATAGTCGCTAATTAGTGCGAAATAACAGTTTAATAAAACTCCGCAGGTCATAATATTAATCAGACAGCTGCAATAAAAATGCGCAGACATAGAGAGACTCCACTACGGTGGCTGCTTTTACATGCTCATTTACTGAGTGAAGGACAACCAGGCGACTGCAGCTACACGTGCCTGTGTCAGCTCACCTGCCAGTCAAAGCAACCACTGCAGTACCCACCAGGTTCTGATCAAATAAATAAAGAAAACTTTATACACTTTTTGTGAAAGGGGAACAATCTACAGAGGTCAGTTCTGTAAACACGTTTACTTCAGCTGTAAATTGGTGTTTTAATGAGGGAGTCTGTGAGGAATTACTCGTTTTTAGAGGCAACCTCAAGTGGGCATCAGGGGAACTGCAGGTTTTGTTAACTAGATGCTGGTTTAGTTTTGCAGGAGGATGACAGTTGGTACCAAACAACCTGTTCTTTGTTTTGTGTTTAATTACATTAATGGACTGATTTTGTGGAACAGCAGTCTAGCACTGCTGTACACTTTGTGACTCGATGGGAATTTGACCTGCTGTGTTCAGTCACCCGTTTGGACTGCGTACATTACAGGTGGGTTTAATTTTGCAGTTGAATCAATGATCATAAATAAAAGTTAAAAAAAATTACAAGTTGTAATGAGCCTAGTTTTGTTGTTGTTGTTTATTTCTGGACTTTTAAAAAAAATTATTTGTGGTGCCTTATTATGTTATTATTTATCTGTCAGTTCTGTTTAACATGCACACACAGAGTGGCTTTGAACAAACTCTTTCCAGTGACGTCAGTTCGTTGTGTTGTGTCGTCCTTTAAGCAGATCCTTTGGCAGCTGCTGTCCTCTGAGTCTGTGGGGAAATAAACAGCTCAAGATGAGTTCAATGTCAACATGTGGACATGGGAGAAAAGAAATCCAGCTTTCAGAGCCCTTCAGGAACTCTCGTATTTCTGATGACAGCCTGCAAGCAGGAAATGAGGAGAAGGAAGAGGACAAGGAGGAGGTGGTGGTGGTTCAAATCTCTTCAGATCGCTGCAGGCTGCAGTCGGAGGGTTGGATGGTGGAGCAGTGAGACGTTGTGGACGGCAGCTGATGGGTGAGTTTGATACAGATTTAACCTGAAGGTGACTCTGAAGAAGAGAAAAGGGATTTATGTGAGATCTGGAGGAGATTTCATCTTTTCTGGAGTGTTTTATTGAAGAAAAGCTGCATTGTTGGTGCTTGACTATCTTTTAAAATGTGACACGGTGTAGCTATACCAGCAGCAAGTAAAGTGAACACAAAATAAGACGCCGAGGTGCTTTTAAACTAAAATGAGCTGATCTGTGTGCTACAGCCTCTTTAAACTGTTGTTGTGCATTAATAACACTTTCAATAAATATTAAAATATTAAAAAACAACTGTTAGTATGCATACACCTATAAAAGAATCCAGAGTAGACCGGAGATTATGCAGGGTAAAGGCAAGAATTATATTTGATAAAAAAAACAACATGAAACATAAGGAGCATGTTCTTCACTTCTTCACTGTTAATGAGAAATTCCCAAAGATGAGCTTTTTTTAAAGTAAGTTTATGAATTTATCACTCAGTGTTTGCAGAAACGTGTCTGAGCTTTAGTCTGCTGCAGTCAGTCAAATTAAACTCCTTCCTTCCTCATTTATCTAACCAGGAAAGCTGCAGGTGAAATGAAGAGCGCGTGCTAATGATGGGCAACAAGAACAATAAATATAAGGTTTAAAAAAATGCCTCTGACTGATAATAGATGTGCACAAACAGTGAGGACAAAGTGAGAGTCTAGACCCCAGTGAATGCATTTAAATGACTGTTACAGGACTGTCAGAGGAACATAAACGAAGTATTAAGAGGACAAACTGGTTCATTCAGCAGTGATTTAAATTCTCAAATAAATCATTTTTGCTGCCAACTTGCGAAAAGCTTTTTTGTCCTATTAACACCCAGAAATCTCCTCAAATGGAGCCAGAAAGTTTTAAGGCTGAATTTTAAGCTATAAGAAGATTCTTTTAGTATAGCAGATGAGCAGAAACAAACAGGAAGTGCAGCGCTGCACTAACACCACAGATGAATCCTCAGCTGAGCTGCATGTAGAGTTAGCAAGAAGATCTGATCTATAATTGAAGAGTGGATTTAATCTGTGCACACAAACACACATCAGCCTCATCAGCCAGTAAAATCTCAGCATCATTTAATGCGTTAAACATTCAGTCATTTAAATTAATCTAATCTACGTGTTTAGTATAAAAAAGCTGGAGATTGAGACAGAAGATCAGAAACAAATTACAAATTTGTCGTTTTTTCGGAGATAAACTTTAATAAAACGTGTATTGTTATGGATTTATTTTTTCCAAGTAGATAATCACATAAAGAAGCTTAAAAATGTTTGTTTTATTTCCATATTTTATAAGCGAATTAAACTAAAATATACTAAAAGTTTTAAATTAACGTTAACAACATGTATTAATGCCATGGATGACGTAATAAATGTAATCATTATTCTGGTTAAATAATCTTCAGTCATTTGTTTAATGTTTATCATTTAAATAACAGTTAAAATCTGATTTATGTTTAATCAGGAAAAACTAACACGGTCACACATTTAACGTCGTTTAACGGAGACGTTTATTTTGAGAACAGGGTTTATAACTTTCTTAAAATAATAATAAGATGTTTCCTGCGAAGCCTTTAAACCTGCTCCCGCTTTACACCCGAGCGGCTCGGTCACACCTCTCCCCCCGTGTTGCAGAGCAGAGCTACGGGGAGGTGAATCAGCTCGGCGGGGTGTTCGTGAACGGCCGCCCGCTGCCGAACCCGGTGCGCCTGCGGATCGTGGAATTGGCGCAGCTCGGTATGCGGCCCTGCGACATCAGCCGCCAGCTGCGGGTCTCTCACGGCTGCGTTTCCAAGATCCTGGCTCGCTACAACGAGACCGGCTCCATCCTGCCGGGGGCCATCGGCGGCAGCAAGCCTCGGGTCACCACCCCCGCCGTGGTGAAGAGCATCCGGGACTACAAGCAGGGGGACCCGGGCATCTTCGCCTGGGAGATCCGGGACCGGCTGCTGTCCGACGGGGTGTGCGATAAGTACAACGTGCCCTCCGTCAGCTCCATCAGCCGCATCCTCAGGAATAAAATCGGGACTCTTTCTCAGCCGCGACCGTGCGACGGCATCAAGGCCCCGCTGCAGTACGGCCCTGTTTACCCGTACCCATCCTACAGCGGGCCCGGGGCCCCCTCCGGGACCAGAACCGGCAGCGGCACCGCGGGACACATCGGCCTGCCCCGGAGCTGGCACAACTTCCTGGGCATCAGGGCCTTCATGGAGCCGGGAGGTTGGTGGAGAGTCTTTATATTTCACACTTAACACTCAGTATAAAAATGTTAAAAATCGGGTTTATGCATTAAAACATTTAAATTTTGTTTAAAAGATGTGCTGGTTTATTCAAATAAATCAAACCAATTATTCTACTTATATCTTTAATACAGTAAAATTAATTATTTAAAAATTGATAAGGTTTGATTTTACATGATGAAAATTATTAAAATTTACCTTTTTAAATAATCTTATAATAATAATAATACGTTTGATTAGTATAATAATTAGCCTTCTGTTAATTTAAACCTTAAAAGTTTGAATCTAAACCTTAAAGTTCTCCCGACTTTAAATGAAAACATAACTTTAGTCCACTGTAGATTAAAATGAGTTTTACCATGGGGAAAATGAAATGAATTAACAAATAAAATGTCTTTAATGGGTGGGTGAGTGAATCAGCAGATTATTATTGTTATTACAAATAAGAAAAATGGGTTTATTTATTTCCTCACTGGATAATTCTTGTTCATTTAAATTGTCAACGTGAAACTGTGAAATATTCATTTCCAAAATCATCTTGTCTCTGAGAGTACATCTCAACAGATGAGAGGCACAGATTATAAGTTATTCATACACTGTGACCTCAGTGACCTTTTGATAAACTAACAAAGTCTAAAGACCATCATTCACTGCAATCTAATCGTGCTGTCGTGTTGTTCCGGATTCACATGTTAAATATTAAACACTCGTATTTCTGGTTAAAAGTATCTGGTTTGGAATCAGCTGAATATAGATGAGGTGATATTTTTGTATTTTGTCAACAGTTACTGTCGAAGTTTGAGTTCAAGCGAACGATGGTTCAGTGGTTGACGCTGTCCCCTCACAGCAAGCCCAGGTCTGGTGTTTGAATTCAGTAGACTGGCCTTTCTGTGGCAAACTGTGATGTTTGTAGGCCGTGTGTTTGTTTTCTCTGGGCACTCGAGCTTTAGGGTTAACTGGTGATTCTACGTTGGCTGTAGGTGTGAACGTGAGCGTGATAGTTGTTTGCCTACCTGTCCGAGGCATAATCAGCCTGAAGTGGATGAGCACTTAAGAAATTACTAAATATAAAGATTTATTAAATAAAAAATAAACTATAATAAGTCTGTGAGCAGCTCATCGTCCTCCACATCTGATCTAGATCATTAATCTTCTTCAGCTCTGCTTTATTTTTCCTCACAGAAACGTCTCGATCCACAAAGCTCCTCTGTAACAGCACCCGCTCTGATTTATCTGGAAACGAATCAAAAATTACAGAATATTATTTACTGAGAGCTGTTTTCTACACATGTGTAGTTAAGGAAACAGATCCCAGTAAAAACTTTTGATTAACTTTCTGACAGCGCTCATGGACGGGTGCTAAACTATGTGTAGCATATCCGACTTCATCCATCACTGACACTGGTCTTTGCACACTCCACCAACCTCATTAAATATGAGCCGGTGTTCAGTGAAAATGAAAACACTTCCTGTTTGTTCACAGTTCAAGACGTAATTATCAGCAGACACATGGACATTAAGCCAAGTAAATATTAGTTATATGAAGGCATATATGAAGATTTGAGTGCAACATGTTGTGGATGAGTTTCAGGTTAACGTCACTTTTATCTGTCAGGTTAACTCCTCAGTATTACTATCTAAAGATGTGGCTTTAGATGGGACCACCGTGGCTCAGGGGGATGGGAAGCGCATCTGTAACTGGAAGGTTGCTGGTTTGATCCCCAGGCTCTCTGTCCTGGTCGTTGTGTCCTTGGGCAAGACACTTTACCCTACCGCCTATAGGTGTTGGCCAGATGGCGTGATATGGCAGCCTCGCCTCTGTCAGTCTGCCCCAGGGCAGCTGTAGCTACAACTGTAGCTTCCTTCAACCAGTGTGTGTGAGAGTGAATGAATAGTGCCTTGAAAAGCACTTTATAAATCCAATCCATTATTATTAAGATGTGCAGCACGTACTGATTCAACACATGCGAGGCCCCGGAGATCATTTTGATATTTATTTATTCATTCAGTACTCACATATTATACAGACTGACCCCCCCCCCCTCCCCCAAACAATTCATATAAGATCCATGCCTATTTTATAAATAATGACTGAACAGGCTCAGACTGAAGCCACGGTTCCCTGCCAAACAAACTAGCAACAATATTCTCACATGTAACCCTCAAAAATACAGTTTTGATGTGTATTCAGTTACGTCTGTGGTCCTTCTGTCTTAACCTTTGGATCGTGAGGCTTCATGCTTTCACATTATTTCTCTGAATGATTTTAAATCGGTGCCATTTAAAACAAACAAACAAACATTCGCAGTACGTTCACTCAGGGTGCGTCTAAACAATGTGATGCTCCTCAACAATCAAACTGTCGTGCTAAGTAAGTCCATCCTGTCGAATTCTGCGCAGCGCACATTTATCTTTAAAGCAACAAACTATTATACATTTAAATGTTTGCCTTACCACACCTAACACTGGACAAACAGAATGCAGTAAAAACTAAATTATTCCTTATTTTATTTTCTCCCTCCATCATGTGATTAGAGAAACACAAACTGACAAAAAGCCAGCCACTCTACGTCAGCAATGTCTGCATGCAAACCAGATCCAGGAGATATTACCAGAGAGTGGAGTCTGGAGTGCACGGAGGTTTCTGAGAGCGCTCGTCTGTTGGTTTAGTGTGCGTGTGATCCAGACAGTTTCCATGTTGCTGCGCAGGGCTCTGCAGGGTCAGACCATCTGCTGCAGCTCTTGTTGTTCTTCTGGAGGATGACGGTACTTCTTTATGACTCTGCCTGGATGTTTGGGCTTGTTGCTCTCCTGCAGAGTTTGAAGTTATTGTTTTTGGGTGAAAGGTACCACAGAAAAATGTTTTTAGCTGCTGAAGTTCTGCAGCCACAGAGGAATGAACTGCCTCAAATCCATCAGAGACGCTGTTAACCAAAGCGTTTGTCTGTACAGCACCTTTTCCCGCACCTTTTTCTTTTAAATTTTATATTTTTTCCCCACAGTTTCTTTTTATTTTGTTTCTGTTTCAGTAATATTTATCCTGTGCGTTCCTGGTGTTGCTCCAAAATTAAATAATGTGGAAATTAGAAAAATATTAACTGAAGCATTTTGTCGTGCATAAGAGTTTTGGTTAACAATTACAAAAAAGCCTTCGACTGCTGTCCTTCAACAAACCCTAATATGTGTTATTATTGCTAATCTTAACCTGAAGCAGGCCAGAAGTGGCTCCACTTCTTGTCTTCTTATTCCATCTTAAACTTTTTAATTCTATTATATTTTTATTTACTTCTTAAATTTACTCTGAGTGGACTAATTTAATCTTATTTTTTGATATGAGCCACTTTGCTTGTGCTTTCTCAAATATCCTTTGCCGGGCGGTTACCTATCACGTACTTTCAAAAACATTGACCTACATCAATATTTAATGTGTTGTTCCTCTAACAAGTTTATGAAATTTGATTTAATAGGTTTTGCACAAACAACTTTACTCTAGTCTGATGAACCAACAGATAACTGTTAGAACATCGGTTCTCAAGTTGTCCCACTGATCTCTGCTGAATCAGTTTGCAATGAAAAACATTAAGACTGTATAATTTTTTTATGAGCTATATCATTTTACATGTTTTTTTAAAGGTGTGCCTGGATCTGATGGACATCCAGCCAAAATGGAGGAATGGACCAGCGTTCCCAGCATGACCAGTATGAGCAGTAGATCGTTTCCGTCTGGAATCAATGGAGTCGAGAAACCCAACAACGAACTGGACATCAAATATCCACAGCAGGTAAGTAGCCTGAACATTACCTGCAAACAAAGTGGTTTTTTTGCACAAGGAACACTTTTAATTGCAGGAAGGTACAAATAAAATATGACTTTTATGTTTATTTTGGCAGTAAAACAGGAATAAATTCTGACTATGAAATTAAACTGGTCAACATGTCACAGGCTTTACATGAACTGGAAAATAAAAGTGTGATTTACAGCACACGAATGAATTTATTAAAGGCAGAATCCTTCTGTGTCTGAATTTTGCTTTACTTGCTGCTATTTTGCCATTTGCTTGTTCTGCTTTGATGATAGTTGTCAGTCCTGATTGTGAGGAGAGCCCTGATTGGCTACAATCCACCAGCCCCTCTCATGTTTTCCAGTATTTCGGGGAAAGTAGAAACAGCTGTTAAACTGAGACTTAGAAATACTCCAGTGGAAGTTTTGAAGAAGGAGCCTAAATTCTTGGATTTTCTTAAAAGGTTGTCTCAAGTGTCTTTAGCTCATTAATTTCATCTTTGTGTTAACCTCTAACAGCTGCTGATGTGCACAGAGCTTATAGAACAGCTGTTGTAATGTGGACGAATCAAAAGGGAGTATTTTACTATTTACTTTGGAACGAAAGGGAAAACAAGGACATTTAGAGAAAGAGTTATTTCTCTAAAAAAAATTGAAATTCTTATTCATGTATTTTTTTTTTTTACTCTTTTTTTGTAAATTAGGGAGATTTTCTGACTGTGCAATTTAAAAAAATCAGAACTGGAAGATCTTCAAAGGTCCTCCAGAAATCTCATTGGTTAAAAAAAGTAAAGCTTTAAAGGTGTTTGTGATCAGGGAGATATGCAGGACTATTTTTTTTAAAATAAACGTACATTTCAGCCTAATGGCTTTTCAAAAAACGAGTAGACCAGACTCACTTATGAGAAAACCTTTTAATATTTATTAAAGGGCAAAATGAATGTTTAAGCCATCATCGAGGTAATTTGAGAAAAAATGTCAGTGACAATATTTTTAAAGTAAGACCAGATCCAAGCATCAGTCGACAACAATAGTTAGTTGATGCAAAGCGTTGGCATGTGAATCATCCTGAAAGATAATGGATTGATCGGAATGTTACTTCAAAACAAGTGGGATTAAAACCTTCCCTTTTTTCCTTGTTTTCCTCAGTCTTCATCCGGCCTGCCGGGTTACCTCTCAGCTTGTGCATATTCTCCGCCGAACCAGTACTGTGTGTATGGAGGCCCTGCAACCAACTACATGAACTCTGGACACCACTGGCAGCCCCAGTCCTCCAGTCTGACTCCCAGTTTGAATTCCAGAATGACCCCCAGTCTGAGCCCTGGAATGACTCAGAGTCTGAGTCATCCCAGCTCAGCTGCACTACAGGAAGCTACAGATTTCCACTCCACGTCTTTCAAACTTTCACAGAGAGAAGGTGAGAGTGACTCAGACGTCGCCTTCGAGCCAGTTCTGTGTAGCACCACATCTGGTCCAGATGTTTTTACTGTTACTGATAAACTAGCAGACCCCCACTGCTGTGATGAAAAACAAGGGAATTTCTGAGACTAAATATTAATGACCTATTGGCTTTAATTTAAAGTGAAACCATTGTGCTTATTTCACTGTTTATGTTACACCGAGCCTTGTTCAAACCCCTCAGTTCATATGAAACAAGCTCTGATATCATACAGAGCTGAGAGTAGAAAAGAAAAGCATAAAAAAATCATGTAGATAAGATAAAAGAGAACACATTAAAACCAAACAATATACCAATACAGTTTAAATGGGTACAGAGTCAAACAGTTTATAATCCCTAATTTAATTGACCACCAGGTAAAAGGCAGGGTATGCTCTAGAGAGGTCACCAGTCTGCCGCAGGGCTGCCAACCTTTTACTCTCACATTCACACATACAGGCAATTTTTAAAATCACCAGTTAATGTGATCTGCACATGTATTTGGACTGTGGGAGAAAGCCGAGGTACCCAGAGATAATCGATGCAACCATGGAAAAACCATGCAAACTTGTACTAATTCCAAAACAACAAAAACAGAAATCTTAACAAAATTGTTCAGTTGAATGGTCTCAGTGTCAGATCACCAGGCATTGGGGATATGTGGCAGTTAGCCATCATTGTGTTTTGCTCTGAAGAACAGTTTATGTTCATTTAGTACAAGTTATAGATCATTAGCTAATCATTAGCTCTATTAGTAAATTGTAAAAATAAGTGGACCTAGAACCAAACCTTGTGGGACGCTTTCCGTTATCGTTAACTGTTGCTGGTCAGACAAGTAATTCCTGAACAGTAACCGGCGCCATTTTAAAAGCTTGACACGCAAACCACGATCATCTGTGTGGCCCAAAAATCTAGCAGCCTGGTGTTTTTCTTATCCAAGCCTTTATCCAGAACCCAAGTAACAGCAAAACAATGCAGTGCATACACGACTTCATCTGGATTTATGAAACACATGCCACAGAGCATGCGTTTTACGTATAAGAGACGCTATACTCTTAGACAAACCGGCTAATTTGGAAATTGGCCTTTAGTTATTCCTTCTTTCCTAACTTATTTTAGGGCAATAATATGAATAGTTTCCCGAAGTGTGCTGTATTTTTTTGCCCCGCAGATTCCCAATTACTCTGCCAGCCCACTGTTGATATTCAGTAGTATTTCAGTTTTTTGTAGGATGGAAGCTAAAGAGAAAGTTGACTTTTGTGGCCTGGCTGAAAACTACAGATGTATAAAACGGTCTCTCTAAAAAGCCGCAGTGCTTCTATCCAGTGTTTTAAGCTATAAAAACATCTGAGAGAATTTATTTTCTGCTAAAAGCTGCATTTTCCTCCTCAACAACCACTAATGTGTATGCGTTTTTAAGAAACACAACAGTTTTGTTAAGATTAAAAAAGCCCCAAATTGCACAGAAGAAATAGCTCCTGGTTTTCACAGAATAAATAACATTTCATTTATAGTTAGTTGGCTGTCCTGTGCAAAAACTGACATAATCCACACATTTTCTGTGTAAACTGTTGTTAGCAGTACATTTCTAACAAAAACAGATTAAGTTTGATAAAAATGAATGAATTTCATAACTGTTTGCCTTTTTTCATCCTCAGGACTTGGCCTCAACAAATCTAGTAGGGAATAAAAACCCCAATAAAAAACACACAAAACATTAATGTACTGCAAAACCAAATGAAAATGAAACTCTGAAATTTTAAGGGCAGACGTCTGAAATAATGAAGCCAAATCTGATTTCCCACCAGCAGCGTCAAACCTTATTAAAACTGCTGAAAAACACGAAGCCCACAGAACCAGTTTCTGATAACCATCAACAAACAGGTCATTCCTATTTATCCTTCGTTTAACCAAAAAATCCCTTTGAAGTTAGTTTTTTTAAAAGGAGGATCAGGCTGGGCGGCAGGTTTCAGTACAACACACTCAAAATGAATTTAAAAGCCCAGAGACGACCTTTAACGGAAGGTTGAATAAAATACTTACTTAAATACTTACTTACTTAATACAGAGAACTCAGTCTTTCTTTCTGTAGCATCTCTGTCCATCAGTTGGAGATATACTCTTTCTCCTGTCTGTACACTCGTACCTAGAGTAAAGGTGTGTTTTGATCTGAGGTCTTGATTTTAATTAAGCCATTGAGCTATCTGTGAAGTTTCTTTAAAATGGCTTTCAAAATAGCAAAGAATAGAGAGGCGTGCGTGCAAGTCCATGCACAAACTATAATTCACTTTTGCAGTTGGTGAAGTTCTTTGTCAATTAATGAGAGTTTTGTGGTATTTTATTGCTTTCAATGTCCTACTTATGACTTCTGATGCTGCCGAACTGATGATAACACTTCGTTTTATCATCACCAGAGTATTTACTCTGCCCAGCTTGTACAATGAAAACTGACATTAAGAAAAAACGTGTTTTGTAAGGGGTAAATTTTAAGAAGAACTGCACCAAAACAAACAAACAGGCCAAATATTGAACACACAAGTGTTAGATGTGCCCCGATTCAGGTCAAATTATATGTGGGATAATCACTTCTATGTCTGCTACTGTGTGGATGCTAAAGGCTGTTGTGACCTGTGCTTTCAGTGGTAGAAGGAGTATATTTATCTTGCACGTGGACTTCAATGCTAGCTCTGTTGTCATGACAGTAACACCAAGTTACCCATGTAAATTGATACAAAACTAGATTACGTACATGAAATAGATCATCTTTTTATCCGTGCCAACAAATGCCTTTATGATTAGATTTCTAATTCCCTTAGGGAGAACTCTCTGACCAACAAGTGTCTATTAAAAATCCTTCAAATAATTGGGTTTCAAAGGGCTTCCTGGACTGATGGGCCACAAATAAAGTCGGAATCCTCGTTAGGCTGATACGACTGTGTGCATAGTTGATTAGAGAAGAGCTGTTTAATCTCGATAAAATAAACTGAATGCCGGTAAAAGAGAAACATGGTCACGATGTTGCTAATGGGTTATTTCTTGTGTTTCCTTTGCAGAGGAAGGGAAACTTCCCCTGAACAAACACCATCACTCTGCTCACAGATTATCTTCAGCCTCGTGACGATGTGGAGGAAACGCAGTGGGACTGGAGCGATGTTTAAATAGGGTCATGTTTTAGAAGATTAGTGGCAAACTGAGCTGTGACTGTGCTGGAACTACAAACCAATCTGTCCGAATCGGGACTTTTATTTAGTGATGAAAAGGTGAAGGAAGAAAACACGAAACCGACCAGAGAAAGTCCTAAAAAAAAAAAATGTTTTTAGCTTGAATAAAACGAATTTGTCTTCCATATAATTTGATGTTGTTGCCACAAAAGAGAATGTTTAAGCTGCATTTGAATTCTTGTAAAGTATTTTGGCAAAGCTGTATATATATTTTTCTATACATTTGCTTAATAAATATTTAATAATGCAACAAAAAATGCATCTGTGCTTATTTTAGCATTAGGAGGAAAATATTTTCAACATATTATATTAAAATGGATCAGATAAGAATCTTATCATTAGAAAACTGTAGTTATTAATTAGTGTTATTATCCAAATTGTTTTGTCTTTTTTTAAATGCATTAAATGAGTTTGGCTCTCCTGTAATTGAAGTTTAATGACACTATTTATGGGTACATAACAGGTAGATTTTGTTGTTTACCTTAAGCACAGCATATATTTAAGAGTACTTGATAATAAGTCTGTTCTTTTCCTGGCTTTGTCTTAAATATGGAATGTAGCCTGAGGTTACTCCATGTCATTTAGTTCTGTATTTAACATCAATAATTAACGAAATCTTCGTCTGTCTGTTTGAACATAACCAAACATACCTTCGTCTGACCCACCTGAGACATACCTGGCGTGTCTGAGAGCCTGAGTAAATTCCACACTTTTTATTTTTCAGTTAAAAGTTGTCACCTGTGTAGAATTTTCTGGCTCTGGGACAATAACAATATATCTTGTCTTTTCATCTTATCCCACAGTAACTGCTGCCTGCAGCAAATGTTTCATCGCTGAACAACCGTTGGACGACCTTTTTTTCTTCCTCTTGGTTGGTTTAGAAAAATAGCTTCACGGTGAAAGTTGTCCCGATGCATTTTATAGTTAATGGAAGTCTCTACAATAATTATTTCGTATTATCCTGCTAACAAAAGTGAACATTCTCAGTTAAACTTTTCAATGACCACATTATGGATTTATATTTCTGACACTGGGAAGCAGAGAGCTGACATCTGAGAGCTGAGACATGCAACACAATAACATAGAATCTAATAGACATGAAGATCATAAACCCTTTTGTTTATGATTTTAAAACGAGATTTTGGTAATACTAGTCTGTGCACAACTGCAATATCCTTTTATCATTTTTAGCAGAACTGTATTTATGTGTATTTATAGTTTTATATTTGATATTTTTATTGTATTATGGCTATTAAACATGGCTGTCTCTTCACAAGTATTTACTGATCAAATGTTCTGTCATTCATATTTCATTTAAAAGATATATATTTAAATGAAATAAAAGATACAAAAACACATACATGTGATTTGACTGCAGTGTAAGGAAAGGTCTGACTGAACCACGAGCACACGCTGAAACGGCAGCAGCAGTGCTGCGGTTCTTTCTACGTACTGTGACCAGTTCTGAGATAACATCAGTGTCTCGGCCATGCATGCATGCACAGGCATGTTTCTATGTCTGTGCTCAGTGACACTAACCGAGCGCCACAATAAAACGTGCATAAACCAAAAAATATAAGAAATAACTCTAATATATAAAAAATTGTATTATTTCTTATATTTTGTAACTTTGTAATATATTGTTTTATTTAACCATGAGGATTTTTTTTTCAGAAACTCTCAAAAATCAAGCAGATGGAGAATCATTTACTGAAGTTTTCTGTACTTTACTTATTACTTTGAAGTGTTATTTGCTAAAATGATTAATCTGAGATTAAAAAGAGTTTTACTGTGGAAATAAACTATGGCACACACAAAGCACCGTCGTCTAACTGGAGGTATTTATTGGGGAATTGAGACTTTCTCCTTTCCAATGCTTCTAAAAACCTTATGAAAATAAAATAAAATGATGACTCGCCGTCATGAATAGGTGCCACATGCACATTTAAAGAGGATGCCACCAAAACAAAAGAGGACAGAAATCGTGCCTCTGTGCATGTTGACTCAGCAAGGAGAACATGAAATGAGAAAAGTAAAGGAGAGTAAATATTTGAAAGCAATAAAGAATGCCTGGGACTCTCAGTGTATTATGTTTCATTCTATTTTGCATTCTCACCTGCTGCCTGAATTTTGTCGTTTTCCTCCATAAATTGATGCAAAAAGGGAAATGATAGAGAAAGTTGGAATGTTTGATGCTCAGAATTAATGGAAGCGTTTTTTCTTTATTCTTTTTTTAAACATGTGTGTCAGAGGAAAGGTGCAAATGGTGGGAAGTAATGTCCTACTGTCAGATGCTGCCGTGTTTGTTGTGTGTCATGTTTAGGTGTGTGTATGTAACTCACTGACCAACATGTAAGGATCCAGAGGCTCCTGAACACTAAATTGTAATGAAATTACAATGGGTGATTTTTATGCACCTCAGCTATCAGTGAAACTCGATTTCTCATGTTTCATTTGCTTGACTCGCAAAAAAAACAAAAAACAAAACATTACTGATCTTTAACTGGTTCTAAAATTCTTTTTTGTTGAAAAAGCACAAACCTCCTAAATCAGGAAAGAAGTCCAGTTTCATTCTCGTGAGTTGCTGCTGCAGTCAGGAGAAGCTTCCTGCAGGTAAACAACAAAAAAAAGTAAGATGATCCATCAGCAAACAGCTCAAAGTAAACAGAGGCTGCCCATTAATACCTGAACAATCTGAGTCCCTCTGAGACCCAGGCTGACAGAGCAAACAGCGGCTCATTGTTTAAAACTCTTTAGGAAGCCTTTGAGTCATTTAGGAAGCAACTTGAGTCCCACTTGTCTTTTCCATTATCTGCTTTGAGCTGCTCATTGAGTCTGCAGCTTTCTGTCTGTGCAGGTGGGGCTGCTCACGATTTGTGTCTTCTCACACAGAAAACCAAAGCGTATAAAAAAAATAGAGAAAAAAAGTAATTATGAAATGAAAATTATGTCCATTTATGGCTGGATTCATTTGCATTAAAGTAGGTGTATTGTTGTCTGTTAATCTGTCTTTTGTGCTTTAACTGTTCAAACCCTCCCTTTCGTGTATTGTGCGACATGCTTTCACCTTTTTGTTTCATTGTATTTCATACCCTTTGGTTACCTTTAACATGCCAAACATGTTGCACCGCAGTACGTGTTGCCTCATCTCTCTCACACCTACAGAACGGAGGCGCCACGAAGAAGAGAGGCAGCTCAGCATGAAACCGCTCTAAGCCGCCAAAATCACAAATCCAGGGCAGTAATTATACCAGAGATAGTTTATCCACCCACTGTTCTATTAAACACTTAATATCTTAAGCCCATTTAATGTTGCGAGCATTTCAGGTCACATTTGCACATGCAGCTTTGATGAACAGTACAGAAGTGTAAAAGACTCCCAGGAGTGTGTCCAGGTGAAACTTGAGTGTAAATAATGATTTCAATTGAAGATAGTGATCAGTAGATTATCAGCAGTGTTACTAGAAATCTTCAAAACTTCAAAGAGTGAGGGTCAGTTTGGAGGCAGAGGAGGATGTTTGAAGTACAATGTGATGATAAGACGTGTCTGTGTCATTTGGGCTGCAATTTTTAGAGTGTTTTAATTGTGTTAACATATTTTTGTGACTTAGGTCATGGTATAGAATTTGTTTTTGAGCCCAGGCTATAAAAACATCTTCCAAGAGACACATCAGACAATCAGAAATGTAATGGGTTAGGTTCAGGGAGCAGGGGTGATGAGGAAGTGTTGGGTGGGTAAAGAAATGTACAAGGACACATACTGTGGACAAAAACAGGGAGGGAAATTGGGTGACATATAAGAGGTATATATAAGAAAGGTGCACAGTGGACTATTTCTTGTGCAGAAGATGCAAACTGAAAGAGGCAGACTGCGAGAGGGTGGCAGGGGATAATGTAGCTTGGCAGCACTGGATGGTAGTTTGTAAAATGAGTTTGGAAATCAAGAAGAGCCAAGGAGTGAAAGTCGAAGCCAGAATTAAATGGCTGAAGTTGAAGAAGGAAGAATGTTGAATGATGAGTTCAGGGAGGAGTTGAGACAAGCTGGGTGGTGGACAGGGTGGTAGGGAAGAGTTCTCACATGACTGGTGTGGTGAGGTAGACTGCCAAGAAGGTGTTTGGTGTATCCTCTTGGTGGTGGAAAGCGCAAATACAGGAAAAAATTCAAAGGAAGAGTTTAGCAAAAGCAGGGGCGTAATTTCCAGGGGGGTTAGGGGCGCTGACCCCCCCCCCCCCCCCCCCCCCCATAAATAATCAGACCCAGCCGATATAACCCCCCAAATAAAATTATGAATTATCTTGCAAAAGTAGGCTGTTGATTTTCTTTACTCATTTCAGTTATTACCAGCAAAATAGTTGCATGTTTGATCATCTGGGAATTTACCAAGAATTATTTATTTATTTAGACAGAGATCTTGAGATCCAGCTTGAAAGAATATGTATCATGGTCCGGGTGAGTGGCTTTGTGTTTTCCACTAGATTGGTCTCTGCATACAGGTGGAGCCTCAGCAACCCGTCCAAGTGTCCACACCTGTTGCTAATCTTCGTGGCTGTATTTATGTCCAGCGCTCTCAAAGAATCTTCGCTAGATTGTCTGCTAACCCTCGTTAGTGCCAAGCCTTTAAGTGCTGTTCATGTTAAGCCATCGTATTCTTGTTGTATTGACTGTTTGTCTCCTGTAATTTAATACTCATTAGATTATCCATCCACCCTTGCAATTTGTCACATTCACCTGGATGCTGGTTTCTCAGTTGGTTCGCAGCCATCATCGTCGCCATTCTGGTTCTCTGCTTCACCTGCCTCGCTCACTGCCTTTCCCTCTTGGACCCACCGGACTCTCTGCACCCACAACCAATGAGCACTCACCTGGACCTCACCATCTGCCTCCCCCCATGTCGTGACCTGCCTCCGGACAAGTAAGACAAGATAAACTCTAGTTTGCTTACTGTGTTGCCAGTGACACATTATCTGTTGTCTCACACTGTCAGATTTGCCTCCCCGAAACTTCATTCTCTTCCTCAAAATGAATATCCAGTTGAAGGAGCCACACTGGAGGAGATCCACCACCCCTCACAGAAGCACAATTACAAGGACAAAAACAAAACTACTGAAAGATGGAGGATGGTGCAGAGGTGCACAGGAAGATGACCTCAGAGACTGGCCAAATTCTTTAGTTTTACAGCCTGTTCTTAGAACGTTTTCATCACACGTCATACGGCAGTTATGTTTTAATGGTTTTCAAAAGCTGTAGATTAAAAATAATAATAATAGTGAACACAATTGAAGTGGGTGGAAACATTTCATGGGTGTTTTTTCCCCAATGAATCCTACAAGTTAACCATAGCTTCAAGATCAAGATGTCATTAAGAAGATTGTGGAAAGTCTTCAGTAGATGTGCACGCGTGGCATGTCATCCATAAATGCTGACATCATCACTGCAGATAGCAACTGCAGGTGAATTTTGCTTTTTGAACTTTTCATACCTATTTGCGACTCCACACGCTTTGCTTCTGTCTGGCTGCAGTCTTTGTCAGTGTACCGTAGCCTTCACAAAGCCCATCACAGGCTAATTATTGCAAAACAACAACAGTCTGCTTCATGTTGCAACACTTGGAATGTCAAGTCATCAATTATGACGGCTTAGCATGTCAGACGGAGAATCTCCTCTATTCTCTCAGGTGGCGGAGGATTTCTCCTTCACTGAACAGATTTTTATTTTAGTGTTAGATCTTTTGTTACGTGATTTTCTTTGAGTTTCTTCTCTCACCTTTCTGTGCATTAATATTCTTGTCATGTCTGTAATTCCAGACAGGTAAGCTTTCTTTGGTGCACAATGTGAAGGGAATTAATTCATCTTTACTGTCGGACAGCCATTCATCCATTTTCTTAACCGGTTATCCAGTTCAGTGTTAGGCCTCGTGCTGTAATAGGTTTGTTACTAAAATGAGGTGTAGGAAACTGCTGTGGAGATTTATCGATGCATACGACAACAACAAAAAAATTCCAATGTGTGAGGATATTCCACACACTATAGAGTCACTGACCATGCCCATGAAAATTTTCGTAGCTGACCCGTGTATAGCAAACGCATTTTCTGTTAAAGCTGTACAGTCCCCCTTTGCTCTTGGGGGCTCGAGTCCTGCATCGATTCTAACTGGTCAAAACTAAACGAAATGAGGAACAAACTGTGGTTTACTGGTTGACAGTTTCATGCAGACTTTGTCGTTGTTGCAGACAAGACCATGCCAGTAGGTAGAGTGGTGGCCCCATGATCGGAAGGTCGGGGGTTCGACTCCACTGAACGGCTACCCTGAGGTACCCCTGAGCAAGGTACCGTCCCCACACACTGCTCCCCGGGCGCTGCACTGGTGGCTGCCCACTGCTTCACTGGGTGAATGGGTTAAATGCAGAGGAACTATTTCCCTATGGGGACTAACATGCACACTTTACACTTTAAGTTAAGGGTAGAGTTATTATATACCCAAACACCTGTAGATTTTTGGCATCCTTGACAAAACACTAGCATATGATGCTCAAATGAAATGAGGTTGAAACTGGAGTTGGAGTGATGGGTAATAAGATCTTACTACAGCAGAAAACAACCTTTGATGACAAAGTCTCTGTTCCAGTTTCACCTTGACACCTTTCTCCTATTTGGTGAGGGAAATTCTCTTACTAAATAAGAGAGGGTAGACACACTTTGGCGAGCTTTGGGACATGTTGAATTTCTCAGATGTAAACAGGAACATGAATCAACATCTTCTTATATTTATTTCACTGTCAGATGGATGCACCAGGATTTTGTCCATCATTCACTGGTAAATGGGCCTGTACAGTTTCAGTCATTTTTCTTTTTTCTTTTTTTTACTAAGATAGTCCTGAAATTAATTGGTAAGTGCATGTAGTGTCATCCATATAATACACAAAATTATGGTCAATAAACCTATGCTAAAAAAGTCTGCAATAAGTCAAATTCACTGTTAAAAATTTTGTTGTGGTAATTTTCAATTTATTAAAAAAGATTAATTATTTATTTGTTATATATAAATTAATTTAATAATTTAGGTGCTGTATTTTTCAACCAGCCATTGATTTTTAAATAAAGATTTTCTGTTAAAGGATGATGTGCTGGCAAAAAACCACCAGGCATTTTCCTTTTATTTATTTATTCATTTATTTATATATATAATTGGATGGTGTAGATTGAATTAATTAAATTTTATTTATATAGCGCCAAATCACAACAACAGTCGCCTCAAGGTGCTTTATATTGTAAGGTAGACCCTACAATAATACATACAGACAAAAACTCACCAATCATATGACCCCCTATGAACAAGCACTTTGGTGACAGTGGGAAGGAAAAACTCCCTTTTAACAGGAAGAAACCTTTTAAAAGGGGTGAAAGAAGTGTGTGGCTAAAAGTCAGTGCAGACTTGCTGCACTTCAATTTTTGACTGGTTTTGAACAGCACTCATGAACATGTATAGAGAGGCTACAGGAGCCAGACTGGACCTGGTCCAAACCTGACGCTTTATTAAAGCCCACAGGAAATCACTTCATCTTTATTAGAGTGGAAGTGACTCCCTTCAATTTCCCCTCTGGAATAATGTGTAGAACATCCCATCAAACAGATCATGTGATTGGTTCAAAAGATTTATTTGAATGAAAATTTAACAATAAAATTTTACCAACAGTGATACTTGACCCAGTTAGAGTTCAATGCTGCATGTCAGGGCAGAAAACTTCACAAATACACATACAAATGAAAAACAACAACTGAGAGACATCTAGATCTCCTTCTGGATCCAGGAATTTTCAGCCATGGTAATATTTGAGATGCTTTCAAAAGCGATTTGTTTGCGTCTCTTAATTCACGTGATGTAATCAATTTTCGCCTCATAAAGTCAACAAGACCTTTGCAAAGTAGGTAATGTTTAAAACTCTTTCACTCTTTATTTAATTTTAGAAAAATATGTAAAAAGTTGGATATTTTCTAATATTTAGCTATCCAAATTCTTTCAATTGGCCAAACATATCCATAAAACCATAGATGTCACAACTATGGACAGCAACGGAATATTAGTCTATTAGTTGGAATAATAGTCTTTCCAATATATTAAAAACAAATTTAATTACACAAATTAAACATGTAATCCAAGTGGTATATTTCTACTTACTGAGATCCAGTCATCAATGAACTTACCTAGTTCAGGGAGCCTATCACAGCAGTCACTGGGGTAAGAGGCGGGGCTACACAGGTCACCAGTCTATCACAGCGCTATTTATTTAGATTAAACTTATATTGGTTCTCTTATCTGACTATGGGTATGTTGGCTGACATTGTGCAGAAGTAAGTGTTTGTTTAATGCATCTTTGACTTTGAATGACGTTTGGTAGTTGATTGCTTGCACATTTTGCAGAAAAGCGTGTTATAAGGGCCTGCCCAACCCATTTTAAAACCATTACTTTACAAATAACCTGCCAAATTTCTGTTCTCCAAACAAAGCCACATGGCACTACATTTAAACAAATCAAAAGAGAAAGCATTCCCTTTTACAGACAAAGCATTGCATGATAATGCAATGATTGACGTTGGAAAATCGCAAACATAACTGGCACACAAAGTCAGCTTTGAGTTCCCACAGATCTCACCTGGACATCTTCCTTCTTGAAAAAAAAAAAAACCTTTTGTTTTTTCCAGTCTGATAGCATCTCTAATGAATAGCTGCTTGTACAGCAGGGTCCTGACAGACAGACAGACATAACAAATCTGTGAGCGATGAGGAAATGCGTCAGATGGGCAATCTCAGATCCATCTTAGCTATCTGACTGTCATCTGTTTTTCCTCACACCCAGCTGGCGTGCCATCTTTCACCTTGAACCCTCCCACAGCGTGGTTCTCTGCTGCCACCCAGGTTTTTCTGGCCAGCACTTTTCTCCTGTCTTTGTGTTACTGTGAACGTTTTGATTTGTTGCTGATGGCAGCTGGTGATAGATAATGCCATGTGGGTATCTTTGTGCTTGTTTTCCAAGCACCAAGGTTGAACGATTGGTTGATATTTTGCTGAGATTGAATTTTGGGTTGGGACCAGCCTCACTACCTTCAAAAATGCAGCAAAATATAGAAATATTTCCATACGATTGAACTGTTTTCTTGAGTACATATGAATACTGTGAAGTCTGTTGCCCCGGAATAAAAAAAACCATCAGGATGCTGCACATTTCCATTGTATAACACAGAATATTTTCATTGGTGACTGCAAATATTTATGGGAATATCAGTGCTGGAGTTCAAATCATCAAGCGCATGTTTGTGTCAGTTATTTTGTATTTTGTACCTTGTGTTGAGGTTTAGCTAAGGCAGCAAAAGGCCACACAGTGACTGAGAGGTCAGTGTTCGTGTTCATGATAGTTAAATGTTGACTACAGCACATTTTTTATCCATGCAGTGCCAAAAGCAGGCAAGAACCTGTCAAGACAAGAAAACTGGGTGAGGACATGTAATTATTTTCAAGTAATATATGAAGATTACAGTAGGAATGCTAAAACAACAATATAAATGCAATTATTATAACCCTGCAATTCCCACTGGCGACTTGTCCAGGGTGTACCTGCCCTGTAACGCTGCATTGGTGAAGCAAAGATGGATAATTTCAACCAAACACCTGAAGCTTTTATACAGTCTGTACAGTATAGAGCCATCACCTGGTTGGCACGCCATAAAGTAATGGTTCAGTGCTCGCAAAATCAATTCTTTACTGTAATATAACATGTTTGTTTTTTCTTGGTTGTGAAAACAGACCAGTGGCTCCATTCCAGCTATCATCCACAGACAAACCAAATCAACCACCTCACTCACCAAGTATATAATCCTCTGGGACATTTCTGTGGAAGTCCTGTCTGTGGAATAATCTATCGCTCCACTTGTCCACTTTGTTTTTGTCTTTAGTGCCAATTTGGGATCAGACAGAGTCATAAAGGAGGAGGATGCCTGGTATGCCTAAGAGAGGCCTACAAGTCACTACCGTATGCGTACGTGCAGATCAGTCAGATCCACCTCTCACTCAGTTTCGCTTCAAAAATGCCAACACGGTGACAATAAAAACACTTCACTCAAATCTTTATAATGAGACCTCACTAACAAATGCGTGACATCACAGTTTTGTATGGAGCCTATGGCGCTGACCCTGTAAAGGACTGGCGACCTGTCCAGGGTGTACCTTGCCCAATCAAATGGAGTATTATTGTCTCCAGCAGGAAGGCAGAGATGAATATTAAACTGAGCCATCCTTAGAAGGTTTTGGTATCTGTATATTGTTGACACTTTGTTGCTCTTTCTTTGGCGCAAACAATACAGCTTACACTTGTTCTCATGCATTTTTGACTTTTTTCGCTCACAAATTTGTGAGATTAAAAAAATGTGTTATTTCTATTATAACTGATGTTACTATTTATGCTGCTTGATTTTTCCAGATTTATGAGATTTTTTCTGAAAAACAAATTCATAAATTCATACATTTATTTCTTAAATTTTAGATTTTTTTATTCTAATAAATTTATTATGTTAACTTTTTTGTCAAAAATTAATCGCACTTTTAACACCTTTAACAGCTTCTCGAAGTTCACAGTTATATGGTAAATAAATGGGGAGAAGAATATTCACATACCTTACAGGAATTATATCCTAAACTATGAACAAAGAAGCACCTTTTCTTTCTTTAAGTAAAGTCGGTCTAAAGTCAGTGTTAGAATACCTGGGCTGTGGGTTGCTGGGCGTCTCTGCCTATCAGCACATCTTTTACCTGTGCTGCTGATCTGTTAATCCCCCCTTTAGATCTAATGGGAGGATCTGGGCTTAGAAACATCAACAGAAACTCTCACAATATTTGACCTTTGGGTTAACATCGAAAGGCTTTTAAAATAGTTGAGGAGAGAGGAGGAGGTGGAGATGAAGCGGTTTTTCAGGCTAAATGAAAATCTCGGGTTTCACGGTAAAATGGAGGTGACGGACCTTCCCCCTGTTGGTTAAAGATGCCATGCTGCTGACATATCATTAACTGTGACCTGTGTCTGTAATAACTTTATTTCACCAGTTTAACTAGTAACTAGCATACGTACAGGTTGAGAGACTGTGCATTGTTGTGTCTTGTTCCTGACATTTTCAACTGTTCCAACGAGAGTTAAGACTTTTTTTCACCTGCACAGGTTTCCTCTTTAAAGGTCCAGTGAAGCGTGCCGAGCTGCTGCTGTGCGCCGATGCTCGCCAGGCATGTTGCAGCTGGTTTGGAGGCCATGGAAAAGAAAGTGAAATATGCTCATTTATGTTCCATAACCGAGCAGTTTTGTGGTGACTTTGTGTTGTTTGCAGGCTTGCTTTTATGTGTCTTGTGTTTTTCTTTTTCTTTTTTAAAAGAAAAACACACATTTCAAAGCACAAGACAGCATCTATCAATCTCATCTAATCTATAATCTCCAAAAGAATCAGATGGAAAGGTAAAAATCTGTTTAGAGTTGTTCCTTGTTGGTTGGGCGACACCTGGTGGTAACAGCAGGTGGTTTTCAAGGTAGAAGTGCTCACACAGAGTCCTTGGATTGTTGGACTGTTTCGCTGGATTAATAGTAATAATAATAATAATAATAATAATAATAATAATAATAATAATAATAATGATGGATTGCATTTATATAGCGCTTTTTGGGGCCCTCAAAGCGCTGTAAAATTCCACTATTCATTCACTCTCACATTCACACACTGGTGGAGGCAGCTACAGTTGTAGCCACAGCTGCCCTGGGGCAGACTGACAGAAGCGAGGCTGCCATATTGCACCATCAGCCCTTGTGGGGTCTTTACTTTATGTGAGTGGTAAGTGTCAAATTAAGAGCCACATGAAACCAGGGACTAAGACTCTGAACGTTGTCGCTGATCAGCATATAGTCTTTCTACTGAAGCATTCAAAGCCAGTCAGGTCTAACAGTGTTTGGTCGGCCCAGTTTAACCTGTACGAGCTTCTGAAGATGTCAGGTTAATTGTTGACTGTGATTTACAGAAGGAGTGACTGTAAGTGAAGCTCTGTGATAAACTGGTGACTACAGACTTTGTATAAAAGTTGGATGAACTCAGAATGAGGTTTGACTGGTTTTGGACATTTTAAAGCATCTTGGCTATTATGATGTTGGTTTGCTTGTGCATATTTGGACAAAAAGAGGACTGTAAGACTTGCTAGCTTAGATGGCAAGGTTTAATACACAAGCACAGATACATTACATGGACAAAAGCACCAGGTCACACCTCTTAATCTTTGAATTCACGTGTTTTCAACACCTATGCAGTCTGCCTTTAGAAACATTTGTAAAGAATGTTCGAATGAGCTCACTGAATTTGAGCCTGGTACTCTGGATGCAATGAGTGAGGTTTTTCTCTCTCCTAGCTTCCACAATCAACTGTAAGTGGGATTATTGCAAAGGGGAAGTGTTAGGAACCACAGCAGTTAGTTGACTTTTTGTTGTTGTTTTTGCTCCAAAGTTCAACATTAGAGGAATTGTGTTGAAAACATGTTTTATGAAATCTTTTTATGGATTAGAACAAAATTAAATTAAATTAAATACTGCAAACAATCTGACAACACTCTGCATCTAATCATTAATTATAATGAATCTCTGGCTCTTGTCAGCGATTTCTCTGCATCATTGTAAGTTTAATACCTTACAATGTAAATCTGTTGTTGTGATTTGATGCTGTATGAATCAAACTGAAGTGAATTGACTGAGATAAGAATTAGAAAATCCTGAAAACTCTATGGATGACTCAAGTGCTGCTCATCATTCCTTTAACAGCTCCTGTGATACAAGCGTGTGTAGAGGATGTTCAGTGTCTGTGTTAATAAAAAACAAATTTAAATTCTTTATTGCAATAATTTGATTGATATCTCCTACTTTGTAAGGAATGATTTGATTGGATTGTAAAAACTAATCAAAATCAGTGACCTGGGACATAAATGCCAGTGTTTGCTGGGACTTTATTGAAAATGTCTCTTTAAGTAACCTTTTTCTTTATTTATTCTCATATTTCTTTATTTAAACTCATTTTAGGCCACGGGTCACAAACCGATCTCAAGTGTAAATAACTAAATATTTAAAAAAATCGCCCAGAGTAGAAAAGCATCCTGATCACTGTTTCTTCTTTTTAAAAAAGTCTTCTTTTCCCTTTTCTTGTAAATAACCATCAATATCTTCCATCTTTATGATTTAAACAACTTGTCTAGCTCTAAAAATAAAATGTGCTGTGAGGCTAGCATCACCAGTAAAAATGAAGAATATATTTCAATGAAAATTTGGAGTAGTTTGTGACCTCACTGGACCCTTTGGTGGCCAGGGTTTGGCCCCCATGCCAGATGTTTGACACCACTTCTATATAGCTCTATGTCGAGGATCCAGTTAGCACCTTTATTTTTGTAAGTGTATCTGTAAATGTGCCTTGCAGGCTGCATGAAACGATCTTGTCAGGGAGTTTAGAAAGACGTGAGTTGGGCACTGACAGATCTGCGGTCACGTCGTGGCAGATTACATCACGTGGCCCTTCCGCCCGCCTCAGCAGCCCTGAAAGGACTGAATGGAAAACCCACAAGATGAAACAACCCGTATCTGAATGTGGGTCCACTGAAATATACAAGGATTAAACACCTGGATGGTGCAGAGAGAAAACGCCGGAGCGATGGAAGTAAAAGCAGTCGAGTGACAAATGGGGAGCTTAAAGGAATAGTTCGGATTTTTAAATAAAGACATAACATCATGGTAAAGTTAGCTGTGAAAGTTGTAGTAAACAGAAAAATGAAGCTGTTCACCACTGGGAGAACCCCAACCTTTCACCCACATCTTCTCAGTTCTGGACCACACAGGGCTTCGTGTCAGTGTGTCCGGTGTTTAAATGCTCCCAGCAGAGGAAGACGAGTTCAGGAAGCAGCGCATCGCTAAAAATGGCCTCAAGAAACCAAACACACTCCTGTTATCTACAGTAAGAGCTTAGTTTAACCAGTGAGCCTTATTTTAATTATGAAAAGAAACATGCTTGTAAGAGACGATTGAAAATAAGATGTTAGGTTTATTCAGAATCAGGAGGCAGCTGCATGGAAGATTTTTGGTTTTACTCAAGGTTACATCAGCTTGACACAGAAAACCGTTCAAAATTCTTCTTTATTATAGCATTAAACTTACAAAGTCTTCCAAGTAATTGCACTTTCTCACTTTCAGTATCCAAACCTGCCATGCCAGCTTCCTTCCTCTCAGTGTTCATGGTCTTTTGGATCTTTTCAACCCCCAAATAGGTTTTTTCTCTGATTTCTGGAGGTCCAGAGAGCCATAACTGTGTTTTAATGTTGCTCCAAATAAAATCAAAGAGTCTGAGAAAGCTCTGCAAAAATAATGCTATTCAACTTGTACTGTTAATAATATGGCAAGTTTTCAGTTTTACATGTCAGGGTTGGAATCACTGAGAAACTATCTAATCAATAAACATTTTCAAGCCCTCTGGGGCAGGATACTTGTTATCATCTTTATTGCATTTCATCAATGCAGCAAGTTTGGTTCGAATGTAACATTTTATAAAAAGCTCAGCTGCTGAAAAGAAAAAACGATTTTATGCAGTGATGCTACAAAGTTACTGTTATTGCAGTAGGAACATAAAGCAAGCCTGATTTTTATTGATTCATTTGTTTGCATTTTTATTTCCAGTCTTTTAGCTTAAAATGTGTTTAAATTTTGTGGAAATGTTGAGACTGAGGTTGGGCAGCATAGATGATGATAGGAACACCTGTTTAAAACATTAGTAAAGCTTGTAGAAAATGTTTTGTTACATTAATGAGACTACCGATGAACCACAACACCTGCCAGATGTTCTTTTGGGCATCATGCTGTCGTGCAGGGACAAGGGATCGGATCCTGAAGGTCCTGTGGGGTGGGTCCTGTGTAGCTCAGCCTTGTTCTGGAACCTCCTGGTTGATGTTTAATCAGACTGGGAGTAACAAACGTATCCAATGACATATCTAAGAAATTGACTTCTGCCTGTACTCAATGACAAACTCTGAAAATTAAAAAAAAAAAAAAAGCCTCACATAGAAAACCATTTAGATTAACACTTAAACCTGGTTTTCCCATCAACCTGCAGCCTTCTGATGGGTGGTCTATACTTTTGGTAGTGTTTCCCCAATGTGTGACCCCTACTGGTGCTCATGACCCCCCTGTGACCTTCTAGGAGTCACTGTGGGGAATGAAACAGATGTCAGAGAGTTTCTTTATGAGTTTCTAATGTGGAGAGTCCCTCGGCTCCTGTTTAACATCAGCCGTTTGTTTTCAGAGGCATTTGTTTCTGTGCCGCTAACCTGAGAAAAAGACTTATGCTTAGAGATGAATGCAGAGGCTGAAGGTGCTGAAACATTTGTGATCCTGGAAAACATCTGATCATTTCCTCCACCACTTGTCTCTTTGTACAAAAGACAAAACCTTTTCTTCTTCTTCTTCTTTTTCTGACCTGTGTAAGAGACACCACTCCTAAAGTCTGCATGCTAAAGTCCACTTGGACAAGAATCGAACCCAGAAACTATCCCTGATGTGTCGTTGACATGTGGTTATCCATCCACCCATTTTCTGACGCTTATGTGGGTGTTGGAGCAGCAGTCTAAGCCAGGGGTGTCCAACTCCAGGCCTCAAGAACCAGGATCCTGCAGGTTTTAGATATCACCCTGGGTCAACACACCTGAATTAAATGATTAGTTCATTACCACGCCTCTAGAGAACTTCAAGACATGTTGAGGAGGCAATTTAGCCATTTAAATCAGCTGTGTTGGATCAAGGACACATCTAAAACCTGCAGGACACCGGCCCTTCAGGCCTGGAGTTGGACACCTATGGTCTAAGCAGAGATGCCCAGGCCTCCCTCTCCCAGCCACTCCACCAACTCTTCTGAGAGGAGGTCAGCTCATTTCCAAGAAACAACAAAGACCTCTTCCCGGGTCTACCCCAGTGTCTCCTCCCAGTTGAACGTACCCAAAACACCTCAATGGGCTCCTTTCTGTGTATCCATGTAACTATGTAAATATGTAACCACTTAAGAAGAGAAATCTCTTTTTGGACTCACTCAAAACAAAAACTTTTCCTGTGCCACGAATTGCTTCTGACTACTTGCACAAGTGAGATTCAGGGTTCTGCCATTTAATTAAAATAAAATTGATTTTCTATTTAATGTTTCCATGATTTCACTCACTGATTTCTGGACTCCATTGTCCAACAGACTAATAAAATAGAATTTTACTCACCAAAACAGAAAGCAGCTCCTTAACGAAGCCTTTTAAGCTTCTGTTTCAGCTTTTAAGCTGACATTTTAACACGGGACCAGTGAATCTGCTGCTGAAAGCTAGAATCACACTGAAAGGCAAAGAAACACGTTCTCATCCAGCTCCAGTGCAGATTTGTTACATATGTGTAGAGCATCACGAGTAAAACAACTGCCGTTCAGAACTTTAAAATATAAAAAAGAAATAATTAATAAATAATTAAAATATATGAAAGTCTGTAATATCTGTGAGATTAAAGCAAATCTCCGTCTCAGGTAACGACATCAAAATGTGTCCTGCTCTCTTTGGCATGAAAATATTGTCACCTTGATCTAAAGTCTGGAAAAACAGTAAAAATTCCTCACCTGCACTAAAGCGGTGCAGTGGCTTTGCTGCAGGTTATAATAGCACGCATCAGAGCGAGTGAAACACGCTTTATAACAGGAGGCCAGACTCCTGTCCCGCCCTGCTCTCTGGGTTACTGAAGAGTGCAATAAATCAGTCGCAATTCATCCAGAATTATGCTGCATGGATGCTGACTTACATCAATAGAGGAGCGCAAATTGCACCTAAACTGGGCCTTTAAAGGGGCTACCTGTTAGATTCTGGATTGGCTTTAAAAGCCGCTGTACTGCTTCAGACTAGCTCTCACTCAGGTCCCTCAGATCTGCTCAAACTGCAGGAGCAGCTTTCTATAGAGGGTTGTCAGAGGAACATGTCGAGATGAGCTTTACTGTTTTCAGTATTTACCTTGTATTTCAACTGTTTATTTATTATAACATTTAAAAATGAATGTTATAATAAATAAACATTTATATACATTTAATAAACATCTTACATTTTTCTTCCTTTTCATATCTTTTCTATATTTCTCACTCCCTGCCCAATTGATTGTTCGGATGTTTAGGTTAGAAAAATTATATACATTTTTTTGTTAGTGGTTAATGTTAAGAAAAATGTAACTGGTCTGTAAATATATTAACAATGATTTTTTATAAGTTTAATGATGTTATGCTATAATTTATTAATGCAATGTTTACAGACAGTTTTGAAATAATCTTATTGTTTGCTTGTTTGATAGTTATAAAACACTTCAGTAATTTCTTTTTATCTTTATCTATCTTTATTCTGTTTTTCAGTTATTGATGATTAATTTGTAACTCTTAATTTTATTTTCTCTTAGGTTTCTTTTGAATAAATGTATTTGTTTAATATACTTTATTTTGTGCAAACATTTCAAACAATTTTTATTCATTTGATTCTTTTTTTGCTTTTTTCTAACCACCATGCTCCGACATGTTTTCAGTATACCTTTCTTATTTCTTGTCTTTATTCTGTTTTGTTTCATCAACACTTGACATTTTCACTATTCAGTTTTTCGTGTAATATTTATTGTTTGCCAATTTTATTGATTTCATATCTTTTATTTTTGCAGCCCTTAATTTTCTCTTTTGTGTGTGTGTGTTCATGCGTAATTTTTTTATTTACTTTTTGAATTGCATTTGATTAGTTTGACAGGTGCTGTATAAATAAAGGTTGACTGATTGATTAGCTGCAGAAATGCTGATGTGTGGGGGACTCGCGGCAGCTTTTTCAACACTCACGTTTCCATCATGTCTGGTGACAGAAAACGAACTTTAATCAACTCTTAACAGGTGGAAAGGTGCATTCATAACTTCACAGGGTTTGGCACTCACGGCAAAACAGAGCCTACACACAAAATAACTTATTTTAAATTCTTTGTATTAATAATTTACTCCTCAAAATTATGGCTGACTTATCAACATACATAACCAATATAAAAGTAGCTATAACACATGATTGGAGTCTTCCTGTAAAACACAAAACATTTACACATTTTGTTGTTGCAAAGGTCAAACACCATCATTTCATCTCAGTATAATTCTAAACACTGTACCCACTGATACGACTGAAGCGAATGATACAAGTCAGATTTCATAATGGCAAACAGTTCGTGTAGGACATATTTCAAGTCTTTGCTTTTGTTACTCTTGCAGTGAGGTTCAGCTTTTATAGCCGGGCCTTGTTAACCCTTCTGCACTTTTATGTCTTCATATATACACTCTCTACCTGCTTACAGGCAGCATCCTGTTGAACTTGACTCCTTGAGGCTCTGCAGGGTGGAGGCCTGCAGTAAACCTGTGGTCCAACATTAAAGGAGACGACTGATCAACAGCAGATGAGGTCGCTGACGCTCTGATCTGACGTCGCATGTAGCCGGTTTTACAAAGGCGAGTGAAGCCCGGAAACACGGCGCCATTTATCTCATAAATCAGCAGGACAGTAACCAAACACTGGACCTGTGGGTGGATGTAATGTCTCCGAGTGTATGCACTGCAACTGGGAATGAAAACTGCAGCTGGTATCTCAAAACAAAACAGAAATAAAAGGTTTTCTGATAATCTTGTATTCCAGATGAATTTAATATAAAGTCTTGGTTGCTGTCGGTTGAAACACCTGAATGCGCAAGTTAAATATCGGATTTCCAATCAGATCAAGCGTTGTACCAGCATCCTTGTGACTGAATGTTTCCAGTGCAACAACAAGTAAGTTGTCTCATTAATGAACCAATACTGTAGGTGCAAGACCAAAGCAGCTCCAACACACATGGAGGCATGGCTTTGCTGATGCTGTACAAAAAATGCACTGAAACCTTAAATTGTTCCAGGTAGAAACATCAAAGTACTAGATTTCAACAGGCCACAAAAATTAAACCTAAAAATACAGATTTTATCATTAGAATGACAACATATAGACTTGGAAGACTAATTGACATAATATAAGAGCCAGCAGAGAACTGTCACTTGCTTTTTAAGTCTCTGCAGAGAGTTGTGAGTGAAAGTCAGAGTACATCATCTGGAATAGTGAGACCAGCTCATCTGGTACTGACAACGATGCCATGTTAAAAGTCACTTAAAACATGTTTCTTCCATATTTCTGATGCTCAGTTTGAACTTCAGGCAGACACGGTGAAGAAGACTCTGTCTGAGTCACTGTCATGCCTGACTGGATACTGAAGGAAGTGACCAGTGAGCAAAAATGTAGCTTTGGTGGAATTAAACTGCTGTTCAGACAACCTGTGGCTCAAATTTGAGCGAGAGCAGTGGATGAATGCTCTAATTGTGTTTAATTTGTGTTGTATTTGTATACAGTATATTCATTTTGTTTTCTTTGCTCATTTCAAACATAGTTTAATAAGTTTTTAGTTGAAACCCATTTTTGTATACAGTACTTAGTTTTGAGTACTGTTACTGTTTTATTTATTTATGAGGATTTAGTGCATGTGTAGCATCCATTTCATTGTTTTGAGGCAGCTGAATAGTGTAGTGGTAAGACCACACACCTTTGGAGTGAAAGTCACACGTTGAATTCCCTCCCAGTATCCCGTAAGGGTCCTGGCTAGGCCCCCATGCCAAACACCAAACCCTGGAATGGCGCGGCTACGTCTGCAGCCTGTCCACAGCTCGGACACGACACAGTTCACTACATGTTGTATTCTGTATGATTGTGTACGTGACCAGTGAAGCTCCTTTCACTTCTATTATGTTTATTCGAATGTTTAGTAATAAATATGAAGTGAAAAAAAGTGTTTGATCACAAGTTATTTTGTTTAAAAGAATAGCTCTATATAGCTTTATTATCAGTTTGACCTTCAGATCAATCTTTACCTCAAAGGAGAGGTCAGAGGTCAAATGTGACATATTTTAAATCTTTTCTATATGTTAATAATGCACACCACAGTTAGGTATAAGGCTTTTTGTCAATTTATGACCAACAAATTATAAAGCTGACATTGAAACCTCGGCCAAATTTAAATGGATTGTTAATATGACCCCGGTCTACACCCCTACAAAGTTTTATCAGAATACATTCAAAACTTTTCCAACTATCATGCTCATACAGAGAGGAACAGCAGCCTCACAACAGAACTTGTTGTATCCTGAGCTTAACCTGAGCGGTTGCTATGCTGGGTAAAAAACAACAAAAAAACAAAAACTTGAAACAGAAAGTGCCACATCAGAATTCTTCTTCTGCGTTGAAGTTCAGCACTTTTGAACACCCATCCATCCATCCACCACGCCCTCCTCGCAAAGCTGACTTCGTGGCTTTAACATGTACAGTCATTCAACACGATTATTAAAATGTAAAAGACGTAGGTGACACCACAAAGCCCACATAAAACTGCCCTCACACTAACTCTCACTCTCCCCTTAGTGCCGGACTCCTCTGCAGATATCTTTCTGCAGGCGTTGTAGAGCGATGTGTAATGGAGAAATGCGGATGGACCACCCACCCTGCCGAACCTGAAACTGGGTCCACAGAGGCCAGTTACTCTGTTTCCACAGGTCACTCATGTCCGACTTGTTAAATTTGTGAACCAGGAAGAAGACGGCGTGTTCAAGCTACAGCTGAACAAAGACATCTGCTGTGCAGAAAGGAAAACGGAGTTAAAACGTAAAACTCCGATCAGAAAAGCATCTTTTCCTGACTCTTCATAAACAATTTCAGCTTCCAAAGCAGAGCGTAGGCCCGACAGCACAGTCTCATAAATCTCCTCTGAGATGAGTTACAGCAGCTCGGGGACGCTTTGGTGTGTCAGACGAGGGGCAGGCATGTGAAAATAGCCAAGATCATCACGCCATCGCTCATGGAGAATGTCCAACCACGCAAAGAAATAGTCCCACTGAGGATTTTCTGACATTTGCAGCTATGTATCATCAGTCTGAATTCATGAGAGAAGCTCTCCTGCAGAAGTCTGAAGAATTGGATTTTATTCTTTTATCCATGTGCTGGAAGAGGCAGGCTTATGTAGAGTGTGAACATTCAAAATCTGCCACATTCCCATTAATTAGACACCAAAACACTTAAAAAAGGAGCCTTGTTTAAACATAAAGATAGCTCTCTCTAAAACTTCAAAATGTGGAAAATTTATGAGCCAACATAAGAAAACAGTTGACTTAAAAACAAATAAATAAAATAAAGGATTTAAGTGAGATCTGCGCTTTATTCTCTGCAGTTTGTTTCATTGTTTTTCTTTTTTATTAACATGAATTTTCTTTGTGCTTCTGTCATTTCATACATCTAACCTTCATAACAATGACCATGTCAAAATATAGTATTTAACGAGTGTAGTGGAAACTTTACAGACACACTGAATGATTTATTTTAAACTTTTAAAATAAACTCCATTGTTTTTAAATAGGTGCGGCTCGCACGCCACAGTTTGTTGCTGTCTGTGAATCATTTGCTTGAAGATTCAAGTTTGTGTCTCTACAGACTGTAATTTTCTCTCGTCATTCTACTTGCCTCTGTTACTAGAATAATATACTGCAGTTTAAAAGAGGGAAGGTCTTTAAAGCACTTAGAAGAAGCTCAAAGAAATGGGAAGTCAGAGCTGCGTTATTAAAATCAGCAATATGTTGGCTTTTCTTGGTCCTTGTAAGAAGTCTTGCTGCTGCATTTTCAACAATGTGAAATCTACAACACCGGTTTAATATCTAGCTCCTTCGGTCTGTACGTTCAAGTGTTTCTATGCATTCATAAGCGCGTATGAGTGTGTCATGTATAAAAAGTGATTAAAGGTAAGGAGGTGTGTGATTTGGTTTGTTGTGTTAAAAACTCAGTTAGACTAGATGTAATTCCAGAATTCTGAGTGATGTGTCCTGAAAGACCAATACTAATCTAAGTATCTAATCAATGTGTGATTGAGAAAAGTTGTTGTAGGTTTGATTTATTAGACAAAACCTTTTTTTTACACCTGGAAAAACATGCACAGTGTTTACTAGACACTGAATCCTGTGACTGATTTATAACCCGCCAGTGCTGCAGTGACAAGTTAAGAGTAGGTGGATTGTAATGAACAGTGATGGGATGATACTTGTTCTATTGTGCATGGAAAAGCTCAAATATGGGAAACAGACGAGTCTACAGGTGACACCAAGAGGACTGTGTTATCTTTCTCCTCCTGCTGCTCATCATCACCAACATGCAGGTGATGTTTTCACACGAGCTGAGCTATTTTGTTGGGATGTTGCCTAAGTTGTCGTCAGCTATAACCCCACGGTGCCCATTTTTGGTCCTGGTTTTATCGTTTTCAGTGGAGCTATAAGCTGAGGTCATGTGGTTTAAACTCCAGTAGATGGAGAGGCTGCAAAAACAAGATGGCTGCCAAGCCCTCCTTGAGCTCAATGCATCGGCGGCTGTGCTCCCCTGGGAGACCTGTGTCCAGACTCAGAGGTGGAGGAGGACAGATGGTGAAAGACATCGAGGTCTGGGACTTCTTTCGCCTCTGTTTTGTCTGCGGTCCCCTCCGCGTTCGGTCACGGTGGACCAACCGGTCGGGGTTTGACGTCAGAGGGGCGAGGATGCGGTTACGGGCCTCCAAGACCGCCATAACGGAGATCAGAGGCGGCAGGCTGTTGGCTGGGCTGCTTCACTGTACACAACAGGCAGAAGTAATAACACACATGGGTGGATCTGACTCCGTGACTTCATGTGGATCGGTCTCTTTTTTTTCTGCTCTGCTGTGAAAACAGTGGAGAAGCTCATAAAGACGAGAAGAGAGAAGGTTTAATATCTCAGACAGAAGTGCTGTAGCCTCATTTTGTTGGATTTTATTTTGATGGATGGGCTAATTTAAGTTTACGAGTGAAAAACCAATCCTCTAAGAACAACACAAACCTAGAAGAGCCTCAGAGAGCACGTACCTCTGCCAAGCCATATCCCGCAATGTCATTGTTCAAGAAACTGAATAAAATTCCAGGAACCGTGCCTTGATCCGGATCTCCAGCTACAGTTTAGCTAGCTCTTCCTTCACAACTAGATTATTTTTTTAGCTTCAAAATAGTTCTGAGAAAGTTTTCACTTAAGTTTTCAGATACTCAGTCCACTTTAGGTGAGAGGTGAGGTACACCCTGTCCATCACAGGACTGATACATAGAAACAGACAATAATTCACAGTTAATTTAGAAATGAAAATTAACCTAACAGAGTGCCCAGAACCACAAACACAGTGATTCATTTAGAAAAAAAGATTAAAATATAGCAACTACAAAAAAACTGGATTTCTGTGGGGTGTGGGCAGGTGGGACAGAGTGACAGGTCAGGTGACTGGCATACTTGTTGTGCATTTCCCAATTAAACACTCTTCCTCTTCATGCTAAAGGTGCAGAGCCGACAATGCAAACACACACATCAGATACGGAGGGCTGCTGCTGGGCTGTGAACTGTTCTGGGAAGAGGTTTCGAGTCACTGTGGAGAATGTGCTTCGCCCACAGGGTTATCTTTGTGAACCAACAGTTTGTGTGTGTGTGTGCGCGCGCGCGCTCAGCAGTGCAGTTAAACTGCTGGTGGGCTGTTGTCTATACAGAGGTGAATCCATGGGCGGTACAGATTCCTGTTATAGTTGCTTCATGCAGCAGCGACTGACCTTAAATTCAAGTTAAAGATATTTGAGACGAGGTCAGGCTTAATCATCCTAACATAAGATAGGACTGCACAGTTCTTACATTTTTAGTTTTGTTCATTATTTATCTCTGTTACACAGTTACTCGCAACACACCAAATTGAAAAGAAGCCAAACAGGACAAAAAAATTCTCAGGTTTTAAATAAACCTACAGGTTAGAGCACTGATAGAGAAAATAACTAAGCTATGATCTGCATCTACAAACTCTGTGGTGTTGCTATTTGTATTCTTGTATCTATGAACAAAGTCAAATTACATTCTCAATCTTGTCTGAAGCGAATGCTGTTTGAAATGAAACAAGAATTAACAAGAAGGAAGGTTTTAAAAGCTGGAGCACACACACACACACACACACACACACACACACACACACACACACACACACACACACACACACACACACAGGTGGTGTGAACCTGTGAGGTTGCACATAGGCCTATTTAAACATCGTGAAGAATACCTGCTTTAATGTCACAGTATGGATGGCGATTGTCTGCAGAGTGCTGCCATCTAGCGCCAAATGTCATAATTACATGCGAGGCATTACAAAGCATTCACAACAACCATGGCTTATTGTGACAGTTATTATTACTGTGGGTTATAATATTCTCATTTGACCTTAAATAGTTTCACATTTATTCTTAGTCAAAGTTATTTGCAGCTGAAAAATCCTGCAAGTGTAAGAGTCTTGGTGCACATTAAACACTTTATGACCACAACTTTATTAATATGAACTCCCAATTTTTCCTCATCAAAACTGGGCTCAGTTTGTTTCAGTGACGTTTTTAATCTTTTTTTTTTTTTTTTAAGATTTTAAACCCAGTGGGCTGGGTTTAAAATCTTTGATGTCAAACACTGATCTGACCTGATTTCAGGGACAGATGGAGTTTAGTCTTATTAGTTTTTAAAGGTGGGTTAACTTAATTTATAGATAATTTATTTATATTTATAATGTATAAATTTAAATAGATTATGGATTCAAACATTTTCTTTCAATTTGGGTCTCAGGAAACAAACTTTGGTTTGGCTGAAGTCTTTTCTTTCTCAATTTTTTCAAAACCAGTTTTTCTTTTCTTTTTTAATTCTTGGAAATTTGGGAAGCCGTTTCTCTTTGAACATAAAGTTTTTTCCTGGTTTTTCCCTCTGACTGTTTTCTGTATTTCTTAAAGGAAACTGTCTGTAACTTATTTAAAGCATTTTTGTAGAATAACAGATTGTCAGAAGCGTGTCTGCGTTTAGGTTTTGGAGGGGAGGTGCGCAGCTATTTAACTCTGGTCATCATATTCAGACCATGACGGCGCTGTTTCAATCTGTAGATGCATCCCTGCTGAAGTACAAAGATACTGGACAGTACAGGAGCTGAAAAAAATGAGAAAAAGTGAGAATATAAGATCAGGCTGTAAAGATTTCACTAGTGTTACCAAACACAAAGCCTGAATACTTAGTGAGCATTCAAGGTGCAGACCACCTCCAGGCATTAGCCATGTCCTTCACTATCATGCTGTTTTCTTCACCCTACACTCTACCCTACAGTACAGTGCCACTGGGCCATTTCTCTACACCTAAAAGTGAAAAATCAGGGACTTCACCAGGTTGAACACATAAAAGAGCACATTTTTTGTGTCACGTTGAAGCGGAATGTGGAAAGCGTCATATGTTCAGACATGTCTCGGAAAGTGTGAACTCTGTTTCTGTGAAAAAGCTCGCTCCTCAGTGAGTTCTAAAATAGATCTCTGAGTACGACGGTGTTTATTTTTTCTTGGCTTCTGGTCAGGATAATGCTGCGGTTTCAGAGGTAAATATCACTCTGAAATATCACTGCTTGCCAGGTTTCCACCAACATGACTGCAGATATTCTCGCAGGAGTCAAAGCCGCAGCGTTGGCATTGTCAGTGCTTTGCTTGAACTTCAGGGCTCCTTTGGGAGATATAACATTTTATTTATGTTATTTTCATCATTCTCAGAAAAATAAAAATGACTTGAGGAGAAAGAAATATTATTTTGACACATCATGTTTTTTATTCCTTTTAGTGTTTTTTTAATAATAAACTAAAGGTTTGCTTTTGTTTGCACATATTACTCAAATATTACAGTGTGTGTATATATGTATGAGCTATGTAATAGAAAAGGTAGCTGCAGTATAAAATGTGATGTATTGATGTTTATTGTACACATGAATCAGAGCAGAAAACCCACACTGCACTTTTTTTTTTGCTGTATGTTAAAGAGCTCTGTCCAGTAAACCACAGTGATTTTGACTGGTTTCAGTTACTCCATGATATTTTTACAAAACACATGCTGCTGTTGTCATGGTTCTGGGTCATTTTGATCCAATGTTTTTGCGTTCCTGTGTTTTGGTGTTAGTTTGTATTATGTTTTATTATTTAAGGTCCCTTTTGTAACCTATGTTTGCTTCTTGTACATTTAGGCTCCCTCTTTGTCTCATTCTCTTTGTGTGTCGGTGCTCATATGTTTGTGTGAGTCCTCATGTCTTGGTTCCCTCTTCTGTGCCCATGTTCACTTCCCTGTGTGACATTCTATGTTCCCCCCACCTATCACGTTTATCCATGTTTCCCCAGCCTGCCATGTCTCGTCCCCTCTCTCTCCCCTGGTCCCTCACGACCTCTCCCGTCTGCCTTTCCTCCATTCCTCTGCCAAGCTCATGTGTCAGTCCTGCATTCTTTTGTTTCCTGTTTTATTGTGAAAGTCTTGCTTTTCTTGTTCAGTGTGTTTAGTTTTGCTTTCCTGGTCTCTCTGTGTCTAATTCATCTCAGCTGTGTTCCTCATGTGTTTTCTGTTCCCTCGTCTTTGTATTGTGCATTTAAGCCCTCTGTTTCCCTATGTCCGGTGTCACGTTCTCCCTCATACCAGCTGTGTTCTATTCTTTGTTTTGTTTGAGCAATAAACCTGAGTTTTTGTGTAATGAACCGCTGATCTGTACCATAAGTCATCCTTGCGGGGGTTGTCGGAACTGTATGCGCAGTCGCACTAAGGACAGATGTGCTCAGAGGCATGCCCCGTAACGCGTATAGAGCAGTCTGTCGCGGCAGGAATAAGTTGTACAAAGTCCATGTAAGTTACGATAATACTTTGATAAGTATGATAAGTGTGTTTCTAATGTAAGGTATGTTGCTGCGTTTGGATTGTGAGCTATCTGAAAACCTTTTTATTCTGTATTTACGTTACTTACATCCATGTGCTATTTTTTAGCTAGACATGTGTGTCATGCAAGCTAGCAGCACCCCATGAGAAACGGGCCGAAGTGTTTAAGTGTTTACCGGATTTTTGCACCCTCTCATCGAGGTATGTGATGAGAGATAATCTGTTGTTATATTTTATTTAACTGAACTGTGTAATCCCTTGATGCTGTTTGAAGTAACCCCTTTTGTTTTATTTAATCTGTGACTGTATATCTCAGAATTACTTGTTTGAACTTGCCTGAATTAACTTAAGCTCATTGTTGTTATTGCTCATTGTTATAGTTCAAAAAGTACTGTACGGGTATCAATTTTTTTCTTATTTTATAGTTTTCACGGTGCTCAACGTCCAGAGAATGAGCCGTGTGTGGTGAGGAAATAAATGGCTGCACCCGTTAGAGACTCTTCTGTCGTTCTTGATGCCAAGGGCTGCTACAGTGAAAACTCAACGCTGCCTTGCAGCCATCTACACTCATCTTATTCTTTCGTCGAACTGTGAGTAAAGGAGTGTATCGCATCATCCAGAGACTGCTGGATCAGTAAAGGACTCAAAATAAGGACATTATAAATACAATGTCATGCACACCTTCATCTTGTAAGCTGTGTGAGCAAATGATCTTCAACATGGCAGTCTAAAGTAATGCAAGAAAGAAAGGCCTCTTCTGTATTTAACACAGTAGCATGTAAAGTTGTGATGCTGAATATCCCACATTTCTTGCATCAGAATGTCTAAGACTGAATCTGGGCTTTATGCTATCAGTTGTACTTCTCTAAAAACTTAAGTGGCAAATTGTCTGATTTGAGGGCATCATCAGTATTATTTGGGTTTTGTTGCCAGTCTGTGAGGTTAAAGGTGTAAATATCTAAGTTGAGTGTTAATGTAGCCGCTAAACTGGTGGAACTAAATCTTCACCACCACGCCTATACAAGCAGAAAGGGGAGTGAGTGGGTCAGCGCTCAGAGCACAGAAATTTAGCTGGCTTCAAACACACCATTTATTTTCAGGATAAAACAGTCAGAACCCCAAATACAAGCTAAAATCCCCGTATACAATAAAAATAGTGTTTACAACCCGCTAAAAACCCTGCCGGCAGGAATGATTAAACGCTAAAAACACAAAGCTAAATGAATGTTTTTCCCTATACTAAAAACTCCCCCCCAGGGTCCTAATTCTCCCAGTCCCGCAACACACGGGCAAATTCTCCTGAGCTGAGAGAGACAGGAGAGGAACTCCTCTTCCGGGATGTGGACTCTCGCCAGCAGAAGACCAGGGAGGAGGCTCCTATCTCCACCTGACTGTGCGCAATCGTGCAGTCCAGCTACTCTCCACCTCCGCGCACGGCCTCCCTCGTAGCTCCGCCAGATGCAGGCAGAGGCGTACCCCTGCCCTACTGTGGATTTCACGCGTCGCCTCCCACGGTCGCTATTCTGTCCGTCGGGACTGGATCGCCGGGTTGTGCTGGCCGATCGCCGAATGTCTCGTGGCGCCCCACAGTCAGGCCAGAGGTCCTTCTTCTCATATGCTGGCTTGCACACGTTTTGTTTTCCAGCTCTCCACTTTTCGTGTGTCTCTCTCTTTTTAGTCTTTGCGCTCACTATCTCCCTTAAGTCAGTTTGGTGGCTGATAGGCCACCACGGGGAACGCCCCCACCTCACAGGTGCCTACAATTGTCCGCTTAATCCACAGTGGAATAATAAAAAACATATTGTTCAATCAACACTAAACACACACTATAAATATGGAGATAAAATCATGCAATAGGAATATCAATAAACAAACATGCAATATCACTATTACAATAAAATCATGCAAATAAAATCGACACCCTGTACCAACACAGTCTGATCCAAAACAAAATATAAAAACACAATTTTCCACTGTGTGACATCCCCCCACATTTTACCTGTGACAGCCCCTGTCACCCTAGTCAAGCGACCTGTAACGGGCGGGTGGCTGACCAAAATTAGGCCTTGTCGAGCGCCGCACCTCTGACAACTCTCCCGGCTGCTGGGCTGGGGCGCTGGGCACAAAACCATAAAATGGAGGCTCAACTAGCACCTCTCCCTCAACGCTGACTTCCTGCCCCTCTGAGTGGTAGTCTGCTGCAGGGGTAACGCACAACTTTAGTGCATTCCAATGGAGGACCTTCTCCCCCCCCCCCCCCCCCCCCTTCTCCGGATGCACCCTATATACTACTTCTACTACTACTATTGCCAACTTCTTCCACTACCACATACGGCTCTGAGCTCCAACCTGGGTGCAACTTGCCTCGTCCCTGCCTATTCCTGTCCCTTATCCAAACTCTCTCGCCTGGCACCAACGGCAGGGCCCGTGCACTTTGGTCATAAGCCCTCTTGTTTTGCGTGGCTGCTGCCCTCATCTTCTTCTTAGCCATCTCATAGGCAAAGGATAGTTTCTGGTGATGGTCCTTAACCCACCCTCCCAGGTTGTGGCATGGAGAATCCCGCTCAACACCTAGGTTCAAATCCACTGGCTGCCTCAAATGCCGCCCAAACATCAGGTACGACGGCGCATACCCTGTGGCACTATGGACAGTATTATTATATGCTTGTAAGAGCTCTGGGAGATATTCTGGCCACCTCTGTTGTCTCTCTGACTCTAGGGACCGAAGCATGTGCAGCAATGTCTGGTTCATCCTCTCAACCCCACCATTTCCAGCCGGATGGTATGGGATGGTCTTGCTTTTTGTAATGCCATAGCACTTACACAGCTGGTACATCAGGGCAGACTCAAAACTACCACCTCTATCTGAGTGTAGCCTGGTCGGGCAACCGAAGGTCTGAATCACGTGAGCCCAAAGAGCATGCACCGCAGTCTGAGCAGTCTGGTCTTTGGTAGGAACTGCCCAGGCGTACCGTGTGAAAAGATCGGTCATAACCAGAATATTCTGGTACCTGTCTGTGGGCCTCCCCAATGTAAGAAAGTCCAGGGCCACAACCTCAAGGGGATAGGACACAATAACGGGATCCAAAGGGGCTCTAGGCCTATTTCTATCTCGTAGGCCACACGCAGCACACCCTAGCTGGAATTCGCGCACCTCCTCTTCCATGCTGGGCCAATAAAAGAAGCGACGTATCCTGGACAGTGTCTTTTCCACTCCCGCATGTGCCGCTGCCTCGTGATACTTCTCCCACACCTCCTTGTGTCTCTCTGCAGGACATAGAATCTGAAGGTACATTTCGTTAGTGTTAGGGTCCCTTAGTATTTAGTATTTATTTATTTATTGTCATTGTCAAGAACAATGAAATTGCGTTTGGGGCTTCCATACAACCCAAAAAAAAGAAGAAAATAATAAATACCCCTTAAAACCCAAGTGTACATATTTAACCCAGTGTGACTCCAATGCAATAAGACAATCCTTAGCAATAATGTTCGTAGAAATTCAGACAAAGACCTGAGAAACATGACAAAATACAACAATGCAACCCATTCAATATTATTGTACTGTGAGATATGATATCAGATATGATAGTTATCTATTTAAGAAAGAGGGGGGGGGGGGGGGGGGGGGCAGGAGGGGGAAGAGAATAAAGATATGATGCACCAATGCAGACCAGTTCATTGCTATTAAGAAGTTGGATATGGTTATTGTCCGTGAGAGGGGGGCAGAGAGTTCAGGAGCCTCACAGCCTGTGGATACAGGCTGTTGGCCAGTCTGGATGTTCTGGCCTGTATAGACCTGTACCTTCTCCCTGAGGGCAGCAGATGGAAAAGGTGGCGCGCAGGGTGATGTTACCTCTCTGCACAGCGTATCCTCGCAAACCTGCAGCCTTCTCCATTGCTGTAATAACTTCTGTACAGGGCTAGGTAGGGATCTCCTCGTTGGTGCATCAGGGGGGATTCCCTGTTCCACATACTCCCTCAGGATGAGCAGATCCATGTCCTTTTCTTGAGCCTCCTTCCAGTCATTCATCTGCGGCACCAGCCCCTGTGCATCCCGACGTGGAGCACTCGTGGTGTTTATGTAAGCTGTTTGACAGTCTGTGGGAAATCTAGAGAGAGCATCAGCATTAGCATTCTCTTTTCCAGCCCTGTACTTAACCTCGAAGTCAAAGGATGCCAGCTGTGCCACCCAGCGTTGCTCTGTTGCCCCAAGTCTAGCATTCTGTAAGTGGGCCACAGGATTGTTGTTGGTATACACGACAAACTTGGCACCTGTCAAGTAATCCTTGAACTTCTCAGTAATGGCCCATTTTAGAGCTAAAAGTTCCAGTTTGAAGGAACTATAGTTTTTGTCATTTCGTTCGGTGGGGTGTAGGCTCCTGCTGGCATATGCAATCACCCGTTCCTTGCCATCTTGCACCTGAGCTAACACAGCACCTAAGCCTTGATTGCTGGCATCAGTATAAAGTGCAAAGGGCTCCAGGAAATCTGCATAAGCCAAAATAGGGGGCTCGGTCAGAGCACATTTCAAGCTGTCAAAGGCTTCCTGACATTCAGCAGACCACTGGACCTGCATGCTTGACCTGCTAGAAATTCCCACGAGCAGAGCATTTAAAGGTCTAGCCAACCTAGCAAACCCTGGGACAAATCGCCTGTAATAACCTGCCAGGCCAAGGAAAGCTCTGACCTGACGGGTGGTCGAGGGAACAGGCCAGTTCTGGACAGCTTGGATTTTCTCAGGGTCCGGTCTTACCCCTTGTTGGTCGACAAGATGCCCCATGAACTTCACCTGACAGTGGAACAGCTTACATTTGTCCAGCCTCAGCTTCAGACCATGTTGCCACAGCTTCTGCAGGACATTCTCCAATTGCTGTAGATGAGTAGAGAAGTCAGGTGAGTAGATTATTATATCATCCAGATATACCAAAACAGATTCAGAAAGGTGACTACTTAGACACCGCTGCATCAGGCGCTGGAAGGTGGCAGGGGCATTACAGAGTCCAAAAGGCATGCGATCAAACTCAAACAAACCCAGAGGAGTGGTAAATGCAGTTTTCTCCCGATCCTTAGGATCCATTTCCACTTGCCAGTATCCACTGGCAAGATCCAGTGTGGAAAACCACTCAGCTCTGGTCAGACATGTTAAAGTCTCTTCAATTCGGGGGAGCGGGAACGCATCTTTATGAGTTACTGCGTTTAATTTTCTGTAGTCTACACAAAATCGCCAACTGCCGTCCTTTTTCCTCACCAACACAATGGGGGCTGCCCAGGGACTGCTACTCTCCCGAATGACACCTTTTTTCAGCATATCTGCTAGAAGTATCTTAATCTCTTTGTACATCAGTGGTGGTAAAGGGCGATATTTTTGTTTAATGGGTGGTGTATCACCTAGTGTTGGACCAAATCAGTTCTTCCGTAATCCTCCTCGTTCACAGCAAACACCTTTCGCCACCTCTGCAGCAGGGTCTGGAGCTCGACCTTCTGCTGGGGGGTCAAGTCTATGCCGTTAAGCAGTTGACTCACCTCCTCTTCAGGGATCGCAGGCTCTTCGGGCCCAGCTGCTTCAACTACGCCCACCTCGATCACACCATCGGATCCCATTGTCAGGCTAAGATCACTGTCCATCTCCACGTCCGACTCCTCCACCTGGTACAACTGGCCCATCTTCTGGTAGCGTCCTATAGTCACTTCGTATGGATTAGGGTTACAGACCCGGATAGGGAGCCTCCCTCCTTTGACTACTGACAGGGTTCGGGCTACCCCCCAGGGTCCAGCATCAGGTAAGGCCTCCACTAGTGCCAAGCGTTCTGTCCCACCCTTACCTTTACACGTCCGGCCCCAGACCATCACTTCACAGTTCGGGGGCACCTTGACTCCTCTGCGGCTAGCAGGTCGAACATAGCCTAGAAAGCCATCAGTCTTGGTGGTAGCAGTCTGTTGACAGACGGCAAACGCCTCTTTCCATGCTCTGCGGGACTTCAGCTTTTGAGGATGAAAAGCAGACTTGCCTTCGGCAAAAACATCATCCCAGCATGCACTAATAACATTCATACCAATAATTAAAGGGTGCGTGGAACAGTCATTTCTCACAACCACAACCCCTTTTCCTGGTATCTCCACCCCTTCTACCTCAAAATCCATGACCGCATAGCCTGAGTATGGTATCTCAAGTCCATTGGCTGCCTTTAAGGCGAACAACAGGGGTGTGTCAGTTTTATTCACTTCAGGGAAATGGAGATCCATTACCTGCTGTTGCACTAGTGTAACCTGAGAGCCTGTGTCTAATAATCCCGTCATCTTGACCCCTCCCATACACACCTCAATGAGTGGACATTCTCCCACAAAAGCTGTACTGGCCCCCTGATTGTTTGAATAGTCCCTTGTCCCCACCGCCTGGGCCTCGGCAGCGGGGTTTATTAGTTTAAAGGTGGTTGTTGGTCTAGTGTGCTCTGAAAGAATCTGGCAATATGCCCAGCTTGATTACAACGATGGCAAATGGGTTCTCCCTCTCGGGTCCAGTTATTAGCATATCCAGAACGTTTTGGCTTAAACCTTGATTTATTAAAAGCTGAGCCGGCTGGGCTTTGCTGTGGCAAGAGCGGTTTAATTTCATTAACAACATCTTTGACGAGATCTCGCATTTGACCCTTGACATCCTCCATAATTTCTTTTTTAAATGTCTCTTTCCAGTCTGGTTCATAAGGTGGCTTAACACACCTGGACTCACCCACTGCCAAGCACGTAGTTTGCAATCCCTGGTGTCCCAACTGTTCCTCCTCTAGGAGCAACGCCTCCCAATGGACTGTTGCAAAATCCTCTTCTGGATGGTGACGCACGTAGGCTCGCAGGGTTTGTGACAACGGGCCCTCCCGCAGGCCCAACAGCATCTGGTCCTGTAAACACTTTTCAGTAGGTGCTTGATTTGGATTGCGCTGTTGTAGCCTGCAGTGCAACTCCCTCAACCTTAAGGTAAAAGATTTTACCGACTCATTTTGTTTTTGTATACAGCTAAAAAACTGCGACCTCAAAACCGCTAGGGAGTTATTGTCACCATATAGAGAATCTAGATATGCGAATATTTTCCTAATCTGGTCTCTATCTTTTTCTTCTAACACGCTTACTTGACGCTTTGCCTCACCGCTTAAAGCCCCAATTAAAATTTCTACTTTCCGGGCCTCAGCTATTTCTTGAGCATTCAATAAACCTTGTATTTGTTCTTTCCAATCTCCATATGAAACATCTGCTTCAGGACCCTTATATTTTGGTACCCAAGGGGCACCCGGATACACCGGCATCATCATCTCTATATCTGCACTCCAGGTGCGGAACACTGCTCCCCAAACGTGTATCCTGTCGACAAACGCCAAAATTATGTAGCCGCTAAACTGGTGGAACTAAATCTTCACCACCACGCCTATACAAGCAGAAAGGGGAGTGAGTGGGTCAGAGCTCAGAGGACAGAAATTTAGCTGGCTTCAAACACACCATTTATTTTCAGGATAAAACACAGTCAGAACCCCAAATACAAGCTAAAATCCCCGTATACAATAAAAATAGTGTTTACAACCCGCTAAAAACCCTGCCGGCAGGAATGATTAAACGCTAAAAACACAAAGCTAAATGAATGTTTTTCCCTATACTAAAAACTCCCCCCCAGGGTCCTAATTCTCCCAGTCCCGCAACACACGGGCAAATTCTCCTGAGCTGAGAGAGACAGGAGAGGAACTCCTCTTCTGGGATGTGGACTCTCGCCAGCAGAAGACCAGGGAGGAGGCTCCTATCTCCACCTGACTGTGCGCAATCGTGCAGTCCAGCTACTCTCCACCTCCGCGCACGGCCTCCCTCGTAGCTCCGCCAGATGCAGGCAGAGGCGTACCCCTGCCCTACTGTGGATTTCACGCGTCGCCTCCCACGGTCGCTATTCTGTCCGTCGGGACTGGATCGCCGGGTTGTGCTGGCCGATCGCCGAATGTCTCGTGGCGCCCCACAGTCAGGCCAGAGGTCCTTCTTCTCATATGCTGGCTTGCACACGTTTTGTTTTCCAGCTCTCCACTTTTCGTGTGTCTCTCTCTTTTTAGTCTTTGCGCTCACTATCTCCCTTAAGTCAGTTTGGTGGCTGATAGGCCACCACGGGGAACGCCCCCACCTCACAGGTGCCTACAATTGTCCGCTTAATCCACAGTGGAATAATAAAAAACATATTGTTCAATCAACACTAAACACACACTATAAATATGGAGATAAAATCATGCAATAGGAATATCAATAAACAAACATGCAATATCACTATTACAATAAAATCATGCAAATAAAATCGACACCCTGTACCAACACAGTCTGATCCAAAACAAAATATAAAAACACAATTTTCCACTGTGTGACATTAATAAGTTTGAAACCACCACTCAACCCATTTGAGTTCAGATATATACACTTAAAAGGGCAGGTGCAACAAGCCAAAAATAAAATTAATAATAATGTTGTCCCCTGTTGAAGAAATAGACAAATCTACAGAGGCACAAGAGGCCAGGTCCAGCTCCATAGAGCGAAGACTAACAGAAAAGGGGCAGGAGATGCATGAACAGGAAGCCAAGAAAAATGAAAGGTCATTTAGCAAGGCATATGAGTCCTGGAAGGAGTTTGCAAGAGGAGTTAGAACAAAGCTGAAAGGTTTCTGCTCAAACGAAGACCTTGTTAGAACACAAACGGACATTAAGGCTAAAGAAGTATTAATGCATGAACTGTATGAGCCTATCCGACGTAATCATACTTCTACTCCAGATGTTGTCAAGAAAATGCGTGTGTTGCCCTAACAACAGAAATTTGTGATCTCATTAGTAAACGACTAGAAGATATAGATAAGACTTTTAATGACAGGCTCGAGAAGGAGCGTGTAAGGATGATATTAAGTAAGGAGGAGTATGGATCTGTTTTTGGGAAAACAGAAACAGTTATTTCAGAGCATTCAAAGGGCTCAGATTCATACTCTGGAGCCACCTCTACGACTTCTAGCAAACGTGTGGATGCCGAAGCTGACCTTGCAGCTAAACTAGAACAGGCGAAGGCAATGCAACGAATACATGAACAGCAAGCCAAGTTGAGTAGCTTAGAGCATGAGTGGAAAATCAAGGAAGCACAAATGATTGCAGAAATGACAGCAAAGCTAGAGGAAGAGAGAACTAAACTGCAACAGCTACAGGCAGAAAATGAGGTAAAAGTAGCAGCAGCCAGAGTGAGAGCTTACAACAACTACGATGGATTGGAAAGCCTTAAGTATGAAGCAGATGACAAATCACAACTTGATAGCCAAATCATTGAATCTCAGAATCCATTGAATCCACAGGCTGAATCATTTCGACCTCAGTGTGCACCACCTGAGATTTTGCAAAAGCAACAGGAGGTCAGCTTAACACAGGAGCTTGCAAGCTTGTTCGTCTCCAACCGTCTGCCTGCACCTGAACCCACAGTGTTCACTGGTAACCCTTTAAAGTTTATACACTGGAAGATATCCTTTATGGCATTGATTGGCCACAAACCCCTCCCCGCAGGAGAAAAAATGTTGTACTTGAAAAGTTATCTTGCAGGTGAGGCACGGAAGGCGGTCGAAGGATTCTTCTATCGAAACTCAGAAGATGCATATCAGGGTGCCTGGGAGATTCTTCAGGAGAGGTATGGAAGTTAATTTGTCGTCCAAAAGGCTTTCAGGGATAAACTGATGAAATGGCCAAAAATAGCTCCCAATGACCCAGTAGCCCTCAGAGAGTTTTCAGATTTCCTTCAAAGTTGTGCCGAGGCCATCCCTCATGTTAAAGGGCTGGCAATTCTAAATGATTGTGAAGAAAATCATAAACTTCTCAAAAAACTACCCGAATGGCTGGTACGCAGATGGGGTCGCGTTGTTGTGGATGAACTAGACAGATGTCAAGAGTATCCACCATTTGCTCATTTCACCAGATTTCTACAAAGGGAAGCTAGAATAGCCTGCAACCCCATTGCTTCTCCCTTCTTATTAACCACTAAAGTAACAGATGAAAGGCTTCCTAAGAGAACCAAGGCACTCAGCACCAATGCTCAAGCTAAGCACTCTGCAGGTAAACCAGGGACCTTAATTTCAAAGCCAAGACCACCATGCTTCGTCTGCAACGATGAAACACACGGTGTCGCCAAGTGCCCAACCTTTGCCACAAGGCTTCCTGATGAAAAGAGAGCTTTCATTCGTGAAAACCGTCTTTGCTTCGGCTGTTTAAGAAAGGGCCACACTAGTAAAGAATGCAAAAGAAGGCACACATGCACTATATGTGGTCGAAATCATCCAACTTGCTTGCACATAGAGAGAATTGAGGGAGCCAGTGAAATGTTAAACAGTGATTCACCATCTGCAGGAAATGAGACAAAGGAAGTCCGTAATGTCATGTCACACACATTGACAAGATACTCCTCAGCTACGTCTAGCATTGTTCCAGTTTTTGTGTCATTGACAGAAGACCCCCACAGTGAGATTCTCACATATGCTCTGCTCGACACACAGAGCGATTCAACTTTCATCTTGGGAGATCTGGTCTCTGCACTAAATGTGAAGACTCAGCCAGTGCAATTAAGGCTCAGTACAATGACAGCAGTAGACACAGTCATAGCTAGCAAAGTGGCTTGTGGATTGCAAGTTCGTGGGCTCCATAGTGAGTCGCATGTTCAGCTACGCCAGGCATACACAAGGGATTTCATCCCAGTCGATAAGTCTCACATTCCTACAAAGGACACCGCACTTCAGTGGCCACATCTGAGGCAACTGGCAAACAAGCTGCAGCCACTTCAAGACTGTGAAGTGGGATTGCTGATTGGCTATGATTGCCCATCAGCACTGGCCCCTCTAGAAGTCATTGTAGGGTCAGAAAACCATCCATTTGCTCAAAGAACCGTGCTTGGCTGGAGCATCATAGGATCAGCAAATCCATATCTTGATAGAAAGGAACATCAAAGCTTTGTACACAGAGTGGCAGTAAAGGAAATGCCATTGCCTCCGGTCAATGATGTGTTAAAGGTCCTAGAAATGGATTTCAGCGAAAGAAACTATCAAGATAAATATGTTTCTCAAGATGATGTTCATTTTGTAAAACTCCTCGGCAGCACAATCACAAAAAGGAAGGATGGACACTATGAGATGCCACTTCCTTTCAAGGGCAGCTCTCCACCCATGCTGCCAAACAACAAGCGACTGGCTGAAGCTCGTTTGCAACACCTCAAGAGGAAGTTAAGGTCCAATAGGCAGTACCATGACCTAGAGCTGGGCGATATGAGATTTTTTCATATCACGATATGTTTTTTTTTTCATTTCAGGCGATAACGATATCTATCACGATATAAGCCAAATAACTATATTTGTAAGATTTAAATGTGCCGTTGCTCACAAGTAAAATGTGAAATAATCAGCAGCTTGTTTTTATTTAAATATTTATTTCCCATAATAAGTTCAACAGGGTAGATGTACTTAAGGAACATGAGACTTTTTCAGATAAATAAAGGCAAATATTGCAAACTACACAAAAGGCAGCCGCTAAAGCGTTTAAGTTTCAAAATAGAACAAACGAAACAGACTAAATTGTCAATTCCACTTATTCTAAAAATAAATCTTAGTTTGTTTTACAGAAGAACAGACAAAACTGACTAACTTTTGTCAATATCAAATAAACTGAAAACTAAAAGGAAATTCTCAATCTCTCCTTGTTGTATAGCTGAGCTTTTCAAACAGTTTTAACAGTTACTTTAGTCTGACAAAAGCCGAATGACGAATTAGCGCTTCCAGTCAGAGACTGAGGCTACGTCCACACGTACACGGGTATTTTTGAAAACGGAGATTTTCCGTTTTCGTTTAAAAAAATAATCCCGTCCACACATAAAGGCAGAAATGAAGGAAAACGCTGCTATGAACATGCCAAAGCAGCAGGTGGCGCTAGATTCCTAACCGTGCGGAAATGTTGGCCAATCAGAAGTCTAGAAGCCTCGGTGGGAAAAAGTAAACAAAGCTGGGGCATAGAAGCAGAACCGAGTCGTATGTGTGGAGGGACAGTAACTGTGTGTATATGTAAGCATTTAAACACTGCAGAGAGTACAATTAACAGTATTGTATTGACGACAAACACCGACAACTAACGCCGAGGAGAGGGGCGGTGCTGACTCACGAGCGAAGCAGCGAGTGAATAAAATCAAACAGCCGTACCAGCCTTATGCTGTTCTGTGGTTTCTAAAGCTGCTTTATCACTGAGTAAATTAAGGAAATTATTTCTAAATGTCGCCTGGAGGACAAACAGATGTTAAATAATACGTCACGTTTCATTTGAGGTTTGATGCTAAACAACAGCAGGACTGTTAGAGCTTATGTTTTTACAGGAATGAATTATTTATGACGTTACAATAAGAGGCAGTTCCAGCAGAAACAGAGCCAGTCACAGGCTGTCACTGCAGAGAAGAAGTTAACTCATTTTTACTTTACTTAGAAAGCTTAGGTCTACTTTTCTGTGCATGTATTTATCCACACAGACAGATTTGGTCTTGATTACGGTTACAGTTTAAAAGCGGCAGAGGTGAATTTAACTGTGTAGCTTTGAAGCGCTCAAAGCAAAATTGTAGAAAAAAAACACACAGATGAAACATGGTGGATACATAGACGGACCAACTACAATGACAGAAGACGCGACTTAAATACACACAGAGAACACAGGGAGATTACACACAGGTAGGGAACACAGCTGGGAGTAATCAACAAGACGAGACAGAGGTAAAACTGAACACACACACGAGACGCAGACCTTCACAATAAAACAGGAAACAAGAACACTACACAAAGACGCAGACTCGACACTGAGAGACAGACAGAAAATGACACATGGAACTAAACCCACACAAAACATGAGAACACAAATAAATAGAAACATGGAACTCTAATAATAATCATCATAGCACCCAAAACCACAACAATCATTCAAAAATAAACTAACAATCAAAACTCAAAATACTGGTTCGAAACTGACCCAGAACCGTGACAGTACCCCCCCTCCAAGGGCTGGCTCCCGACAGCTCTAAACAAAAACCCAGAACAAAACCGAGCACCAGACCAGGGTGGGCGGAGGGGATCCAGGAAGGAGCGTCCGAAACAAAAAACAAGGAGCACAAGAGTCCAGAGTAAACCAAAAACACAAGAAAACAGTCCAAGAACACAGGACAACAGATCAAAAACAAAACCAGAGCTCAACAAGAGTCCGAGAAAAGTTCAGGGGGTCGACACGGGGGTCGACAACACAAGGACCAAGACAGTTCCGGAGGCCGACCGTGCACACGGCAACGGCGGCAGAGCAGGCAAAACCAATCAGGAGATTTGTAAAATAGCAATTGTGTATTTTGTTCACCTTGTATATATTGTTCACTGCAGCAGCCTAGTAGGCGTGACAAACCATTTTTGTTGATTAAGTTTTCTCCTGTTTTTCGTTTAGAAAGTTAGGTAAGTGAATTGTCTTTTGGTTGGTTTTCATTTTGTGTAGGAAAGTGTAGGGACCATTAGGGAGTTTTGTTTGTTATTTTTGGCACTGCTCACTGCTGAAGCAAATAAATGGCTTCTTAGCGCTTTAAAAGATACTACTGTTTGTGTTCTTTCTTGGGTGGTGCGTGAGTGGGGCCAATTTGTTGTTGCGTTCAATACACGCCTAGACTAAGAACGTAACACATTGAAGAAACCTGTAGCATGGCACATGGTGGACCCACTTTTCAGTCGGGTTGAGTTCTGGACTTTGACTGGATCGCTGCAGCACTTTGATTCTCTTTAAGCTCTTCTTATGGAGATTTGCTGCTGTGCTTCGGATCATTGTCCTGTTTCCTGACCCATTTTGGTCAAACTCTAGCTGTCATGCACATGGCCTCAGATTTGACTGTAGAATACTTTGGTGTGCAGAGATGTTCATGGTCATCTCAGTGACTGCAAGGTGTCCGAATCGCCACCCCTCCACTGATTCTGTCCTGTAGCTTCATAAAGTAAACAAAGGCAATCGCTGCAGTTTGTCAACAGATCAAAGTGAACTTCTCTTTTTATTGAGTGATATTATTGCTAATAATTAGCCTACACGCTGATCTGCTTTCTAGTGGCTGGAGCTCCAACAGAGTAAATGAATGTGAATGCATGCAAATTCCATTCATTGCTGGTTTCATATATAAAGAGTGAACATCTAGGCTTACAGTGTTGTCCGACAGTCCCTCCTTGGGTGTTTGCCATGCATTCTCTGGACACATAGAAGAAGCAGCAGAAGTCATCTGGTAGTTTATAAGCACTGATGGGTCTTAGATTTGGTAAATCACATAGATTAGATATTATATAGGAAATATATCAAAGTTCGCAAAGATTGTGAAATGGGGGTGTAAATGTTGGATTTTGGGGTTCCTGCATATGTAAGTGTAGAAGGAAATGAGGATTTGTACATATTACCAAAACATTAGGTGAAATTACAGTCATTTAATTTACAGATACCATTAGGCAAAGCTGAACTTAAACCTACAGATCATGGCAGGAGTACTGAGACATCAGTGATACAGGAAAGCATCTATACAACATTGAAAAACATGTTGGTTGTGGGAGGAGTGGGTAGGAGTGGAGTAGAAGAAATCATTTGTCTCGGGGTAGGACACACAGGTGCTGCAGCTGATAGGTAAGCACCCAACTAGACAGTGTGTGTACTGCACCTGAGTTTGTTCATGTAAGTGACGGCGAGTGCCTCACTCATGTCATTGCCTGGCCCTATTTGGTTCATAACAGACAGAAAGTACATTACCTTAAAAAGGTACAAGCTGCAACAGGTTTTGGCATTTATCCAGTAAAAACTGTCACTAACAGAGAAAGAGTCAGAAATTGCAACAAATATAACATGACAGTTTCTAAAAATGACTTAAATTGCAACAAATATAACATGACAGTTTCTAAAAATGACTTGACTGATTATAAGTAGAATACAAGGTCCGTACAATAATGCTGAGTCATAAATATACTCGGAAAACCGGTGATTTCTGCCAACATAAGGAAAGATATTGGAATTTAAGGATAAAAACACAGAAACTTCGTGAAACACCGCGTGAGTTGAGTACGAGCCAATGAGGGTACGAGCAAAAACAGGGCTCGTACTCAACCGACCAATCAGCACGCCCCTATGGTTTTCTGTCCGAAGGGGGTGAAGCAACCTGAGTCCAGGGTGTCATCATTCGGATTGGAAGTGGTCTGTGTGGCGGGTTTCTTCCTGTATTTATTGAAGGACTTTCTTCTCGGATATGCACTTCTGAGTAAGTTCTATGAACCAGTTGCTGAGTCTGCTAGCTTTAGCTTCCTACATTTGGGTAGTATTTGTGTAACCGGTAACAGCAAATGACCGTACAGTAGTACAGTGACACGTTAGCTCGTCTGACCTGACCGTCTGAAGCCAGCCAAGATGCCAACTTATATTCAACGGTGTCGATTTCCGTAATTGTACAAAGAAAACGTGCGCTCATTATGTGCTGTGTAAATGCTAAGTACACGCCGCATATCTGTGGTGGCAGTGGTGGCTCGCTGTGTGACGCAGTGTTTGTGTTGAAGAGCACCGGAGAGTTTGCTGCACAGAGCTCGTATCGTATACAAGACTGTACTGGGAGTAATCACTGCTAAATCACTTGATGTGACTCATCGGTGTCATTATATTAGGAACTGTTGCACAGATGCTGAGCGTTTTCTTGATGGTCCTTTTGTGATGTGTTGCTCGCTGATTTTGGCATTATGGATATTCACTCGGCATCACAGCAGACTGTACTTGCCAGATCTATCAAATTTAATGAGTTTGGGATGAGCTGGCATAAAGCACAGAGTAATGTAAGGTCCATCATTTAAACTTCCTGCTTCCCTCCCTATAGTGTTAACGGATATAACATCTGAGTCTCAAATTAAAAACCAGGCAGGTAGCCAAGAAGAAAGAGTTTAACATTGTACTACTGCCAAAAAAAATAGGAAACGGACAAATCAGCTGTTTTAGTCATTTGGAAGACACTCTGATTTTTCATTGTTTTGTCTCCTGAAAACCGCAGATATTTGTATTATTTTACATGAAACCGTTTTTTCTCTTATTTCCTGCAGTCTGACACTTGTGCCCATGCTCCATTTCCACACCTCAGCTGCCAATAACCACTCAAGAGGAAGAAGATGATTTTCACAGCCCGTTCAATCCTGTCACCACAAAGATCGTGCAAAAACCTCTCGAAGTAAGTTATTTATTGTGATAGACTTAGTATTAGAGTTGTCATATGTCTGAAAGTTTTCAAAACTGTTAGTTTGAAAGTTCTTTTGAGGCAGAATAAACCAGCTTTTCTAGCAAATAACTTTACCCAGGAAACACTTTGTGATTTAAAGGATGTATCCCTCTGTCTTTATTGTTTCTTCAGGATGTCTTCAAATCTGCATATGGCTTTCTTTGGCGCTTACTTCAATAGTTGACGCTGTGGGTAAGTAGGTTTTGCTAAAAAGTTTGTAAACTACTGTTAAATCCTCGGTTACATTAGATTGCTATAACTGAGAACAAGATTAGTTATAACTGACTGTATTAATAGGTTATAAAGTCATTTCTTCCTTCACCCTCGTATTCCTCACACCTCTCTTCTTCTCTTGCTCATTCCCTGCTATGGCTGTGGGATATTATATGTATCGATTTAGAAAATCAACTTTTACTGCACTGCAAACAACTGCACTCAGAAAACAACTTAAATATATGAAAGAAATATGATAGTATTCCCTTAAAAGTAAATACTGGCTAGACAGTGAGCTCCCTTGGTGGAGGTTTGCGCTCTTGGAGTGCTTCTTGTTTAGTACATGCATTTCTGATGTATATTTTTATTCTTAAACCTCTGTCTTGTTTCTTTTGTCCTTCAGACTGCAAAAACATCATATGTTCACTTGGCCAGCAGGTCATTCTGCCATGTAATGCTCCTGGAAATATGGTAGTCCTCGCCATGCAGTGGTCCAGACGTGACCTGACAGAATACGTGCTGCACTATCGTGATGACCAACTTGATCCAGACGACCAGGATCCGTCTTATACGGGCCGGGTAAACCTGACCAATACCCACATGCAGAATGGGGATTTCTCAATGATACTGATGAACATGACGACTGCTGACATTGGAACATACGAGTGTATAGCCTTCCAGAGAAGACCAGGGATGGACTCTGAAATCCTCAGCATCGTAAACCTGAATGTCAGTCAGTCAGGTGAGTTTGTGCTCATGTCAAATGATGACACTTTAAAAGAGTTTTCACCTCCTTGACTCCTGACAATTCACACCAATGCATTTTTTTTTCTCGACAGATGAAGGAAGCAGGAATGGAGTCAGCAGTGGCGCAGCTACAGGAAGAAACCATCTTGGTCTCATTGTGTCACTGTCAGTTATTGCAGGGATCATTCTGGTGGCTGGTATTCTCTAATCTATATTAGGTGCCAAACTAACATTGGATCCTCAGCTTCCCCCCACTATGAAATGACATCAACATCTCAGCATGTCTAAATTAGAAAGACCCTCAAATTTATTCCAAACATCTAAAACTTAAAATGACAGTTAAAAGCTGAGGTGTGGCTTGTAGTGAAAAGCACAGAGAAGTTAATTAGAGTAGAATAATAGAAGCTCGGATCCATTTATCGTTTAACCTACATTAAGCAAATTCAGATTGTGGTTCGGCTCGGAACCACTTTGATTTGTGCCTTTGTCATATGTTTTCTAATGCTGGCCGTATATATGTCACGTGATAGATTGGCTGGGATTTTTTAGAGATTTCTTTGCACTGTTTACCACTAAGAGCGCTCTGGAGCCCATCGAGAATGAAATTTTAACTTTGGTTAAAAAAAAAATTACCGAAAGAATTTATATTTCATAACGAAGTCAACAGAGCAAACATTATGGCGCACAACAAGTTCATGCACCAAATTTGGAACGAGTCCAAATTAAGTTTCTTTCAAAGCTTTACTTCACAACATGAACCTTAACAAGTCATACACTAAATGTGTAAACCTTATGCAAAAGTATTTATTATAATGCACTGAAACTTTTTCTTATTTATTTATTTGGTTTTTAGTATAAAGGTGCTTTTAAAACTCCTAAATGAAAAAAGGTCCTACGTTTTCCCGACAGAATTTTGTGTGTTTTACATCCAAGCACAAATTTCCTGAAAAGAGAAACATGTTTTTATTGAAGTTACTTTCTGCCAGTAAAATGTTTTCATGTTTGCAGATCCGTTTTGTCTTTAGGTTGTTCTAGCTGCCAAAAACAACAGTGTTGTGGTGCTAAGAGGGAAAAGTCCCGTAAATTGTTTAGTAAGATTTAAATTATGAGGGATTTTTACTGACACCGTCTTGATGTTTTCGAACTGGACATGACAATGAGGGATGGATCTCTCTGAAAAACTGAGTTTACTTACAGGGTACCCACACGCTTAAGGTATTACCCTGCTTCATCTCCCTTATGACTCTCATGGGGATCATGGTTTAGAAAGTGAGCATCATGTTTATCTCATAAGACTAGAAAAAGGTGGCTGACAGCATGAACTCATCTGGGAGATGTTTACAGAGTTCACAAAGTAAATCGCCAGTCGACCCCAAGCTGTTCAAGTATTTAAGCATTATTGTATTTTCACTAAAGCACTGCATTATACTGAATAATAGAAGTCTTTAACTTTGAGTAGCATTCCAGATGTGGTTATGTATTATGTGATACTGTATGGTAGACAATGTGCCCATTAAGCATTAGGGCACTTTATTAGATACTTTATCAAATGTTGAAAGTTGAATGTGAAGGATCATAGTCAGAGGGCTGTGGGACATTGGCTACCAGCTGCTTATCACTAAAGGAAAGAAAGGTGATTCATGCCTTACGTTTTTATCTTCTGTCGTTTTCTGCTTCATGGCCTGATTACAGTGAATTTGTGGGACCATACTGTATGTTTTTTGACTCCCCAAGAAATGCATTAGGCACATACAGAGTATACATTTTTGTAGCAATAATAACTGCTCTTTAACTGTTGAAATGGATGTTTTCAGGTACATGATCACATTTTTACCTGGTTAATGAAATTTCCTTGGTATCTCTAACAAAAGGGTAATGATAAGTGGCCCTATCATTATATTTATAGCGACAGTTTCATGTCTTTCAATGTGCTTTCCTATGTTACACTATTTAACATTGTGTTTGTTTTTATTTCCTTGGTCCAAAAAAGTTTGGGTTTAGTATTTTACAAAGGGCAAAGCATCCATACTTTTTACTGTGATGATGACATGATGACACTAAAGCCTTGAAACAAACTTTGAATATTTGTTCTTACTTTGTGAGTCTGTATATTGCTATGAACTGTGCTTTTTTTAAAAACATTTTTACAATGGAACATTCCAAGTGCCATCGTTTCTTTTGTATGTTCTGCACATGCTCTGTACAATCATGACCCTGAGACCAATAAAGATCTATTTATTCTTTCACTTGAGTGTGCCGCTCTTGTTGAGTCTTTATGGTTCACATAAAGATAATGTAGAGCAGAATTTGCGTTTTATTTTTTTTTATTAGTTTACATTTTTGTTTCCTCTTTAAATGTTTAGCTTTTGTTATTTTCAATGTCTGTTTTAGTTTTTAATTGAGAATATGAGGACTGTCAAATGGAAGATAGGTGTGACGATACACATATATACTAGCCTAATGATAAAATGGATCAGTTTGGCAAATATATTTTACAGTGTTTATTTATTCGACAAAATACGTTAAATGTCACCGTTATTATTGGCTGGCCGGAAACAGCGGGGGTGTCCAAATTCAGAGGCTGCTTCCACCTGAGGACCCGCCTTCGCGGTCTAAAGAAAGCCGCGTAGTACGTCACGAGCTCCCTCGGTGGAGTGAAACTGCGTCTGCTCCTTGCTGTCTAAAATGTAACCGGGCGCTGGCGTCAATTCTCCACCGTCTCACACTTTGTTTAATCAGTTTTCTGTTTGACGTTTATTCAGCTTTGTGAAAACCCCAGAGGACCCCTCCCGAGGGATTAATAAAGTTACATTTAAAGGAGCCAGCATCAGCTGAGAGATATAGAGGAGAACAGGGGGACAACAGACAGCTCTCTGTAGTTGACAGACTGGTAAAAACATTGAAAACAGTTTTTAGATATTTGCTTCCTGTATTTGCAGAAGTATCTCCAACACAAACTGTAACAGCTGCATGCAGGGAACCACTCAGTCATGTTTATCCTGCAGGACAGGATCTGACAGGGAAAGAAGGAAAAATAAGGGAACCACGGACAACTTTGATAATGCTTTGATTTATCCACAGTACATTTAGTTCAAATATTGTTTCCATCACAGAGGGATTGTGCTGGTTTCAGTGGGGAAAGTATGCAGCTCATTTAAATGTTCAAAGAGCTGTGAAAAGTTGTCCGTTCATAAAGTGTGTCAGTATTTTATAAGGATGCCATGTTTCTGTATCATCTCTCTCCTGTCAGAGCCTCTTCCAAACATCAGCCTGTTTAATGCTCTCATATCTTCAACATCTCGAGTAAATTATACTGCACAGTTTTCTCTCCAATAAAAGAATATTTACTGCATGAGTCTGTTTTCCATTTTATCTGAAACATTCAAGGAGATCTTTTACTGTATTTTGGTGATATTGCCCTTAAATGTGACTAAAGCTTTCATACAGTGGTGATCACGGACATAACTCTGAGATCAGTCTGACTGAACTCTGAAAATCACTGAGTGTTATTTCACAGAACCATAATTAGATTAACTCAAACGGAAACACGCGGTGTTAAACAGTAGTATAATTATCATTAACTGTCAAAGTAAGTGCGTATTTTGCTTGTTTCCGTTTCCATCAAAAATCGAATTAATTAATAATTGTTTGATTTGTGTTGATGAAGGCCTGCCTCCTTCTCCTCACAGTCACTTTTTACGAGACCATGAGTGTGTTTCATTTTTTTGTTCTGTCAGTCTTGGATGTGACTCCTGAAAAGAGATTCACCATGATTCTGGTTCTCCTTTCACAGTCAGTACTGCTGGTTTCTCTCTCAGACTGACTGAAGATGAGTGATCTGGAGTCTCCAGGATCCAGCCGTCTGTCTGTGACCGACACAAAGTAAGATACTGTCTCTAATGTACACGAAGGAAATAGAGAACATAGGTGAAATCAGTATGTAGAAACAATTACAAGTTTAAAAGGACAAGTAAGATTGAGTGGGAGAGGACTGGTTTAACAGGAAGAAGAGAAAATTCCACAGTATCCGTGCAAAAAGTTTCACTTTGAAATCTTTAAAAGAATGTGGACAAACAGGTGGACTTGGTGTCAGTGGAGTTTACTCCTGGAAGTTTGAGATTATGATGATTATTACTTCAAAAACACCTGTACAGACGTTTATCACTCATTCCATACCAGCGCAGTGCCCAGTAACACTTTGAGGTGACTGGAGCTTTATATATAAAATGAATGCAGTCCGATCAGTTTATGAGAATAGTCAAAGTGACTTTGGTAATATTAGTTGCCAATTTTTAGTTGGTATTGGTTTGTAAGATTAGTTTAAAATAAAGACTTCATTTTAACTGAATTTTGTTACGTCTCAAGAATTTGGACGTTTAGCCTTAAGGACAAACCTAAGGAGGAGGTTGGACTTTAGAGTTGAGCCCAGAGATGTACGGCTGAGTGAGGGGCTACTTTTTGTCATCAAACTAAAAAGAAATAAAATGTAGGCTTAGAAGACACGGTTGGTTGTTTGGTTCAGCATCTCTGAATATCTTCAGAGCTGTAGAGGCTTCAGAATGTAGAAGTTTGGATGGAAACTCCAAATACTTGAAGCCCACAAGATGCATCTTTAAAAAGTCAAAAAGAAGCGAAGAATTGCTGTCGCTAAAACCAAAATAACATTTATAACAACAACAAAAGTGTATGATTTGGTAATATGATTGGAATGGAACAAATGGATTCTGAAAATCAGAGATTGAGTTTCCAAGTGAATAATGCAGCTGAAAAATTTTCCTGTTATATGAAGACTTTTAACCTGTAGTTCAGTATTGATCTGCCACAGTCAGCGAACAAAACTGCCAAAAAGGAAAAAGACATTAAGATCCTCAAAAGCTTGGCATAATATAGTCATACATTTTCACCTGAATACATCTGCCCTGTGCAAATCCGTTTCGAAGGCCTTTGCAGCTAATAATGGTCAATATATTAATTTAAAGAACACAGAAAAACAGCTGGTTCTTTTTCAGGGTTTCATAGCTTTTTTGTGTAGAATGCCAAGCTTTAATATTATAGAGATTTGCAAGTATCTACAAAGCATGATATGATGTGAAGTTCAACATCTGGGACACGTGTCCCGCTATGCATTGCAGAAAATGACTCAATCTCTTAGTACAGCAAACAAACAATGCAGGAGGGCGGGAAAATAATGGTCTCCTCTGCCGTGGCATCAGAAGTTGAGAATTGACGGGACAAAGTGTTGGGTTTCTCGTTTTGGGTTGCCGGGTCTATAGATCATAACACAGTTGAACCAAGCAAAGGAGAGGGCCCACCTGGTTTGTCTTGAGTGGCTGCTGTGAGATATGCAAGATGCTTGTGGTCAGTCAAACGATGAACAATGAGCAGGTGTTCTGCTCCCTCCCGCCAGCTAGCAGTTCCACTTCTCCCACGTCATAGTTTTGCTCAGTTCGAGAAAGACAGCAGAAGGGAAAAAGCTGCATTTTCCCTTCCTTGTTCTGGAACAAGATGAACTCCATCAACGATAAATTGTTGGGTGGTCACACACAGCTGACTGCAGCTTTCCAGTCTTATAAACAGTACATTTGTACAATGACTGAAACCAGCCCACTGGCTGTGACGTCAGTTCCTTGATCATGAATATGCAAATTGTCATGACCATTGATCAACAATCATTGATCAAAGACCATTGATCGTGGAATAATCTTCCACACTGCACCTAACGTGACAAACTGAAAGCAGTCATTGGGTGGGAAACCTTGAGGAGAACACTTTTGACCTTAGAGAAGAGCTCTGCATAGAAAAGGATCAGGTTTGAACTTAGTTTGTGCAGCTGTACCTTTAACTAAGGCAAGTTCCTGCATCAACTCGTCCTGTTGTCTTTTTGAACTGTGCTTCACTATTCACTACAGATGAATGCACTGTAAACACCTGCGTGTGAGTCACTTTGGTCACTTTGACAGTTGCACTGGTAATAATAATTTTCCCTTTGTGTCCTCAGAGAGAACAGTGATGTTGGTGTGGAGGAGGAGGAGCAGTTGTCCTGCTGTGCTTTGGGTCAAGATGTCTCAGAGGATTCAGTCGCTACCAGTTGTGGCATCTCTGTCCAAAGTAAGAGTCGGTATCCGTGTGCTGATGAACACATTTTTGAAAACTTGACTTCTTGTTTTGTAGGTGCATGAAAAAGATTTCATTCGATTTTTTATGGTATAGGTTTTTTTCCTGTTTTACTTTGAATGTTGTTTCCTTTCATGTCTCACGTTAGTTTTACTTCCTGCTTTGTGATTGTCTTAATTATTTTTCACCTGGTTTGCTAAAGTTCAGCTGTCATGTTCCCCACCTGCTCACAATATCAGGCAATCCTCAATATATACTACTCAAAACAATCAGAGGAACACACTGAAAACATAATGGCTCTCGCGCGGAGAAAAACATGCTGGAGATCAATACTGATGCAAACTGGGTGATGTGTTAGAAACGAAAGGATTCAATTGTTTGTTGGAAATAAATGATCAAAATACTGGATACTGGCTGAATCCAAATACAAACAGAAAATCAGAGTAAAAAACGCTGCAGCAGGCTTTTCCATTTGGCTCTGATTTCATAGCAGCAGCTCAAAATGAAATAGTTTGTATGGCTGCGTGTGCTGCTGGGCCAAAAGTTTAGCTGGTCATTTGTAGATTTTTAGATGAAATAAAAAACAAAAAAAAACACTCAACAAAAGATCATCTAAAGAAGAGCAGAGTTCATGTACACACTTTATTAAGCAGCTACTGTACAACAAGAACAGAATCATGTAAATGGCCAAACAACAGCAACAGTAATCCCAGGGTGTAGCACAGCAGGCAAAGAGACGCAGTAGCACAGAGAGAGTAAAGGATCACATGGAGAACAAATGGAGCGCGCTCACGAGCCCTCTCTTCGTACAGAGCCAGAAACGTCTGACCCACAGAGCTCACTAAGACGACAATAACTCGTTTTTCCCACACAGATTACATATAACATCACACTGAATGAAATTACATGTAGCAGATTACATGAACTATATAAGATGAGGATTCGCGTATTAAGCATATTCAGAACTATTTCCTTCCATTATTTTCTTGGGTTAACAGTTTTTGTTGCTTTTCTGCTATCGCTTAAATTTTATTCATATAGCACCAAGTCACAACAGCCACCTTAAGGCACTTTATAGTGTTAGGTAAAGCCTCAGTAATAAAGCCTCAGACAACTCCCTACGAGCAACGACTTGGAGACATTAAGAAAGAAAAACTCTCTCTTTGTACAGTCGAACACTGAGACGGAACCAGGTTCAGTGACGGGCCGCCATCCACCACGACTGGTTGGAATGAGGGGAGGAGGGCAGGATAAAACCTGCAGGCTGAGAGCAAAGTGCTCCATCTATCTGATATGATACTGTGAGGCCTCTCAGATAAGATGGGGCTGTTTTATTATGGCCCTTTTTATGTGAGAAGCATTTTGAATTCAGCTCTGGATTTAACAGGGAGCCAATGATGTGAAGCCAGTATGAGGGGGATTTTCCCTCCTCTTAAAATGTCTCATTAGGAACATTTTTAACAGTTGCTTCTTGTCTCTGCTGTGACAAAAAAGGGTTCTGATTATGAATCAAAATGTTTTAAATAAGTCACACACTGGTTATAACTTAATGCCGAAAATGTCATGTTACACGATTTACTATTTTCTGAAGCTTATTTACAATTTACAATGCTTAACACCATTCCCATCCCTCCCGTCAAAAGATAAAAGTCTGTTTTTCATGCAGTTTCACACACTAAAGACATTTCATTCTTTTTGGTTTCTTGTTGTCAATCAGCAGATGCGAGTCTGGAAGAGGTTTTAGAAGAATATAAGATCAGTCTGAGGAGGAGGTTTGAAAGTGTGACTGAAGAAACTGATAATACAGGAAGTGGAACCCTCCCGAACAGGATCTACACTGAGCTCTACATCACAGAGGGACAGAATGAAGACGTTCATAACCAACATGAGGTGATGCAGCTGGAGACAGCTTCCAAGATGGAGGCTCTTGATGACATTACAGTCAGGTGTCACGACACCTTTAAAGCCTTACCTGACCAACAGAGACCCATCAGAGTGGTTCTGACCAACAGCGTCGCTGATCAGAGACGAGCAGTACAGTCTTCTGGAGCTGCTCCATGTTTTCCATCCAACATTACAGAAGGTCACAGCAGAGAAGCTCGCTGTCTGTAAACTTTTGTTCATCTTTGACGGCCTGGATGAAAGCAGACTTGGATCATTGGATTTCACCAACGGGAAGCTGCTGTCTGATGTCACAGAGAAGTCATCAGTCAGCCAGCTGCTGACAAACCTCATCCAGGGGAATCTGCTTCCCTCGGCTCTCGTCTGGATAACTCCCCGACCTGCAGCAGCCAATCAGATCCCTCCTAGACGTGTTGACAGGGTAACAGAAGTACGAGGCTTCACTGATGCCCAGAAGGAGGAGTACTTCAGGAGGAGATTCAGTGATGAAGAGCTGTCCAGAATCATCTCCCACATGAAGACATCCAGGAGCCTCCACATCATGTGTAGAATCCCAGTCTTCTGCTGGATCACTGCTACAGTTCTGGAGCACATGTTGACTACAGAGCAGAGAGGAGAGCTGCCCAAGACCCTGACTGACATGTACTCACACTTCTTGTTGGTTCAGATGAAGAAGGGGAACAAACATGTGGGGGGACATGAAACAAGTGAGATGGCTGAAAGGAAATTTCTTCTGAATCTGGGGAGGCTGGCATTTAAACATCTGGAAAAAGGAAACACCTTCTTCTACCAAGAAGACCTAGATCAGTGTGGTCTGGATGCTACAGAGGCCTTGTTGCACACAGAAGTTTATACGGAGCTCTTTAAACAGTGTTTGTTAATCTTGAAGGTGGCTTTTATTTGTGATTCAGGTCTCAATGTCTCTTTGTGTATACTTATATGCAGAAGTAACACAAAAGAAGAAGTGGGAGCTGGCCTGACACCAGTAACTGACTTCCAGTGAAAGCTTTGGCTAATAATATTTTTTAGCGAACATTTTTCTTGTAAAACAAAGGGGGGCCTAGCAAAAAAGGTTTGGGAACCACTGCTCTACAAGGTTGGCGAAATAAAAAAAAATGTATTAACATTTTTTTATTTGGACTTTTATTAGTCCAAATTTTTTTATTTGGACTAAAAAAAATGTTCGAAGTGGACTAGGTGCTAATTTTCAGATGTCAGGTCTACATCTAGAATCAAAATGAGCACATACATAAACAACCAAAGTGAAGCATTAAGACAAAACATAGCAACGTCAAACAGCGTCCACACATTTTGCCACAAATACATGCAAAACAACTAAATTGGGCCACAAAAGTGATGTAAATTGACCAAACTAAGACACGAATCAGACAAAAACAGATGCAGGATGATCACAAACAGACACGTCGGCTACAAACTGATGCAAAATGACTAAAATCACACGTGTAACACTTTCTACATATTTGACAACAGAAGAAAAACACAAACAAACTTGGAATGCATTTTTAATTTGGATTTTTTTTATTTCATGCCGAATTAGATATTTTAAAAATCAAGCCAAAGTCTCCTCCCTGTTTGTACTGTAAGGTCAAAGCCCTACTGTACTACAGAGAACCCCAACAATCAAATGATCCCCCTCTGAGCAAGCGCGAGGCGACTGTGGGAAAGAAAAACTCCCTTTAACAGGAAGAAACTTCCAACGGAACCGGGCTCAGAAGGGACGGCCATCCGCTGCGACCGGTTGGGGGGATGGAAATCAAAAGGAGACGAGATGGCGTGAACTACAGTTCTAAAATTTGGATTTGAGGGCTGATCCCAAAATTTTATGGTGATGTTTTTAAAAAAAGGATTTGGTGCTAAAAGTCTGCTTCAAGATTTTAAAAGAAGCAGGGCAGTGGGAAAAGCCAAAATGGTCATTTTAATGATCTCTGGCTTTAGTGAACCACCTGAAGGGTTTTAGCAATGTTTTTCCCACCGCAGAAAAAAACCTGGATATTTTGGACGTCTTTGGGGGACCCGGGATGACTCCGAGAGTGATTTTTAGATGTCTAATCAGAGCCTCATCAAAAGATGAATCATTTGCCATCAAAGCCTTTAAGACATTGTCTGGGGAGCCAAACTCCTTGATGAGGCGTTTGGCTATTTTCTTGATGAACTTTGTCTTGTCATTTGTCAGACTTGTGGCAGACGCTGTGCTGCTGAGTTCAGGCTGCATTAGATTGCTCAGACGGTTGATGACCGTGTCTATTTCTTTTGTAGTAGTTGCGATCCGAGCAGCAAACTTTTGGGTCTCAGGTTTAGATTTATAGATGACTCTCATGATAAGGAGCAACGCAAGGTCATTGGAAATTTTCTCAACATCAGAAGATGAACCTGACACAGAATCCATCTCTGATATTTTGGAGGAATCTTTGAGAGAGTGTTTCAGGCTCAAGGCTCCAGATGATTTATCTGGAGAAATGCTCCCAGGTTGTGGCGTTCGAGGTGACTTGTCAGATGCCACAGAGCATTTATCTGGAGAAATGCTCCCAGGTTTTGGTGTTGGAAGTGATGCACCAGATTCTTTTCCTCTGCCATCTGAATCAGGGCTTTTTTCCTGTGTTGTGGTCTGTGTTCTTTTAATAAAGTTGTGGATGTCTTCCAGGGCCCCAGAAATCTTGTCCATTTGAATCATTTGATCTTTCTCTTCATTGCAGAAGAGTAAAAGCTTCTGCAAAAACCTTTCTACTGTGTCATCTATGAGGACATAGAGGACTTCAGCAGAAATGCGACGCTTTGAGCCCTGTACTGATTTCGGAGTCCTGGAGATGACCGTGTCTGAGAGGGACCTACCCATTAGAGGTATGGGGATTTGATAGCCTCGATCCACCGTAAGTAGATCAAACAGGTTTGCCACTAAGTCCTCCGTAAAATTCCTGATATGCCCACTATTTTTAAAGTCCCCCAAGGTCTTATCGATGAGGAAGAGTTCTTCTTTCTTTGTTAATTTGTCAAATAACTGATTAACGTCTGATCTAATGACGTTAAAGTCGACTGAAGAAGAACGTTTAATTGCGGTTCCCAGGCTTGCCGTATGTGGAGAAGGGGAGCGATGAGCCTCTGTACTCTGGGGAGCAGCCGTTTCAGGTACTGACCCTGGGAGAATGAAAACTATACTTTCATTGGAGGGCGCAGTTTCCTTCTTGGGGTGATTGCAAATGTTTTGTAGACAAACAAAATGTTTCCTGTTTGCCTTTATTCTTTTTTTCAGCTCTGTTTTCATTTTTTCAAATTGTTTTTTTGCAAACATGGAAAAGTTGTGTTTGCGTGCTTTGAGCCTGGCGTGTGAGGTGGATGGCACACATTTGGAGAAGAAGTGTCTCACCTTGTGGATAATTAAGCCTGCATTAAAGGCAGGTTTGGGTAAGTTACATTTCTCACAGAGCTCTTCACTGCTTGAATCCATGTTAGCAAGTATCTCACCTACGATGTCAACTGCAACCATTTCTACTGGGGTTGGAGCCTGGATACTTTGTGTTTCTGCAGTGGGTTTTATATGGCTTTGTGATTCTTCTGGGAGCTCATCTTTATCTTTTCCTGTCATCTCTCCATCTGAGCTCCTTGTTGACAGAATAACAGAAATCTCTGCGATTGCTGATTTCACTGATATTTTTGAACCAGTACGTTCTGTACTGGAATGAGACCCATTTGTCCCACACTGGCAGCGCAGCTTACATGCTGCATACCTTTTCAGGCATGAGGCAGCGCAACAAACCATGCGGTGTAGTTTCTTAATACTACTAAATTTGCCGCTAACATAAACGGCAGGGTCTACTGGGAAATCGGGGCTTTTTTCAATCAGTGCAATGGTTGAGCTGACCTTTTCTGAGATCTCTTCCTCAACCATCAGCGTCAGCTTGTCAGCGCTCTTATCTTGCTGTTTTGAGACATTAAGAGCGCCGGCGATGGCAGCTGAGATCGAGTCTCCGAGGGACACCCTTATTTTCCCCTCATCCATAAACTCTTCCCTTATCATGGGTTCCTGAATAACAGAAAGGGCAATCCTCAGGATGCTGGCAGAGGCGATCTGAATGATTTCAGAAATCATATCAGCGAGCACGGCATGGACGCTGGAGTCGCATTTTCCATTTTCTATAATGCTCCACTGAACTTCAGAGAGCCTTTCAAAGCACCTGTTGATTGGCGGGATAATCTGGTCTGGTGTGACCACGATTGAATTTTCGTTGATGGTTTCCATTGTTGTGTCACAAATTAGATTTTCTCCGTTTGAGCGTGTGAGAATTTTCTTGTATTACAGAGCGCCGACTGCTGAACGTTTTGCAAACACATGAGCATCGAGTTCTGATTTTTCTGTCTGAGAGCCGTTATTTATAGGCTCGGTTGTCTGTGACGTTACTGACAGACCAGCGCGAACGCCTTTGATCTGCCAGTGACGTCACAAGAAACGCACGCGGAGAGGCGGCGTTCCTTGCGCGCTCACAGATTTGAATGACGCTTTGGAGTTGACGGCACGCCGCAATGCATTGTGGGAGCCCGGCACCATTTTCGGGGTCTACGAATCAAAACAAACACGCTGTGTTGGAACGACGATTACAAGATGCTTAAAAGCAGTTCCTGACCCACCAGGATTCATTGGAATCATAGGTTGGAGGACGTTTTGGGGAAATGGCCGACGGTCGAAGCGGAGAAGAAATAAACTCTTAAAAGTTAGTTCTGGGTTTTTATCCCACTTCATATATACACCAGGACACATGTTAGCATAATGAAAGAATTGTAGAATTAAGTGGAGTCAACAACAGCAGCATAGTGCAGTCATATCACAAATGTTAGCGTAATGAAAAAGTCTTACAAAGTCAAATTTAGCTAACCTTCGGCTAAGTTACGTGACGTTAGTGATATCGCCACTTAACGCGGCTCTTTGGTCGGTTAGTTAGTGTCATCCAGGGAAGACGGACGTTGTTTTGCTGTGCTGTATTTTTATGTGAAGTGTATATATATTTTTTTTATATTGCATGTATTTTGTGCAGTGTTTTATTTAGTTTGCATGTTTTTAGTTGCCGGTGTTGTGCCAAAAAGTGATTGTCTGCCAAAAACTGATTTCCGGTATTTGCCAAAAAGCGATTGCTCATATTTAAAGTGCTATAAGTAACTTGTTGGGCTATAATATGTTAAACATATGTCAAATGCATCCCTTATGGATGACATAAAGTCATCTTGAGCCACAAACAACATTCGTGTAGCAAGATACAAGCCGCAATCAGTTTTTGGCAGCGACTTTTATATAACCTTTATTTATGCAGTAAAAAAAATCTCATTAACATTAAAAATGTATTTTGTAAGAGTAAGTTGCCCAACAGGACAGCAGAAATGGCAGCAAATATTACAATAGTTCTGTAAAAATATTTTAAGTGGGGATAAAGGACCGGATTGGTTATAATGCAAGTACAAGTTGTAAAGATACTTAAAAAACTGATAATTTTTTAATTCTTTATGTAACCCCTTTGTATCCCCTGCTCACCGAAGTCTATTTACGAACATACGTAAAGATATTACACATAAAAAATACACAGAAACACTGGAAATCACTTTTTGGCAGACAATCACTTTTTGGCACAACACCGGCAAATTGTCCTGGAGAGACTCCGCCTTTTCCCCCGTTTTTACTAATTGGACACACCTGAGAGAAAAGAAAAGGTAATTTACAGAGTGCTCAAGGACACATAAGAGGTTTGGAGCCGGTGTTCAACAAAAATGTAACACGGAGAATGCGAGACAGACAGAGGAAAGACACAGACGATCAGAGGGGAGAGCGAGAGACGATCAGAGAGTAGAGATGATCAGATGGAGCAGACGACCAGCGACTGGGAAGAGAGATTACCAGCGACTGGAAAGGGGAAACGATCAGAGGAAAAAAAGGCAGATGACCAGCGACTAGGGACGCGTAGCGGCAGTCTGGTGGCAATAAGGACAAGAGCCAGCTCGTGCACTGCGGGAGAACAGAAGCAGTGAGACCGCGGTGCCGATTGCAGTTTGAGGAAGCGGCGGGCGGAGTTGAGAGCTCTGCCCACCCGGGTAAGTCTTTGACTTATCCTTTTTATAAAGTAAACTGCCAAAGGAATAGTGACTGCCGCTCCCTCCCTTTCTTCAGTGCACCAGGACGTGGAATGCGGGGAGGAAGGCGAGGACTCCGCTGGGTTTCCCTCTTTTAATACTACGCTGGACCTCTTAGTTTTCTGTGACTTTTAGGCCGTGGTGGATTCCACTGGACTTCTAATGTTGTGTGTTATTGATTTTTATTGTGTCTTCCCTTGGCCAAGGTTGTTTTAATTCATTTTATATTTTTAACTATTTAAACATAATAAATTATATTTTTAATTCTACAGTTTTTGTATCGTGTGCTTTTCCCTCGGCGGCTCCACTGCTCTGCCCGCTTTGAGGAAGGTTTCCTTCCTTTTAAAAAACCATCTTGGAAACATAATCAGCCTTTCCGCTCCGGTGTCATATTAGTTTAGGTTTGTGCCGAAGCTGGGTCTGTTTGTCGGTGTGAAGCCAAACGTGCTTTAACGTTTTAGGAAACACCGAGCAGATGGTTCATACTTGCCAACATTCAAAGGGCTGTTGGGGGGGGCAAATATATTTTACAGTGTTTATTTATTCGACAAAATACGTTAAATGTCACCGTTATTATTGGCTGGCCGGAAACAGCGGGGGTGTCCAAATTCAGAGGCTGCTTCCACCTGAGGACCCGCCTTCGCGGTCTAAAGAAAGCCGCGTAGTACGTCACGAGCTCCCTCGGTGGAGTGAAACTGCGTCTGCTCCTTGCTGTCTAAAATGTAACCGGGCGCTGGCGTCAATTCTCCACCGTCTCACACTTTGTTTAATCAGTTTTCTGTTTGACGTTTATTCAGCTTTGTGAAAACCCCAGAGGACCCCTCCCGAGGGATTAATAAAGTTACAGCTGAGTAGTGAGTTGTATGTGAGGCTGGACACTAAGGAGAAAATGATTTTTAATGAATGGCAAGGCACATAAATTGTGCTGGAAGAGAGTAACCAAGTATAGAGATGGAAATGTGCTAATGTGAAGAAAGTGTGTTGAGAAGGAGTACTTTGGACGAAAATTGAATTAGAGAAGGAAGTGAGGCAACTCTGAAGAGGATGGAGACGGGAGGCATAGAGAGGGTAGGAGTGAAGGCTATGATAAGGTGCGAAGAGAGTAACTGTGGTGCTGCATAAGAAAGTCCTGAGGGGCAGAGAAGTATGTGATGGGTTGAGATTACATCAGAGAGAGGCTCTGAGCCCCTTCTTGTTTGCACTGGTGATGGAGAGGCTGACAGATGAGATCAGGCAAGAGTCTCCGTGGATGATGTTTTCAGACAACCACAGAAAGGATTTGTGGATGTAGTGAAGGTGGACATGCAGGGGGTTGGTGTGACTGAGGAGGATGCTAGAAATAGAGAGATGGAGGCGGATGATCCACTGTAGCGACCTCTAAAGGGAGCAGCCGAAAGAAGAAGAAGCACAAATAATTCTAATCATGCTTTTCTTTTATTCTCAGTACTAAGCTATGTAAAGGAAGTCAAGGTTGTTTCCTCCTACAATCACTTTGGTCATGCTGTTCTTACAAGTGTGGAGGTGCCAGATGGTTTAGACTTGTTTAGATTGGTGCTCTGTCTCCCTTTATCCAAACTAAAACTTTGATGGGGTTTTTTATCTTCACTAAACACTTTTTTGCTTTGTGTTTATTATTGTGCTACTGCAAGTATTTCATATATTAGTCAGTTGATTGTTACTGTAGGGCAGCTCTAGGACAATCCCAGATGTGCTTTTATCCAGCAGATACGACATCTCATGAGGAGGTTCGAACCCTGTACCCTGACCCTCCTGCTGACGCACAAAGTCTGGACATCCAGCAGCAGGCCCTTCTACGTGAACAACAGCACAACAGTTTCTATTTCTTTTAATATTAGAAGTCAGTTATTCATTAATGAATACAAATGGTGACTGAAGTTATTTAGACAGGACATTAAACAATAAACTTCCAATAAATGATGAACAATGTGTGACTGAATGTGTTCAGTGAAAGACTTTGAAAATATCGCAGCATAAAACCAGTGTAAAAGTACTCAGACTACTTTTGGGGGTATTTATTTGATGATGCAACCAGAAAATGTGCAGGTTGTGAGTTTAACATTTTCAACACTGGAGAAGAAGTACATGTACACAGACTAGCTAATGACAAACATTTTTTTTTAAATTAACCTTTATTTAAACAGGTTGTTCATTTTTCTGAGCTTATCTGGTGTCCAGTTTCGGTGGCAGTAGCATAAGCAGAGAAGACCCAGACCTTACTCTCCCGAGCCAGCTCCTCCATTATTTGGGGGACACTGAGGCATTCTCTGCTGAGTGCTGTGATCTCCCCAACATGTCCTGGGTGTGTCCTGTCTGTCCTGGTGGGACATGCCTGGAACATCTCACCCAGGAGGCGTTCAAGAGGCACCCTTGTCAGATGCCTGAACCTCCTCAACTGGCTCGTTTAGATGTAGAGGAGTAGCAGTTAACTCGGAATGAGACAGACAGCACCTACTGCTGGGGTGGGCCTACAGGAGGGAGAGCTCATGTCGTCTCTTCAGGACACATCACTGGACCCCAAGAAGCTCTCCCCGGAGCTCCCTTTGGCTGCTGGGGTCGGCATACGTTCAACTTTAAAATCACTCTTGGTTCTTGGCTAGCTTTGTGTTAGCATCCTTTGTGTACTGATGCTTGCAAGAAGCTAAAGTTGCTTTGGCAGAATTTTCTTTCTCATATATGCACACATAAGGAGAGAGATGTTTTATAAGCTTTAGTCATCACCGTGCACTTTTCCTGATTCACACAAAATACAGCAATCTGGCACCTTCCCACAGGGTCTTGCACGAGTATTAAACATGTTCATTTGTGCTTTGGACTGTCACCAGATTTCTTCTAGAAGTTTCTTGCCAGTCAGCAACTATCTTGGCAACACCACTTGAGTTTGTGTGTTGCATGCTAACATCCTTATCATATGTGTAATAATACTAAAGCTTCATCTTATGCACACACAAAAAACAAATATGGCTCCTTCGTGCAGGGTTTTCTGGTATGTTCATTTATGCTTCCCAATTAAAAAAAAAAAAGAAAAAAAAAAAAGACAAAGCAAAGTTCTTGCTTCTCAGCCACTGCGGCCACATCCTCACCGTTTTTTAGGCAGTTATATAAACATACTGTGAGTGAGTCATAAGCTTAAATACAATAGTTGAAGGAACAAAAACTTAATGTTTAAAAATACCAGTCAAATCTGATTAAAGTAAATAAATAATAAGTATACAATGTAGTTTTAAGACTTCTCAATGTTTCGTAACATTAATGTTCTATGAACTCGTGAGTCCAGAAATCTGAATGTCATGAAAAGTATTTATTATTCGTGTATTATTATTTTACAATACAAGGTTGTTTTTTTCCTGATACTTCATGCAAACCACATTTCTCCAGGCCTGTCCTAATCAGCTTACTCAGTATCACTAGATCCAATGCTGCTCCTCCAGCAGAGCACACAAAAGTAGGAGAGACCAGAGATGCCATGGCTTAGTTAGGAGACTGTTTGCTTCAAGGCCACTAGAGGGTGCTGCCATAAAACTACAATAAATGAATTGACCTTTTGACCTGCTCACACTCTTTTATGCAAAACCCTGTTGATGTTACACACACAAAGAGATTCTAGGTCTCACCAACCATGGGCAAAAAGATGACAGTCAATAAAATTCTAAAATTTTATTTATAAACACAATGAATAGTAGTTAAAAGTCCAGTGTCCCATTTAGGTACAAAGTAAAAACACACAGTCCAAGGCCAGAGCCAGCTATGCCACAAAGCCAGTTGCACTCCACACGTTGTTCACTTCAACAGGGGTAGCAATTGTCCTCTGAGACCCACCACCCTGTAAGTAGAAAGCCTGCACAGAGCGACAAAATAAGACAATTCACTATATAATTCACAGCCCATCCATCCCAAACATATCAGATCATTAGAGGTTTTGTCACATTACATACCTGCACTGAGAGACAAAATAACACAGCAGTGTTTGTAATGTGGGCTATAAGTAGACTAGCATATCAGTGCAATCAATTACACCTGCCTCCAATTAGTCCAGCCCTTTTACAGTCATTGACTGGGTGAGAAAACACGAGCAAATCAACCCAAGAGACAAGCAGGAAGACTCTCTGAAGGCTCCTGTGGCTGCACAGGCAGTCTTACAATTACGAGGTTGGAGAGTTGTTGTTTCAAAATGTTCACACTGATTTCACATGCTCATTAACTCACAACCAGCTGACCATATATATTTCTGCTGCTGAGCTGCTTTTTGATGGAGATTTTCTGAATTTATTTTGCTACCATAAGAGCAGACTCCATGCTGAAAGCATGTGCACTGTCACTTGCAATGAGTGGCACTAATGACGCTAAATTTAATTACAGGTCATGGACAGCCTTCATAAATGCTCATATTACTCACCCACACTGAATTCCAGCACAGGTTCATCTGGGTCCTGACTATTTCCTGCAAAGTAACACAAACGTCATCAGAACATTAAGTCAGAGAAACAACATTTGGAGCTTTTGTACATGATAAATTATACTGCAGTAGTAAAACAAAGTCAAGCAGCAGTACATTTATTAAAATCACCTTCAGCTGTAATATTTAAACTGATTTAGTGTCAATTTAGATTATGTTTAGATTAAAATGAAACTAGTACCCTTGTAATGTCTTTTTAAATTAGAGGTAAATATTTGTATATTTTTTACATAATATAATTATATTTACTGGATTTTCTCTCTATTGTAGTTTAGTATTATAGTTATTACTTGTTTTTTATTGACTTGTCTTGTTTTTACAATGATTTGCTCTGAATGCAGCCTTTAAAGAAAAGACTATCTGTTCAGTAACTATCCATCAGACTGGGTCCATGTTACCAGCCAAATGGGTAATAATTAAAGTAAGTTTTGAATTACGTATATTTGGGTGTTTAGGTGACACTTTTGCAAAAAAAAAAAAATAATAATTAGGTTTAAAAGAACTAAACATGTATGTATTTAAAAACAATAAGTGTGTTAGAATTACTACAGCAACAGCTTGTAGCTCACTGTACTATTTTTGAGCACAACTTTGGTGCTTTTGCCTCATTTTTAAATCAGTGATCCCAGTAGCACAGTCTAAGCAGAGACCTCAGTGCTTGGCAAACAATCAATAGAATCAATATAATTATTAAAAAGAAACAAAATAAATGCCAACCATATAAAAAAAAACATAAACTTAAGGAAAAAACTAAACTTGATTTTGTGTCTTTAGGCTATTGTTAACAGCAAGCATGAGGTTAGTGCATATGTATTATTATTGGAAAGATTACTGCAAAGAAAAAAAGGTTGAACCAGGAGGGGGCGATATTGCTCTTCTTACCATGAGTTACATGCAGGCTATTACTTACCATGTCACTCACATTTATTTCACAAAACAGCTGAACCCACTTAATTCGATTTAATTGTATTTATGCAGAGCTGAATCACAACAACAGTCTCCTCGAGGTGGTATAGATTGTAAGGTAGAAAGTCTACAATTAAAAAGAAAAAACCTCAATACAGTGGGAAGGAACAACTCACTTTTAACAGGAAGCACCCTCTGGCAGAACCACGGTCAGGGAGGGGCAGCCCGCTGCGACCCTTTGGGGATGAGGAGACGAAAAAGGGGACAAAAGACACACTGTGGACGAGAGCCAGAGATGAACAAGAACTAATTATTGAATGCAGAGAGGTGTATAAACACATGGTGGGAATCCCCCAGCAGGGTAGTCCCAGGGTAACTAAGGGAGGATTCATGGTCACCTGATTCAGCCCTATGCGTTGGCAAAAAGGTAACTTTGAAACTTAATCTTAAAAGTAGAGATAGTGTCCGTCTCCTGCATTCAAACTGGGAGCTGGTTCCACAGAAGGATGATCCCCTTCTACTTCTAAATATCCTAAAAACCACAAGGAAGCCCACAGTCTGAGAGCAAACTATCAAACTACGAGGTCTTTAAAATAAGATGATTATTCAAGACCTCATGTGTGATGGGAAGGATTCTGAATTTGATGCTGGACCCACAAATCATAAAAGAGAAACACTAACTCACACACACCAGAAAGTGCCAAGAATTATAATTATATGTAATTTAGTTTTGCGTTCCTTTATAATGCTTTCAACTATACAAATAAGACACTTCATGGGGGCGCCTGAGCCTTGTAGACACAACAAATACTGAACAAACCTCATGCGCCCTGTTGTTGACAAAACGATAAAAATGAATGTGTACTTCTGTCTTATTTAGGTCATTTTTGTAGTTTTTGTAGACAGACTACTGTAATTTCTCAATAAAATGTCGCTTATTATCGCTCACTCTCAAGAACAAAAACGTGAGTAATTTCCCAGTAGCTCACCATATTTGGGATCTTCTAACATCCACACTTCATGTTTAAACGGTGGTGCGGAGGCGGTGTACCGTCGCAGGCCGGATGTAGCATTCAGCGCGGTGTGCCTTTTTTTCAGTTGCTAAGCAACAGATTTGTCCCGCCCCTTTCGTTATGACGGGGCGGGCCAGTCCTTTGACTGGTGACGTTACAAAGAAACGTCAGGTGACGTTACAAAGAAACGTCAGGTGACGTTACAAAGAAACCTTAAACCGACCTTATATATAGACCTGGCTGTTCAGTTGAAACGCATTCACACAGCGGGACAGCAGCGCTTTAAACGTTCAAACACGGAGTTTAACACAAAACAACATTTTAGACATAAAAAACAAAAAAGTGAAATGGCAAGCTCGAACTGTAACACAATGACAAATGATGAAACAGTTCAGACCAATGGGGATAATTCTACAGTACATGCTTTGGTATCCCTCTTGAATAACTTGTTCAGTAGTTTTTCAATCAAGCAGTGGGGAGAGCTTATCTCAGGCTATCCGGATTGCTTCACTGCTAAGCGGCTTGTAGGTTTTGTAGAGGACGTAATGGACCTGTGTGCACAGTCAGTAGCAGTATCACCACTGAGGTCTTCCCAGAACTCCCCTGTACATGAAAACTGTTCTGTCCACACCACTACTGGCAAAACGGTTTTGTCACGTGTGAAATTTTTGGACGATTCTGCTGAGCAGGAGTTTGATACAGCACAGAATATAGATGCTAACAGCCAAGAAACAGCTAACACAGAAGAAAGCTGTCAAAATGCTGACCAACACAGTGCTGCAAAAGCAGAAAACAATCCAATTCCAGATCCCCAGCAGCAGAAATCCTGTGTTGAACATGAAGCCAGCATCCCACCGTTAACAAACGTAAGTCAAACGGAGTCATATAAAAAGATACAGCATCACAGATCTTCTGTAGACTGTGAGCCACCTGAAAAAACAGACTTTGAAAGATGGTTAGAGACATTAATTCAGGCTGTGCTTTCAAAGCTTGGTAAACTTTTAAAGTGCCCTCATTCTCACCAAAAACGTTTGTTGGATCTACTCTTGGACAAATTCAAGGGGATGGATTTGCATTTAGACGGAAAAGTGCAGAATTATTTTGACTGCATTGCTAATGCGATTTTCACTGATATTTGTGACAAATTACATAAATTGTCACTAATATCATTGAAAATGGGGAGGAGTGGGGAGGAGGATTCAATGAATTTAATGGAACAACCAATATTTAATATCATAACTACTTCAGTATTCCAAGAACACCTGTTGGCAGTAACAGTTACTGATAGACTGGAATCATATGAAAAGAAAGAAAGATGCAGATTTTCAGTGGAAATCTTTGTGGAAGGACTGATTTCCCAGGTTTCAAAAAAATCAGGCACAGTCTTCAGCATTGAAAGTGCTGAAGCTATCTCCAACCGGCTTACCATGAAAATCTGGACTGAAATCAGGGCCAGATACGACAAAATCCCACCAGAGAAGTTCAAGAAACTCAGCGAGAGGGTTTTCAAATCCCTCTGTAAAAGATGGAAGCATGCATCTTTGGTGACATTCTGGCAATTAAACTTCCAAGATCTTGATGAAGATATTGTTAAAACTTTCAAAAGAAAGATATTCACAGAACCAAGTTGCATATCTAAGTGCTTCTCATCGGTGCGGGCATTTTTTGGGAGGTGTAAGGGAAGAAACAAAGTTTCCACTTTATAGTGACATCGTGATATCAACAGCAAAATATTTTCTAAAACTCACTGGACACTTTAAATGAGCTAGTTTTACATTTAGATCAGATCAAGTCATTTTTGAAATCCCCAGGAATGGTCGCGGCAGATGGCCACCCCGCCCTGAGCCTGGTTCTGTCGAAGGTTTCTTCCTCTTAAAAGGGAGTTTTTCCTTCCCACTGTCGCCTCGTGCTTGCTCAGAGGGGTTTGTTCTTTTGGGGTTTTCTTTTTAATACTGTAAGTTGTTACCTTACAGTGTGAAGCACCTTGAAAACACCATTGTTTCCTTTGGTGCTATACAGATTGAAGTGACTTGCACTGATAACATAACTAAGCTGGGACTTTAATTTAACATCAATAAAATTATAAAAATATTACATCTTGATTTCTGCTTGTTTTCATTGTCTGTGACTTAATGAATACAAATGTGTAATTTAACAGATTCTTTCTTTATGTTAGTCTGACCGGTGATTCCACGTTGGCCTTAGGTGTTGGCGCGGATACGCTGCAGCCCCTGAGCCATTAATGGCCCAGCACACTACAGTAAAAACAAAACAACAGCCATCTGTCCAACTAGGAAAGGAAAATAATAAACTGCCTCCTTGGAGGCAACCTGACTCAAAACAGTTGCAGTCCAACTCAGACTGACTGCAATCACTCTCAGGCAGATTGATGAAGATCTGCAAATAACTGTTGTCTAATTTATAAACGCAGACAGATTGCCAACACGTCTGTTCACAATAGAGGACTGTACTTACATGGTTGCAAACTGGTTGTTATCTTGCTTATATGAAAACATTACTTTGGAGCAATGAAACTCAAACACATTCATTTTTAAAATGCTTCAAAATGAAATTTTGAAGCATTTGGCTTTATGCTTTGAAAGTGCCGTTGTGAGTGGGAGTGTGAAATCCTTACTTGATGTGTTCCCTTTGCCTTTACTGTTTTCAGTTTTATCAGTTTTCAGTTTTATTTGTCATATGCAAGTTAGCACAGGGTCAACATTGCAATGAAATGTGTTTGACGAGCAGCAGTCACTCAGCAGCATGGTACAGTAGAAGAAAATATAATAAAATAAAATAAAAAATAGAAAAATAGTAAAGAGCAAAATATTTGAAAGACGTGGTAAAAGAGAAAAGATGACTAATATATATATATATATATATATATGTATCTATAAATATATGTACACTAGTGATTAAATAAGAAAATCTTGAAAAGAAATATGACGGGAGGTCAGATGGGATATTGCACAGGAATGAGCAGCAGAAAATTACAGTATTACTCAGACTTTTAATAGTCATATTGTCAGTTTTGGCCGACGGTCATGGGTCACTTCCACTAAAATAGCACGAGACTGGAGTAAAATGTACTTTATTAATGAGAACACATGGTGATACAGCAAAGAATCCAACCCTTCTGAAAAGCAAATGGCTTCCTGTTATACTCTACCTGATTCAGGTGAGCATCTGGAATAGACCAAGTCTGGGGGTCAGCAAACCAAAGGGAAACAAAACCCTCCCCATAAGAAAACCACTACAATATAACCAACACCATTGATCGTGGAATAATCTTCCACACTGCACCTAACGTGACAAACTGAAAGCAGTCATTGGGTGGGAAACCTTGAGGAGAACACTTTTGACCTTAGAGAAGAGCTCTGCATAGAAAAGGATCAGGTTTGAACTTAGTTTGTGCAGCTGTACCTTTAACTAAGGCAAGTTCCTGCATCAACTCGTCCTGTTGTCTTTTTGAACTGTGCTTCACTATTCACTACAGATGAATGCACTGTAAACACCTGCGTGTGAGTCACTTTGGTCACTTTGACAGTTGCACTGGTAATAATAATTTTCCCTTTGTGTCCTCAGAGAGAACAGTGATGTTGGTGTGGAGGAGGAGGAGCAGTTGTCCTGCTGTGCTTTGGGTCAAGATGTCTCAGAGGATTCAGTCGCTACCAGTTGTGGCATCTCTGTCCAAAGTAAGAGTCGGTATCCGTGTGCTGATGAACACATTTTTGAAAACTTGACTTCTTGTTTTGTAGGTGCATGAAAAAGATTTCATTCGATTTTTTATGGTATAGGTTTTTTTCCTGTTTTACTTTGAATGTTGTTTCCTTTCATGTCTCACGTTAGTTTTACTTCCTGCTTTGTGATTGTCTTAATTATTTTTCACCTGGTTTGCTAAAGTTCAGCTGTCATGTTCCCCACCTGCTCACAATATCAGGCAATCCTCAATATATACTACTCAAAACAATCAGAGGAACACACTGAAAACATAATGGCTCTCGCGCGGAGAAAAACATGCTGGAGATCAATACTGATGCAAACTGGGTGATGTGTTAGAAACGAAAGGATTCAATTGTTTGTTGGAAATAAATGATCAAAATACTGGATACTGGCTGAATCCAAATACAAACAGAAAATCAGAGTAAAAAACGCTGCAGCAGGCTTTTCCATTTGGCTCTGATTTCATAGCAGCAGCTCAAAATGAAATAGTTTGTATGGCTGCGTGTGCTGCTGGGCCAAAAGTTTAGCTGGTCATTTGTAGATTTTTAGATGAAATAAAAAACAAAAAAAAACACTCAACAAAAGATCATCTAAAGAAGAGCAGAGTTCATGTACACACTTTATTAAGCAGCTACTGTACAACAAGAACAGAATCATGTAAATGGCCAAACAACAGCAACAGTAATCCCAGGGTGTAGCACAGCAGGCAAAGAGACGCAGTAGCACAGAGAGAGTAAAGGATCACATGGAGAACAAATGGAGCGCGCTCACGAGCCCTCTCTTCGTACAGAGCCAGAAACGTCTGACCCACAGAGCTCACTAAGACGACAATAACTCGTTTTTCCCACACAGATTACATATAACATCACACTGAATGAAATTACATGTAGCAGATTACATGAACTATATAAGATGAGGATTCGCGTATTAAGCATATTCAGAACTATTTCCTTCCATTATTTTCTTGGGTTAACAGTTTTTGTTGCTTTTCTGCTATCGCTTAAATTTTATTCATATAGCACCAAGTCACAACAGCCACCTTAAGGCACTTTATAGTGTTAGGTAAAGCCTCAGTAATAAAGCCTCAGACAACTCCCTACGAGCAACGACTTGGAGACATTAAGAAAGAAAAACTCTCTCTTTGTACAGTCGAACACTGAGACGGAACCAGGTTCAGTGACGGGCCGCCATCCACCACGACTGGTTGGAATGAGGGGAGGAGGGCAGGATAAAACCTGCAGGCTGAGAGCAAAGTGCTCCATCTATCTGATATGATACTGTGAGGCCTCTCAGATAAGATGGGGCTGTTTTATTATGGCCCTTTTTATGTGAGAAGCATTTTGAATTCAGCTCTGGATTTAACAGGGAGCCAATGATGTGAAGCCAGTATGAGGGGGATTTTCCCTCCTCTTAAAATGTCTCATTAGGAACATTTTTAACAGTTGCTTCTTGTCTCTGCTGTGACAAAAAAGGGTTCTGATTATGAATCAAAATGTTTTAAATAAGTCACACACTGGTTATAACTTAATGCCGAAAATGTCATGTTACACGATTTACTATTTTCTGAAGCTTATTTACAATTTACAATGCTTAACACCATTCCCATCCCTCCCGTCAAAAGATAAAAGTCTGTTTTTCATGCAGTTTCACACACTAAAGACATTTCATTCTTTTTGGTTTCTTGTTGTCAATCAGCAGATGCGAGTCTGGAAGAGGTTTTAGAAGAATATAAGATCAGTCTGAGGAGGAGGTTTGAAAGTGTGACTGAAGAAACTGATAATACAGGAAGTGGAACCCTCCCGAACAGGATCTACACTGAGCTCTACATCACAGAGGGACAGAATGAAGACGTTCATAACCAACATGAGGTGATGCAGCTGGAGACAGCTTCCAAGATGGAGGCTCTTGATGACATTACAGTCAGGTGTCACGACACCTTTAAAGCCTTACCTGACCAACAGAGACCCATCAGAGTGGTTCTGACCAACAGCGTCGCTGATCAGAGACGAGCAGTACAGTCTTCTGGAGCTGCTCCATGTTTTCCATCCAACATTACAGAAGGTCACAGCAGAGAAGCTCGCTGTCTGTAAACTTTTGTTCATCTTTGACGGCCTGGATGAAAGCAGACTTGGATCATTGGATTTCACCAACGGGAAGCTGCTGTCTGATGTCACAGAGAAGTCATCAGTCAGCCAGCTGCTGACAAACCTCATCCAGGGGAATCTGCTTCCCTCGGCTCTCGTCTGGATAACTCCCCGACCTGCAGCAGCCAATCAGATCCCTCCTAGACGTGTTGACAGGGTAACAGAAGTACGAGGCTTCACTGATGCCCAGAAGGAGGAGTACTTCAGGAGGAGATTCAGTGATGAAGAGCTGTCCAGAATCATCTCCCACATGAAGACATCCAGGAGCCTCCACATCATGTGTAGAATCCCAGTCTTCTGCTGGATCACTGCTACAGTTCTGGAGCACATGTTGACTACAGAGCAGAGAGGAGAGCTGCCCAAGACCCTGACTGACATGTACTCACACTTCTTGTTGGTTCAGATGAAGAAGGGGAACAAACATGTGGGGGGACATGAAACAAGTGAGATGGCTGAAAGGAAATTTCTTCTGAATCTGGGGAGGCTGGCATTTAAACATCTGGAAAAAGGAAACACCTTCTTCTACCAAGAAGACCTAGATCAGTGTGGTCTGGATGCTACAGAGGCCTTGTTGCACACAGAAGTTTATACGGAGCTCTTTAAACAGTGTTTGTTAATCTTGAAGGTGGCTTTTATTTGTGATTCAGGTCTCAATGTCTCTTTGTGTATACTTATATGCAGAAGTAACACAAAAGAAGAAGTGGGAGCTGGCCTGACACCAGTAACTGACTTCCAGTGAAAGCTTTGGCTAATAATATTTTTTAGCGAACATTTTTCTTGTAAAACAAAGGGGGGCCTAGCAAAAAAGGTTTGGGAACCACTGCTCTACAAGGTTGGCGAAATAAAAAAAAATGTATTAACATTTTTTTATTTGGACTTTTATTAGTCCAAATTTTTTTATTTGGACTAAAAAAAATGTTCGAAGTGGACTAGGTGCTAATTTTCAGATGTCAGGTCTACATCTAGAATCAAAATGAGCACATACATAAACAACCAAAGTGAAGCATTAAGACAAAACATAGCAACGTCAAACAGCGTCCACACATTTTGCCACAAATACATGCAAAACAACTAAATTGGGCCACAAAAGTGATGTAAATTGACCAAACTAAGACACAAATCAGACAAAAACAGATGCAGGATGATCACAAACAGACACGTCGGCTACAAACTGATGCAAAATGACTAAAATCACACGTGTAACACTTTCTACATATTTGACAACAGAAGAAAAACACAAACAAACTTGGAATGCATTTTTAATTTGGATTTTTTTTATTTCATGCCGAATTAGATATTTTAAAAATCAAGCCAAAGTCTCCTCCCTGTTTGTACTGTAAGGTCAAAGCCCTACTGTACTACAGAGAACCCCAACAATCAAATGATCCCCCTCTGAGCAAGCGCGAGGCGACTGTGGGGAAGAAAAACTCCCTTTAACAGGAAGAAACTTCCAACGGAACCGGGCTCAGAAGGGACGGCCATCCGCTGCGACCGGTTGGGGGGATGGAAATCAAAAGGAGACGAGATGGCGTGAACTACAGTTCTAAAATTTGGATTTGAGGGCTGATCCCAAAATTTTATGGTGATGTTTTTAAAAAAAGGATTTGGTGCTAAAAGTCTGCTTCAAGATTTTAAAAGAAGCAGGGCAGTGGGAAAAGCCAAAATGGTCATTTTAATGATCTCTGGCTTTAGTGAACCACCTGAAGGGTTTTAGCAATGTTTTTCCCACCGCAGAAAAAAACCTGGATATTTTGGACGTCTTTGGGGGACCCGGGATGACTCCGAGAGTGATTTTTAGATGTCTAATCAGAGCCTCATCAAAAGATGAATCATTTGCCATCAAAGCCTTTAAGACATTGTCTGGGGAGCCAAACTCCTTGATGAGGCGTTTGGCTATTTTCTTGATGAACTTTGTCTTGTCATTTGTCAGACTTGTGGCAGACGCTGTGCTGCTGAGTTCAGGCTGCATTAGATTGCTCAGACGGTTGATGACCGTGTCTATTTCTTTTGTAGTAGTTGCGATCCGAGCAGCAAACTTTTGGGTCTCAGGTTTAGATTTATAGATGACTCTCATGATAAGGAGCAACGCAAGGTCATTGGAAATTTTCTCAACATCAGAAGATGAACCTGACACAGAATCCATCTCTGATATTTTGGAGGAATCTTTGAGAGAGTGTTTCAGGCTCAAGGCTCCAGATGATTTATCTGGAGAAATGCTCCCAGGTTGTGGCATTTGAGGTGACTTGTCAGATGCCACAGAGCATTTATCTGGAGAAATGCTCCCAGGTTGTGGCGTTCGAGGTGACTTGTCAGATGCCACAGAGCATTTATCTGGAGAAATGCTCCCAGGTTTTGGTGTTGGAAGTGATGCACCAGATTCTTTTCCTCTGCCATCTGAATCAGGGCTTTTTTCCTGTGTTGTGGTCTGTGTTCTTTTAATAAAGTTGTGGATGTCTTCCAGGGCCCCAGAAATCTTGTCCATTTGAATCATTTGATCTTTCTCTTCATTGCAGAAGAGTAAAAGCTTCTGCAAAAACCTTTCTACTGTGTCATCTATGAGGACATAGAGGACTTCAGCAGAAATGCGACGCTTTGAGCCCTGTACTGATTTCGGAGTCCTGGAGATGACCGTGTCTGAGAGGGACCTACCCATTAGAGGTATGGGGATTTGATAGCCTCGATCCACCGTAAGTAGATCAAACAGGTTTGCCACTAAGTCCTCCGTAAAATTCCTGATATGCCCACTATTTTTAAAGTCCCCCAAGGTCTTATCGATGAGGAAGAGTTCTTCTTTCTTTGTTAATTTGTCAAATAACTGATTAACGTCTGATCTAATGACGTTAAAGTCGACTGAAGAAGAACGTTTAATTGCGGTTCCCAGGCTTGCCGTATGTGGAGAAGGGGAGCGATGAGCCTCTGTACTCTGGGGAGCAGCCGTTTCAGGTACTGACCCTGGGAGAATGAAAACTATACTTTCATTGGAGGGCGCAGTTTCCTTCTTGGGGTGATTGCAAATGTTTTGTAGACAAACAAAATGTTTCCTGTTTGCCTTTATTCTTTTTTTCAGCTCTGTTTTCATTTTTTCAAATTGTTTTTTTGCAAACATGGAAAAGTTGTGTTTGCGTGCTTTGAGCCTGGCGTGTGAGGTGGATGGCACACATTTGGAGAAGAAGTGTCTCACCTTGTGGATAATTAAGCCTGCATTAAAGGCAGGTTTGGGTAAGTTACATTTCTCACAGAGCTCTTCACTGCTTGAATCCATGTTAGCAAGTATCTCACCTACGATGTCAACTGCAACCATTTCTACTGGGGTTGGAGCCTGGATACTTTGTGTTTCTGCAGTGGGTTTTATATGGCTTTGTGATTCTTCTGGGAGCTCATCTTTATCTTTTCCTGTCATCTCTCCATCTGAGCTCCTTGTTGACAGAATAACAGAAATCTCTGCGATTGCTGATTTCACTGATATTTTTGAACCAGTACGTTCTGTACTGGAATGAGACCCATTTGTCCCACACTGGCAGCGCAGCTTACATGCTGCATACCTTTTCAGGCATGAGGCAGCGCAACAAACCATGCGGTGTAGTTTCTTAATACTACTAAATTTGCCGCTAACATAAACGGCAGGGTCTACTGGGAAATCGGGGCTTTTTTCAATCAGTGCAATGGTTGAGCTGACCTTTTCTGAGATCTCTTCCTCAACCATCAGCGTCAGCTTGTCAGCGCTCTTATCTTGCTGTTTTGAGACATTAAGAGCGCCGGCGATGGCAGCTGAGATCGAGTCTCCGAGGGACACCCTTATTTTCCCCTCATCCATAAACTCTTCCCTTATCATGGGTTCCTGAATAACAAGAAGGGCAATCCTCAGGATGCTGGCAGAGGCGATCTGAATGATTTCAGAAATCATATCAGCGAGCACGGCATGGACGCTGGAGTCGCATTTTCCATTTTCTATAATGCTCCACTGAACTTCAGAGAGCCTTTCAAAGCACCTGTTGATTGGCGGGATAATCTGGTCTGGTGTGACCACGATTGAATTTTCGTTGATGGTTTCCATTGTTGTGTCACAAATTAGATTTTCTCCGTTTGAGCGTGTGAGAATTTTCTTGTATTACAGAGCGCCGACTGCTGAACGTTTTGCAAACAGATGAGCATCGAGTTCTGATTTTTCTGTCTGAGAGCCGTTATTTATAGGCTCGGTTGTCTGTGACGTTACTGACAGACCAGCGCGAACGCCTTTGATCTGCCAGTGACGTCACAAGAAACGCACGCGGAGAGGCGGCGTTCCTTGCGCGCTCACAGATTTGAATGACGCTTTGGAGTTGACGGCACGCCGCAATGCATTGTGGGAGCCCGGCACCATTTTCGGGGTCTACGAATCAAAACAAACACGCTGTGTTGGAACGACGATTACAAGATGCTTAAAAGCAGTTCCTGACCCACCAGGATTCATTGGAATCATAGGTTGGAGGACGTTTTGGGGAAATGGCCGACGGTCGAAGCGGAGAAGAAATAAACTCTTAAAAGTTAGTTCTGGGTTTTTATCCCACTTCATATATACACCAGGACACATGTTAGCATAATGAAAGAATTGTAGAATTAAGTGGAGTCAACAACAGCAGCATAGTGCAGTCATATCACAAATGTTAGCGTAATGAAAAAGTCTTACAAAGTCAAATTTAGCTAACCTTCGGCTAAGTTACGTGACGTTAGTGATATCGCCACTTAACGCGGCTCTTTGGTCGGTTAGTTAGTGTCATCCAGGGAAGACGGACGTTGTTTTGCTGTGCTGTATTTTTATGTGAAGTGTATATATTTATTTTTTATATTGCATGTATTTTGTGCAGTGTTTTATTTAGTTTGCATGTTTTTAGTTGCCGGCAAATTGTCCTGGAGAGACTCCGCCTTTCCCCCCCGTTTTTACTAATTGGACACACCTGAGAGAAAAGAAAAGGTAATTTACAGAGTGCTCAAGGACACATAAGAGGTTTGGAGCCGGTGTTCAACAAAAATGTAACACGGAGAATGCGAGACAGACAGAGGAAAGACACAGACGATCAGAGGGGAGAGCGAGAGACGATCAGAGAGTAGAGATGATCAGATGGAGCAGACGACCAGCGACTGGGAAGAGAGATTACCAGCGACTGGAAAGGGGAAACGATCAGAGGAAAAAAAGGCAGATGACCAGCGACTAGGGACGCGTAGCGGCAGTCTGGTGGCAATAACGACAAGAGCCAGCTCGTGCACTGCGGGAGAACAGAAGCAGTGAGACCGCGGTGCCGATTGCAGTTTGAGGAAGCGGCGGGCGGAGTTGAGAGCTCTGCCCACCCGGGTAAGTCTTTGACTTATCCTTTTTATAAAGTAAACTGCCAAAGGAATAGTGACTGCCGCTCCCTCCCTTTCTTCAGTGCACCAGGACGTGGAATGCGGGGAGGAAGGCGAGGACTCCGCTGGGTTTCCCTCTTTTAATACTACGCTGGACCTCTTAGTTTTCTGTGACTTTTAGGCCGTGGTGGATTCCACTGGACTTCTAATGTTGTGTGTTATTGATTTTTATTGTGTCTTCCCTTGGCCAAGGTTGTTTTAATTCATTTTATATTTTTAACTATTTAAACATAATAAATTATATTTTTAATTCTACAGTTTTTGTATCGTGTGCTTTTCCCTCGGCGGCTCCACTGCTCTGCCCGCTTTGAGGAAGGTTTCCTTCCTTTTAAAAAACACAAACCATCTTGGAAACATAATCAGCCTTTCCGCTCCGGTGTCATATTAGTTTAGGTTTGTGCCGAAGCTGGGTCTGTTTGTCGGTGTGAAGCCAAACGTGCTTTAACGTTTTAGGAAACACCGAGCAGACGGTTCATACTTGCCAACATTCAAAGGGCTGTTTGGGGGGGGGGGGCAAATATATTTTACAGTGTTTATTTATTCGACAAAATACGTTAAATGTCACCGTTATTATTGGCTGGCCGGAAACAGCGGGGGTGTCCAAATTCAGAGGCTGCTTCCACCTGAGGACCCGCCTTCGCGGTCTAAAGAAAGCCGCGTAGTACGTCACGAGCTCCCTCGGTGGAGTGAAACTGCGTCTGCTCCTTGCTGTCTAAAATGTAACCGGGCGCTGGCGTCAATTCTCCACCGTCTCACACTTTGTTTAATCAGTTTTCTGTTTGACGTTTATTCAGCTTTGTGAAAACCCCAGAGGACCCCTCCCGAGGGATTAATAAAGTTACAGCTGAGTAGTGAGTTGTATGTGAGGCTGGACACTAAGGAGAAAATGATTTTTAATGAATGGCAAGGCACATAAATTGTGCTGGAAGAGAGTAACCAAGTATAGAGATGGAAATGTGCTAATGTGAAGAAAGTGTGTTGAGAAGGAGTACTTTGGACGAAAATTGAATTAGAGAAGGAAGTGAGGCAACTCTGAAGAGGATGGAGACGGGAGGCATAGAGAGGGTACACTCTAAAAAATGATTCATGGGGTTAGTAAGTAAAGCTTAAAATTAATAGCTTTTTCTGCATAAAAAATTAAGTTTGTTGCATGTACACATTGTAATCAGTTGATAACTTAATTTAATGAGTTGGTCGAAATGAAAATAAAGAAAACAGTCTTAGCTCAGTAATATATCGATTTTGAACAGACATTTCTGTGTTAACTTAACATGAAAGTGTATTCAGTTAATACAACTTAAAAATCTCGTAAGCGTCCTTTAAAAGCTGAGTACAAGGCTGACTTGCCCAGACATATTGTGCTCTCAGACCACTGATCGAAAGAAACGGAGGCAAAGAGAGAAAGCAGAGAAGCGGCATTTTGTACGGAACATTATCAAACGTTAAAGCTTTGTGGTGAGTACAATTTTTTGCCTTGTTTTATTCACAGCAGCTAATAACTCTAACTTTAACTCTATCAACACGCACTGCAAGAAATCCTTTTTACACAACACTAAACTCTTCCTCGGCGAGTGGTGGTGATAAGCTAGTAACGTTACACTTCTGGCTAACTTGTGAAGTAATTCGACCGTAACATTAGTCTTTGTTAAGTTTTGTTTTACGGTGGCAGCCAAATGGTGTTAATTGACACTGAGCTTCTGTAGCAGTAGTTTTAACTCTGCAAAGACAGGGTAATACATGTTTTTCTTCTTTCTACTTTGAAATCGTTGCAGCGTTGATGAAGGTTTGACCAGCAAAAGGCTGGGCCATTTTACATTCATGACTAAACAAATGTAGGTTACTGAGTATACATTCGGTTTAACATCGATGCATTTTGATGTTTAAGTCCTAGAGTTATTTTTATGTGAGATTGAAGTTTGTTAATTGAGCCCTAGCTGAAGAACAGCCTGTGTCAAAGTTCAGTCAAAAAACGCGGGCGAGGAAGCGAACGCCATGTTGTAGAAACGCCACAGGAAAGATCTTAAGTAACATTCATAAACTAGTTGTTTTAATGACATTACATTGAGTGTGCATTAGCACATAAAATATAATTTTGCTCTTTTGGGTGTTAACTGCAGATACATAAGCGCAGTTGTATCACTTAAGAAAAAATATCTTTGATTTGGAAACATAACATAACATTCTCCATTCGCAGGCAGGAAGTTGTCAATCAAGCACCAAAAATCAATGACCTGAAAGAAAGATGGCCTGCTCTTTTTGATGCAGTTCAGGTAAATATTTTTCCATAAGATAATTTGCAGTATGTATTCTTTTAAAGTAAATTGTATACATTAACATGTTGTGCCTATTTGTGCCTTTTTTTTATACAGATAAACCAAGAATTCAGAAGGATCACCACTGTTAACCTGGAGACAACATTCATGGCAAAGCTGGACCAGTACTCTCAGAAAATAATGTCCTTGCTGTCCTCAAGAGGAGGGGCTGCAAAAATGCGCATTCGGCGCATCCAGAACATGCTGCTAGAGGTATGAATGAATGAAATGTAGTTTATTTCAAATAGGATAATCCACTTTTTTTTTCCAATAGGTGATATTGAGTCTTAAAAGGTAGCTGTTTACAACTCAACTATGTCAAATTATTGTTTAGAGCTTGAGGCACAAATATCAATTAAAACTATAAATACTTAATAATAAAACAAATTATAGGTGATGTGGATCATGATTGGCAGAGTAATTTGCAAGATTTTGCAGTTTTTCTATTTGTTACCTGGATTTTTCAAGTTCATGAATTGATCATTTCAGAGAAATGGCTCTTTGAAATGATCAATTCATTATTTTGATTATCACTGGAAATCTATAATTGGTACAGTTCAGGCCATATAAAGTCAATCCTTTTTTTTTTTTTTTTTTTGGATGTAATTATCAAAAACCCATCCTCCTCGAAGAGCAGTTCGACATTCTTTTTCTTATTCACAGGACGATTCTGTGGAGAGAAGGCGAGAGGTCGCTATCCGTGGCTTAGTGGTGTATCTCAGGGAAAAGGAGGAGGATCTCTTCAAAGAGCAGGTAAATCAGACATGACTATACTTTGTATTAGAGCTACGATCTAATCTATTATTAATTGATTTCTAAATTAATCGGCAACTATTTTGATAATTGATTGATCGGTTTAAGTAATTATTTTAGAAAAAGAAGTCCAAATTCTCTGGTTTCAGCTTCATAAATGTGAATCGTTTCTGGTTTCTTTACTCCTCTATGACAGCAAACTGAATATGTTTGACATTTGAGGTCATCATATTGGGCTCTGAGAAACATTGACATTTTTCACCATTTTCTGACATTTTCTGGACCAAACAACTAATCAGATAATCGTCAAAGGAGCTTGCAAAGAGAACCTTCACAGACATAATCAGATAACTAAAATTGTTAGTTGCAGCCCTATTTTGTGTTACTCTCATGTATAAGTATGATTACTTAAAACATTTATATTGATTCTGATCTACCAGGATGGTGGCGGCGATATTACCAATGAAGTGATGAAGATTGTAACCAGAGGTGCCACAACGTCTGATCCAGCCAGCGCAAGGATCATACTTGAAGGAACAGAAGTCCTAGCAGACCTGGATGTACCCAGAGCCTGTGCCTTGCTAATGGGGCTGATATATGCACTCAACCTCAGCTACCCAAAAGAACTGAAAAACACTTTTGAAAAACACTTTTGAAGTGTTTCAAAAGATATTCCTCGAGCTGGATGATCTGAAAGCCAGTCCTAAGGTAATGTCACTAAAAAGTAAACTGTTGTACTAAAAAATGTGAAGAGTGAGGCTATCCTCAAATTAAACGGGAAATGTTCCACTGTTGTTTGCAATGTGTTGTGTTACATACTGTACAGTAGGCAGTAGGTGTAAAGTTGAGTGTTGAGCATTAAGTACACCTAGTTAAAAATAATGCACTTTAAAAGGATAGCTCAGGTCTTTTGAAGTGAGGCTGTATATGAGGTACATACACACAGTAGATGGCAGTCAGTAAGCTCCACCTACGGAGAAGCAGACGGGGCCACCGGCACGCAAGATGAGCCTCCATCCTAATAAAACTGATGTCAGTTTAAATGTACATTATATCAAGAATATGTTTACTGCTTTATTTTGCTATCAGACAGCCTTTTCTGTGAGGAAAGAGAAGTTCTACTGCTTGTTGTTTCAATCGCTCTGGCCCACCAGCGTCCATGGACAAAAACAGCAATTTTACCTGACAGCACACAGGAGTTGCTGGTCTCCTGCTGCCTTGATCAGTAAGTGTAATTGTGTTATTTGGTGACTTTGGTGTTAGTTCGGGTTAGTTCAGATTTACCAAAGTCACACAAACAAACTGAGCCTATCGTGCGTGTTGGTGGCAGGAATGTGCTGACTGCTGTCTACTGTGTGTAATACACTCACAATGTACTTCATACTTAAAAAAACCTAAACTATCACTTTAACACAAACAAACTTGAATCAGAGCATGACTGTCAAAATGTCTTTTTGAGACAGATTTACAGGGGTGTTTTATGTCATTTATTTTATGGAGGCAACAATTTTGTCTGCTATTGAAATGTCAATGAGTCTGGAATGGTGGACTGGTGTTCTAATAAACAGTTTGATCATAAAACTGGAATTTCAATGTGTAATTTATTGTATAATTGTAAGTTATAAGTTATTGTAAGTTATTAGTACTCAAAAAAATTAAGGTAACAATTTGCATGGATATTTCTGAGTAGAATAAAAGTAAAAAAATAAGTTTTAATAACTAAATGGAGTAATTTTTTAAACAATTAAAATTAAGTTGGTTCAACTTAATTAAGCTTGTAGAGGACAAAGCAAATCATGTTGTTTGTACGTAAGGAATAGAGTTTGCCTAACTAGAGAACTCTTGTGGCATTTACGCTATAGTGGCTAAGCTGAAGTAACTTAAAAAGATCCATGCAAATTGTTACCTTAATTTTTTTACGTTAAGCCAGCAGATCTTTTTTTAGAGTGTAGGAGTGAAGGCTATGATAAGGTGCGAAGAGAGTAACTGTGGTGCTGCATAAGAAAGTCCTGAGGGGCAGAGAAGTATGTGATGGGTTGAGATTACATCAGAGAGAGGCTCTGAGCCCCTTCTTGTTTGCACTGGTGATGGAGAGGCTGACAGATGAGATCAGGCAAGAGTCTCCGTGGATGATGTTTTCAGACAACCACAGAAAGGATTTGTGGATGTAGTGAAGGTGGACATGCAGGGGGTTGGTGTGACTGAGGAGGATGCTAGAAATAGAGAGATGGAGGCGGATGATCCACTGTAGCGACCTCTAAAGGGAGCAGCCGAAAGAAGAAGAAGCACAAATAATTCTAATCATGCTTTTCTTTTATTCTCAGTACTAAGCTATGTAAAGGAAGTCAAGGTTGTTTCCTCCTACAATCACTTTGGTCATGCTGTTCTTACAAGTGTGGAGGTGCCAGATGGTTTAGACTTGTTTAGATTGGTGCTCTGTCTCCCTTTATCCAAACTAAAACTTTGATGGGGTTTTTTATCTTCACTAAACACTTTTTTGCTTTGTGTTTATTATTGTGCTACTGCAAGTATTTCATATATTAGTCAGTTGATTGTTACTGTAGGGCAGCTCTAGGACAATCCCAGATGTGATGTAGCTTGCTTTTATCCAGCAGATACGACATCTCATGAGGAGGTTCGAACCCTGTACCCTGACCCTCCTGCTGACGCACAAAGTCTGGACATCCAGCAGCAGGCCCTTCTACGTGAACAACAGCACAACAGTTTCTATTTCTTTTAATATTAGAAGTCAGTTATTCATTAATGAATACAAATGGTGACTGAAGTTATTTAGACAGGACATTAAACAATAAACTTCCAATAAATTATGAACAATGTGTGACTGAATGTGTTCAGTGAAAGACTTTGAAAATATCGCAGCATAAAACCAGTGTAAAAGTACTCAGACTACTTTTGGGGGTATTTATTTGATGATGCAACCAGAAAATGTGCAGGTTGTGAGTTTAACATTTTCAACACTGGAGAAGAAGTACATGTACACAGACTAGCTAATGACAAACATTTTTTTTAAATTAACCTTTATTTAAACAGGTTGTTCATTTTTCTGAGCTTATCTGGTGTCCAGTTTCGGTGGCAGTAGCATAAGCAGAGAAGACCCAGACCTTACTCTCCCCCGAGCCAGCTCCTCCATTATTTGGGGGACACTGAGGCATTCTCTGCTGAGTGCTGTGATCTCCCCAACATGTCCTGGGTGTGTCCTGTCTGTCCTGGTGGGACATGCCTGGAACATCTCACCCAGGAGGCGTTCAAGAGGCACCCTTGTCAGATGCCTGAACCTCCTCAACTGGCTCGTTTAGATGTAGAGGAGTAGCAGTTAACTCGGAATGAGACAGACAGCACCTACTGCTGGGGTGGGCCTACAGGAGGGAGAGCTCATGTCGTCTCTTCAGGACACATCACTGGACCCCAAGAAGCTCTCCCCGGAGCTCCCTTTGGCTGCTGGGGTCGGCATACGTTCAACTTTAAAATCACTCTTGGTTCTTGGCTAGCTTTGTGTTAGCATCCTTTGTGTACTGATGCTTGCAAGAAGCTAAAGTTGCTTTGGCAGAATTTTCTTTCTCATATATGCACACATAAGGAGAGAGATGTTTTATAAGCTTTAGTCATCACCGTGCACTTTTCCTGATTCACACAAAATACAGCAATCTGGCACCTTCCCACAGGGTCTTGCACGAGTATTAAACATGTTCATTTGTGCTTTGGACTGTCACCAGATTTCTTCTAGAAGTTTCTTGCCAGTCAGCAACTATCTTGGCAACACCACTTGAGTTTGTGTGTTGCATGCTAACATCCTTATATGTGTAATAATACTAAAGCTTCAGCTTATGCACACACAAAAAACAAATATGGCTCCTTCGTGCAGGGTTTTCTGGTATGTTCATTTATGCTTCCCAATTAAAAAAAAAAAAAGACAAAGCAAAGTTCTTGCTTCTCAGCCACTGCGGCCACATCCTCACCGTTTTTTAGGCAGTTATATAAACATACTGTGAGTGAGTCATAAGCTTAAATACAATAGTTGAAGGAACAAAAACTTAATGTTTAAAAATACCAGTCAAATCTGATTAAAGTAAATAAATAATAAGTATACAATGTAGTTTTAAGACTTCTCAATGTTTCGTAACATTAATGTTCTATGAACTCGTGAGTCCAGAAATCTGAATGTCATGAAAAGTATTTATTATTCGTGTATTATTATTTTACAATACAAGGTTGTTTTTTTCCTGATACTTTATGCAAACCACATTTCTCCAGGCCTGTCCTAATCAGCTTACTCAGTATCACTAGATCCAATGCTGCTCCTCCAGCAGAGCACACAGTAGGAGAGACCAGAGATGCCATGGCTTAGTTAGGAGACTGTTTGCTTCAAGGCCACTAGAGGGTGCTGCCATAAAACTACAATAAATGAATTGACCTTTTGACCTGCTCACACTCTTTTATGCAAAACCCTGTTGATGTTACACACACACACACACACACACACAAAGAGATTCTAGGTCTGACCAACCGTGGGCAAAAAGATGACAGTCAATAAAATTCTAAAATTTTATTTATAAACACAATGAATAGTAGTTAAAAGTCCAGTGTCCCATTTAGGTACAAAGTAAAAACACACAGTCCAAGGCCAGAGCCAGCTATGCCACAAAGCCAGTTGCACTCCACACGTTGTTCACTTCAACAGGGGTAGCAATTGTCCTCTGAGACCCACCACCCTGTAAGTAGAAAGCCTGCACAGAGCGACAAAATAAGACAATTCACTATATAATTCACAGCCCATCCATCCCAAACATATCAGATCATTAGAGGTTTTGTCACATTACATACCTGCACTGAGAGACAAAATAACACAGCAGTGTTTGTAATGTGGGCTATAAGTAGACTAGCATATCAGTGCAATCAATTACACCTGCCTCCAATTAGTCCAGCCCTTTTACAGTCATTGACTGGGTGAGAAAACACGAGCAAATCAACCCAAGAGACAAGCAGGAAGACTCTCTGAAGGCTCCTGTGGCTGCACAGGCAGTCTTACAATTACGAGGTTGGAGAGTTGTTGTTTCAAAATGTTCACACTGATTTCACATGCTCATTAACTCACAACCAGCTGACCATATATATTTCTGCTGCTGAGCTGCTTTTTGATGGAGATTTTCTGAATTTATTTTGCTACCATAAGAGCAGACTCCATGCTGAAAGCATGTGCACTGTCACTTGCAATGAGTGGCACTAATGACGCTAAATTTAATTACAGGTCATGGACAGCCTTCATAAATGCTCATATTACTCACCCACACTGAATTCCAGCACAGGTTCATCTGGGTCCTGACTATTTCCTGCAAAGTAACACAAACGTCATCAGAACATTAAGTCAGAGAAACAACATTTGGAGCTTTTGTACATGATAAATTATACTGCAGTAGTAAAACAAAGTCAAGCAGCAGTACATTTATTAAAATCACCTTCAGCTGTAATCCTTCCAAGATGGCGCCAGTGTGCACGGCAAGCCGTCTTTGGGTCGGTCTTCCTGAGTGTTGTTTTCTCTTTGTTTTATTATTTTCTATATGCTTTCCGGATGTTACTGCCCTGATTGCCTATGATCGACAAACTCTTTTAAATCTTCGACCCTTGAATCACCAAAAGCCGGAGCTATATTGGAACTTAGGGAATTTTTCCCAGCCTCGACCACATACTTCCGCCTGCACGGATTACCTGCCTCTTTTTACACCGCACAAGAAACGATATAGGAAACGGGGTAAGCGGAGTGGTTTTCGCGTTCGTATTAAAGCGTACCTAAAAGCACATGGAGTGATTGGCTACCGCTCCATTATTGACAACCTGCGGCCCTCCCAGCATACCTTCAGACTGAGTCGTCATCGATGGATTCGCTATGCTGGCCAGCAAGCCCATCCGGTTCTACCAGCTGAGTGTCCACCTGTATGGAGCTGGAAGCGGGCCTCTGGAGGTGTGGATTACAGTAATCTTCGCCGGCTGGGACGTGCTCCCAGTAGTGTCAACGAGGCTACGCTCCGTATGGCACTGCTAAACACTAGGTCACTGGTGAACAAGTCCTTCGTTGTAAACGACTTTTTTCTTGCATCAAGGCTGGATGTCCTGTTTCTAACAGAGACCTGGATTCGCCCTGGTGAGTCCTCTTCCTTTTCGGAACTTCTTCCACCGGACTGTGCTTTCTTTAATTCTCCTAGGACCACGGGCAGGGGTGGAGGGCTAGCCTCGGTTTTTAGAAGTAAATTCCGAGTGCGGCAACTGCCTCCCGCCTTGCACTCCAGCTTTGAAGTACAACTACTGGAGTTGTCCGGTTCCCCCCGGACCCTCTGTGCGGTGGTGTATCGACCTCCGAAGCGCAACAAGGATTTTATCCGTGAATTTGCTGATCTTCTAGGAATTATTTTCTTAAGTTATGATCGTGTACTTATTTGTGGTGATTTTAATATTCATATATGCTGCGAGGAGGACCTATTGGCTAAGGACTTTCTTGCCCTTATTGACTCTTTTAATATTACTCAGTGGGTGAGGAAATCAACCCACATTAAAGGGCATATGCTGGACTTGGTATTGTCGTATGGACTGGACATTTGCATCACAGACATCAATGATGCTGGGATTTCGGATCATTTCCCAGTTATGTTTGATGTTCAGTCATGCAATATGGAACTGAACTCTGAGGGTCCACCGAGCCTATCACGTCCGATTAATTCTGAGGCTGTTGCTCTTTTTTCTGCGGCCTTTGCCAATTCTTTTTGTTATGAAGATATCAGTAATGCACCTCTCCCAGTTGATGGCATAGTTAACTCTTTCATCTCTATATGTACTTCTATTTTGGATACTGTGGCTCCAGTAAAGATTCGACGCCGTAAAACCTCACGCCAACCTTGGCTAAATGAATCCATCCTCGCTCTTAGACGTGAATGTCGTCGAGCTGAGAGAAGATGGAAAAAAGATCAACTTCAGGTGTCCCTTGACATCCTGCATATGAGCCGGTCTAAATTCCAGAAGGCTGCCAAAATGGCAAAAACTTCTTTTTTATCTAACATTATTGCGAATAACAGCCATAATCCTCGAGTCCTGTTTAAAATTTTTAATTCAGTGGTTAATCCCTGTTCGGATGTTTCAATGGGTGCCTCCCCGGCCCTCTGCGAAAAATTTCTAAATTATTTTATAGATAAAATCTCATTGTTAAGGGCCACACATTCTTTGGTAGTAAATCAAGCCCCAGCTTCTGAATGTTCAACGGTTTTCCAACAGTTCGAACCTGTGTCATTTTTGACTTTAAAGGAAATAATTAATAATCTGAGAAGCTCAAATTCTTTGCACGACATTATTCCCTCTCGTATCATTAAGGATGCATTGAATACAATCGGGTCTTGTATTTTATTTCTAATGAACTTCTCACTGTCATCTGGCTATGTTCCGACTGTCTTTAAACATGCAGTCGTGCAACCTGTCATCAAGAAAAGTTCCCTTGATCGTAACATTCTAGCTAATTACAGGCCGATTTCTAAACTTCCTTTTATGTCAAAAGTCTTAGAGAAAATAGTGCTTCGGCAACTACAGACTTATTTAGAGAGCAACGGTATAAGTGATAAATTTCAGTCTGGATTTAGACCGCGTCACAGCACCGAAACTGCCCTACTAAGAGTCTTTAATGACCTTCTCTTAATTGCTGACTCTGGGCGCTCTGCGGTCTTAGTACTATTGGATTTGACCTCAGCCTTTGATACGGTTGATCATGATATCCTCTTGGCAAGACTGGAACATGTAGTAGGCCTCAAAGGAAATGTTTTATCTTGGTTTAAATCATATTTTTCTGAGAGGTCGTTCTCCGTCTCGATGGGAAAATATTCCTCTTCTTCTGCCTGTTTCCGCTGTGGTGTGCCCCAGGGCTCGGTACTGGGTCCTGTGTTGTTTTCTCTGTATATGTTGCCCTTGAGCTCCATTTTTGAAAAACACAATGTCTCTTTTCACTGTTACGCTGATGATATTCAAATCTACCTTCACCTGACTGGGGATGCTTTATCCTCACCACATCCTCTGTTTGATTGTCTGAGTGATGTCAAGGACTGGTTATCACGTAACTTTCTTACTTTAAATGGAAAGAAGACAGAAATTATTGTTTTTGACCAAAATATGCCTCTGGGACAATTGACTGACACATTTGGGCCTGTTGCTAACCACCTTACTGATACTGCCAGGAATCTTGGAGTTTTCATGGATAGCTCCTTCAAACTTGACAAACAGGTCTCTACTGTGGTAAAAACTAGCTTCCATCAACTACGCCTAATCTCTAAGGCTAAACCCTACATACCACACAAAGATATGGAGAAACTCATTCATGCTTTCATTATGTCAAGACTGGACTATTGTAATTCTCTCTACTTGGGTCTACAATCTTCCCTTCTGCAGCGTCTGCAGCTGGTCCAGAATGCCGCAGCACGTCTCTTGACCGGCACTAGAAAGTTTGACTCTATCACCCCTGTTCTGAAAAATTTACACTGGCTTCCTATCAGATATCGAATTGATTTTAAAATTCTATTGTTTACTTATAAAATTCTGAACAATATGGCACCTGACTACTTAGCTGATCTCCTCTGTCTGTACAGCCCTCAGAGAGCACTAAGATCATCGGGCCAACTGCTCTTGGTGCAACCTAGGTCTCGGCTGAAGACCAGAGGAGACCGTGCCTTTGCCGTTGCTGCACCCAGGCTATGGAATACTCTCCCTCTTCATATTCGCGCGTCAGATTCCATTCAGTCTTTTAAATCACGTTTAAAAACGTATTTGTTTGATCTAGCATTTAAGGCAAATTAGGGTATTTTACATCTGGCTCTGTATTTAGATTATGTAATTATCTTATATTTTATATATTTGTAATTTATATTTTATTGTGATTTTATTTGTACTGCGATTTTAATGGAAAGCACTTTGGTGTACTTCGGTCTTAAAAATGTGCTATATAAATAAATTTTGATTGATTGATTGATTGATTTAAACTGATTTAGTGTCAATTTAGATTATGTTGAGATTAAAATGAAACTAGTACCCTTGTAATGTCTTTTTAAATTAGAGGTAAATATTTGTATATTTTTTACATAATATAATTATATTTACTGGATTTTCTCTCTATTGTAGTTTAGTATTATAGTTATTACTTGTTTTTTATTGACTTGTCTTGTTTTTACAATGATTTGCTCTGAATGCAGCCTTTAAAGAAAAGACTATCTGTTCAGTAACTATCCATCAGACTGGGTCCATGTTACCAGCCAAATGGGTAATAATTAAAGTAAGTTTTGAATTACGTATATTTGGGTGTTTAGGTGACACTTTTGCAAAAAAAATAATAATAATTAGGTTTAAAAGAACTAAACATGTATGTATTTAAAAACAATAAGTGTGTTAGAATTACTACAGCAACAGCTTGTAGCTCACTGTACTATTTTTGAGCACAACTTTGGTGCTTTTGCCTCATTTTTAAATCAGTGATCCCAGTAGCACAGTCTAAGCAGAGACCTCAGTGCTTGGCAAACAATCAATAGAATCAATATAATTATTAAAAAGAAACAAAATAAATGCCAACCATATAAAAAAAAACATAAACTTAAGGAAAAAACTAAACTTGATTTTGTGTCTTTAGGCTATTGTTAACAGCAAGCATGAGGTTAGTGCATATGTATTATTATTGGAAAGATTACTGCAAAGAAAAAAAGGTTGAACCAGGAGGGGGCGATATTGCTCTTCTTACCATGAGTTACATGCAGGCTATTACTTACCATGTCACTCACATTTATTTCACAAAACAGCTGAACCCACTTAATTCGATTTAATTGTATTTATGCAGAGCTGAATCACAACAACAGTCTCCTCGAGGTGGTATAGATTGTAAGGTAGAAAGTCTACAATTAAAAAGAAAAAACCTCAATACAGTGGGAAGGAACAACTCACTTTTAACAGGAAGCACCCTCTGGCAGAACCACGGTCAGGGAGGGGCGGCCCGCTGCGACCCTTTGGGGATGAGGAGACGAAAAAGGGGACAAAAGACACACTGTGGACGAGAGCCAGAGATGAACAAGAACTAATTATTGAATGCAGAGAGGTGTATAAACACATGGTGGGAATCCCCCAGCAGGGTAGTCCCAGGGTAACTAAGGGAGGATTCATGGTCACCTGATTCAGCCCTAGCTATATGCGTTGGCAAAAAGGTAACTTTGAAACTTAATCTTAAAAGTAGAGATAGTGTCCGTCTCCTGCATTCAAACTGGGAGCTGGTTCCACAGAAGGATGATCCCCTTCTACTTCTAAATATCCTAAAAACCACAAGGAAGCCCACAGTCTGAGAGCAAACTATCAAACTACGAGGTCTTTAAAATAAGATGATTATTCAAGACCTCATGTGTGATGGGAAGGATTCTGAATTTGATGCTGGACCCACAAATCATAAAAGAGAAACACTAACTCACACACACCAGAAAGTGCCAAGAATTATAATTATATGTAATTTAGTTTTGCGTTCCTTTATAATGCTTTCAACTATACAAATAAGACACTTCATGGGGGCGCCTGAGCCTTGTAGACACAACAAATACTGAACAAACCTCATGCGCCCTGTTGTTGACAAAACGATAAAAATGAATGTGTACTTCTGTCTTATTTAGGTCATTTTTGTAGTTTTTGTAGACAGACTACTGTAATTTCTCAATAAAATGTCGCTTATTATCGCTCACTCTCAAGAACAAAAACGTGAGTAATTTCCCAGTAGCTCACCATATTTGGGATCTTCTAACATCCACACTTCATGTTTAAACGGTGGTGCGGAGGCGGTGTACCGTCGCAGGCCGGATGTAGCATTCAGCGCGGTGTGCCTTTTTTTCAGTTGCTAAGCAACAGATTTGTCCCGCCCCTTTCGTTATGACGGGGCGGGCCAGTCCTTTGACTGGTGACGTTACAAAGAAACGTCAGGTGACGTTACAAAGAAACCTTAAACCGACCTTATATATAGACCTGGCTGTTCAGTTGAAACGCATTCACACAGCGGGACAGCAGCGCTTTAAACGTTCAAACACGGAGTTTAACACAAAACAACATTTTAGACATAAAAAACAAAAAAGTGAAATGGCAAGCTCGAACTGTAACACAATGACAAATGATGAAACAGTTCAGACCAATGGGGATAATTCTACAGTACATGCTTTGGTATCCCTCTTGAATAACTTGTTCAGTAGTTTTTCGATCAAGCAGTGGGGAGAGCTTATCTCAGGCTATCCGGATTGCTTCACTGCTAAGCGGCTTGTAGGTTTTGTAGAGGACGTAATGGACCTGTGTGCACAGTCAGTAGCAGTATCACCACTGAGGTCTTCCCAGAACTCCCCTGTACATGAAAACTGTTCTGTCCACACCACTACTGGCAAAACGGTTTTGTCACGTGTGAAATTTTTGGACGATTCTGCTGAGCAGGAGTTTGATACAGCACAGAATATAGATGCTAACAGCCAAGAAACAGCTAACACAGAAGAAAGCTGTCAAAATGCTGACCAACACAGTGCTGCAAAACCAGAAAACAATCCAATTCCAGATCCCCAGCAGCAGAAATCCTGTGTTGAACATGAAGCCAGCATCCCACCGTTAACAAACGTAAGTCAAACGGAGTCATATAAAAAGATACAGCATCACAGATCTTCTGTAGACTGTGAGCCACCTGAAAAAACAGACTTTGAAAGATGGTTAGAGACATTAATTCAGGCTGTGCTTTCAAAGCTTGGTAAACTTTTAAAGTGCCCTCATTCTCACCAAAAACGTTTGTTGGATCTACTCTTGGACAAATTCAAGGGGATGGATTTGCATTTAGACCGAAAAGTGCAGAATTATTTTGACTGCATTGCTAATGCGATTTTCACTGATATTTGTGACAAATTACATAAATTGTCACTAATATCATTGAAAATGGGGAGGAGTGGGGAGGAGGATTCAATGAATTTAATGGAACAACCAATATTTAATATCATAACTACTTCAGTATTCCAAGAACACCTGTTGGCAGTAACAGTTACTGATAGACTGGAATCATATGAAAAGAAAGAAAGATGCAGACTTTCAGTGGAAATCTTTGTGGAAGGACTGATTTCCCAGGTTTCAAAAAAATCAGGCACAGTCTTCAGCATTGAAAGTGCTGAAGCTATCTCCAACCGGCTTACCATGAAAATCTGGACTGAAATCAGGGCCAGATACGACAAAATCCCACCAGAGAAGTTCAAGAAACTCAGCGAGAGGGTTTTCAAATCCCTCTGTAAAAGATGGAAGCATGCATCTTTGGTGACATTCTGGCAATTAAACTTCCAAGATCTTGATGAAGATATTGTTAAAACTTTCAAAAGAAAGATATTCACAGAACCAAGTTGCATATCTAAGTGCTTCTCATCGGTGCGGGCATTTTTTGGGAGGTGTAAGGGAAGAAACAAAGTTTCCACTTTATAGTGACATCGTGATATCAACAGCAAAATATTTTCTAAAACTCACTGGACACTTTAAATGAGCTAGTTTTACATTTAGATCAGATCAAGTCATTTTTGAAATCCCCAGGAATGGTCGCGGCAGATGGCCACCCCGCCCTGAGCCTGGTTCTGTCGAAGGTTTCTTCCTCTTAAAAGGGAGTTTTTCCTTCCCACTGTCGCCTCGTGCTTGCTCAGAGGGGTTTGTTCTTTTGGGGTTTTCTTTTTAATACTGTAAGTTGTTACCTTACAGTGTGAAGCACCTTGAAAACACCATTGTTTCCTTTGGTGCTATACAGATTGAAGTGACTTGCACTGATAACATAACTAAGCTGGGACTTTAATTTAACATCAATAAAATTATAAAAATATTACATCTTGATTTCTGCTTGTTTTCATTGTCTGTGACTTAATGAATACAAATGTGTAATTTAACAGATTCTTTCTTTATGTTAGTCTGACCGGTGATTCCACGTTGGCCTTAGGTGTTGGCGCGGATACGCTGCAGCCCCTGAGCCATTAATGGCCCAGCACACTACAGTAAAAACAAAACAACAGCCATCTGTCCAACTAGGAAAGGAAAATAATAAACTGCCTCCTTGGAGGCAACCTGACTCAAAACAGTTGCAGTCCAACTCAGACCGACTGCAATCACTCTCAGGCAGATTGATGAAGATCTGCAAATAACTGTTGTCTAATTTATAAACGCAGACAGATTGCCAACACATCTGTTCACAATAGAGGACTGTACTTACATGGTTGCAAACTGGTTATCTTGCTTATATGAAAACATTACTTTGGAGCAATGAAACTCAAACACATTCATTTTTAAAATGCTTCAAAATGAAATTTTGAAATATTTGGCTTTATGCTTTGAAAGTGCCGTTGTGAGTGGGAGTGTGAAATCCTTACTTGATGTGTTCCCTTTGCCTTTACTGTTTTCAGTTTTATCAGTTTTCAGTTTTATTTTGTCATATGCAAGTTAGCACATTGCAATGAAATGTGTTTGACGAGCAGCAGTCACTCAGCAGCATGGTACAGTAGAAGAAAATATAATAAAATATAATAAAATAAAATAAAAAATAGAAAAATAGTAAAGAGCAAAATATTAGAGAGACGTGGTAAAAGAGAAAAGATGACTAAAAATATATATATATATATATGTATCTATAAATATATGTACACTAGTGATTAAATAAGAAAATCTTGAAAAGAAATATGACGGGAGGTCAGATGGGATATTGCACAGGAATGAGCAGCAGAAAATTACAGTATTACTCAGACTTTTAATAGTCATATTGTCAGTTTTGGCCGACGGTCATGGGTCACTTCCACTAAAATAGCACGAGACTGGAGTAAAATGTACTTTATTAATGAGAACACATGGTGATACAGCAAAGAATCCAACCCTTCTGAAAAGCAAATGGCTTCCTGTTATACTCTACCTGATTCAGGTGAGCATCTGGAATAGACCAAGTCTGGGGGTCAGCAAACCAAAGGGAAACAAAACCCTCCCCATAAGAAAACCACTACAATATAACCAACACGTTCTCACTCCCAAAGCGTAACATTTTACGCTAGGTGACAAATCGTCACCATATTACGTTTTCGGCTACCCACCACGTTCCTGAATGACGACCTCGGAAAAAAGAGGAAATATGAGAACTGTCTGGACTGAATCTACACATGTTTGCTCTTTTTCTTCAAATCGCTTAGAAACACGCTATTTAACATCATTAAAGTCCTGGTTAAGGTCAGGAATAAGGTTATGGTCAGGGCTAGGGATAAGGTTAGGTTTAGGGCTGGAATACAGGGCTGGAACGTCTATTACCGCGGGAGCGTCATTGAACTGGATTCCAGCCATAGCCCGCCGCGTACCATAAGAACGCCGAAGGTCTCCTTTCACGTTCCTCAGGAACGCCGCGGGACGTGACAAAACGTCGACATGTTACGCCTCGGGAGTGAGAACGGGCTGATATAACACATCATAGACATATGAAGATTTGTAACAAGTCCTATAAATAACTCCATAACATATAAACTTCAGTCTCTTCTATATACATTAAAACAGCGGTCCCCAACCTTTTTTGCGCCACGGACCGGTTTATGCCCGACAATATTTTCACGGACCGGCCTTTAAGGTGTCACAGATAAATACAACATAAATACAATATCTAGCTCCTTCGGTCTGTACGTTCAAGTGTTTCTATGCATTCATAAGCGCGTATGAGTGTGTCATGTATAAAAAGTGATTAAAGGTAAGGAGGTGTGTGATTTGGTTTGTTGTGTTAAAAACTCAGTTAGACTAGATGTAATTCCAGAATTCTGAGTGATGTGTCCTGAAAGACCAATACTAATCTAAGTATCTAATCAATGTGTGATTGAGAAAAGTTGTTGTAGGTTTGATTTATTAGACAAAACCTTTTTTTTACACCTGGAAAAACATGCACAGTGTTTACTAGACACTGAATCCTGTGACTGATTTATAACCCGCCAGTGCTGCAGTGACAAGTTAAGAGTAGGTGGATTGTAATGAACAGTGATGGGATGATACTTGTTCTATTGTGCATGGAAAAGCTCAAATATGGGAAACAGACGAGTCTACAGGTGACACCAAGAGGACTGTGTTATCTTTCTCCTCCTGCTGCTCATCATCACCAACATGCAGGGGATGTTTTCACACGAGGTGAGCTATTTTGTTGGGATGTTGCCTAAGTTGTCGTCAGCTATAACCCCACGGTGCCCATTTTTGGTCCTGGTTTTATCGTTTTCAGTGGAGCTATAAGCTGAGGTCATGTGGTTTAAACTCCAGTAGATGGAGAGGCTGCAAAAACAAGATGGCTGCCAAGCCCTCCTTGAGCTCAATGCATCGGCGGCTGTGCTCCCCTGGGAGACCTGTGTCCAGACTCAGAGGTGGAGGAGGACAGATGGTGAAAGACATCGAGGTCTGGGACTTCTTTCGCCTCTGTTTTGTCTGCGGTCCCCTCCGCGTTCGGTCACGGTGGACCAACCGGTCGGGGTTTGACGTCAGAGGGGCGAGGATGCGGTTACGGGCCTCCAAGACCGCCATAACGGAGATCAGAGGCGGCAGGCTGTTGGCTGGGCTGCTTCACTGTACACAACAGGCAGAAGTAATAACACACATGGGTGGATCTGACTCCGTGACTTCATGTGGATCGGTCTCTTTTTTTTCTGCTCTGCTGTGAAAACAATGGAGAAGCTCATAAAGACGAGAAGAGAGAAGGTTTAATATCTCAGACAGAAGTGCTGTAGCCTCATTTTGTTGGATTTTATTTTGATGGATGGGCTAATTTAAGTTTACGAGTGAAAAACCAATCCTCTAAGAACAACACAAACCTAGAAGAGCCTCAGAGAGCACGTACCTCCGCCAAGGCATATCCCGCAATGTCATTGTTCAAGAAACTGAATAAAATTCCAGGAACCGTGCCTTGATCCGGATCTCCAGCTACAGTTTAGCTAGCTCTTCCTTCACAACTAGATTATTTTTTTAGCTTCAAAATAGTTCTGAGAAAGTTTTCACTTAAGTTTTCAGATACTCAGTCCACTTTAGGTGAGAGGTGAGGTACACCCTGTCCATCACAGGACTGATACATAGAAACAGACAATAATTCACAGTTAATTTAGAAATGAAAATTAACCTAACAGAGTGCCCAGAACCACAAACACAGTGATTCATTTAGAAAAAAAGATTAAAATATAGCAACTACAAAAAAACTGGATTTCTGTGGGGTGTGGGCAGGTGGGACAGAGTGACAGGTCAGGTGACTGGCATACTTGTTGTGCATTTCCCAATTAAACACTCTTCCTCTTCATGCTAAAGGTGCAGAGCCGACAATGCAAACACACACATCAGATACGGAGGGCTGCTGCTGGGCTGTGAACTGTTCTGGGAAGAGGTTTCGAGTCACTGTGGAGAATGTGCTTCGCCCACAGGGTTATCTTTGTGAACCAACAGTTTGTGTGTGTGTGTGCGCGCGCGCTCAGCAGTGCAGTTAAACTGCTGGTGGGCTGTTGTCTATACAGAGGTGAATCCATGGGCGGTACAGATTCCTGTTATAGTTGCTTCATGCAGCAGCGACTGACCTTAAATTCAAGTTAAAGATATTTGAGACGAGGTCAGGCTTAATCATCCTAACATAAGATAGGACTGCACAGTTCTTACATTTTTAGTTTTGTTCATTATTTATCTCTGTTACACAGTTACTCGCAACACACCAAATTGAAAAGAAGCCAAACAGGACAAAAAAATTCTCAGGTTTTAAATAAACCTACAGGTTAGAGCACTGATAGAGAAAATAACTAAGCTATGATCTGCATCTACAAACTCTGTGGTGTTGCTATTTGTATTCTTGTATCTATGAACAAAGTCAAATTACATTCTCAATCTTGTCTGAAGCGAATGCTGTTTGAAATGAAACAAGAATTAACAAGAAGGAAGGTTTTAAAAGCTGGAGCACACACACACACACACACACACACACACACACACACACACACACACACACACACACACACACACACACACAGGTGGTGTGAACCTGTGAGGTTGCACATAGGCCTATTTAAACATCGTGAAGAATACCTGCTTTAATGTCACAGTATGGATGGCGATTGTCTGCAGAGTGCTGCCATCTAGCGCCAAATGTCATAATTACATGCGAGGCATTACAAAGCATTCACAACAACCATGGCTTATTGTGACAGTTATTATTACTGTGGGTTATAATATTCTCATTTGACCTTAAGTAGTTTCACATTTATTCTTAGTCAAAGTTATTTGCAGCTGAAAAATCCTGCAAGTGTAAGAGTCTTGGTGCACATTAAACACTTTATGACCACAACTTTATTAATATGAACTCCCAATTTTTCCTCATCAAAACTGGGCTCAGTTTGTTTCAGTGACGTTTTTAATCTTTTTTTTTTTTTTTTTAAGATTTTAAACCCAGTGGGCTGGGTTTAAAATCTTTGATGTCAAACACTGATCTGACCTGATTTCAGGGACAGATGGAGTTTAGTCTTATTAGTTTTTAAAGGTGGGTTAACTTAATTTATAGATAATTTATTTATATTTATAATGTATAAATTTAAATAGATTATGGATTCAAACATTTTCTTTCAATTTGGGTCTCAGGAAACAAACTTTGGTTTGGCTGAAGTCTTTTCTTTCTCAATTTTTTCAAAACCAGTTTTTCTTTTCTTTTTTAATTCTTGGAAATTTGGGAAGCCGTTTCTCTTTGAACATAAAGTTTTTTCCTGGTTTTTCCCTCTGACTGTTTTCTGTATTTCTTAAAGGAAACTGTCTGTAACTTATTTAAAGCATTTTTGTAGAATAACAGATTGTCAGAAGCGTGTCTGCGTTTAGGTTTTGGAGGGGAGGTGCGCAGCTATTTAACTCTGGTCATCATATTCAGACCATGACGGCGCTGTTTCAATCTGTAGATGCATCCCTGCTGAAGTACAAAGATACTGGACAGTACAGGAGCTGAAAAAAATGAGAAAAAGTGAGAATATAAGATCAGGCTGTAAAGATTTCACTAGTGTTACCAAACACAAAGCCTGAATACTTAGTGAGCATTCAAGGTGCAGACCACCTCCAGGCATTAGCCATGTCCTTCACTATCATGCTGTTTTCTTCACCCTACACTCTACCCTACAGTACAGTGCCACTGGGCCATTTCTCTACACCTAAAAGTGAAAAATCAGGGACTTCACCAGGTTGAACACATAAAAGAGCACATTTTTTGTGTCACGTTGAAGCGGAATGTGGAAAGCGTCATATGTTCAGACATGTCTCGGAAAGTGTGAACTCTGTTTCTGTGAAAAAGCTCGCTCCTCAGTGAGTTCTAAAATAGATCTCTGAGTACGACGGTGTTTATTTTTTCTTGGCTTCTGGTCAGGATAATGCTGCGGTTTCAGAGGTAAATATCACTCTGAAATATCACTGCTTGCCAGGTTTCCACCAACATGACTGCAGATATTCTCGCAGGAGTCAAAGCCGCAGCGTTGGCATTGTCAGTGCTTTGCTTGAACTTCAGGGCTCCTTTGGGAGATATAACATTTTATTTATGTTATTTTCATCATTCTCAGAAAAATAAAAATGACTTGAGGAGAAAGAAATATTATTTTGACACATCATGTTTTTTATTCCTTTTAGTGTTTTTTTAATAATAAACTAAAGGTTTGCTTTTGTTTGCACATATTACTCAAATATTACAGTGTGTGTATATATGTATGAGCTATGTAATAGAAAAGGTAGCTGCAGTATAAAATGTGATGTATTGATGTTTATTGTACACATGAATCAGAGCAGAAAACCCACACTGCACTTTTTTTTTTTGCTGTATGTTAAAGAGCTCTGTCCAGTAAACCACAGTGATTTTGACTGGTTTCAGTTACTCCATGATATTTTTACAAAACACATGCTGCTGTTGTCATGGTTCTGGGTCATTTTGATCCAATGTTTTTGCGTTCCTGTGTTTTGGTGTTAGTTTGTATTATGTTTTATTATTTAAGGTCCCTTTTGTAACCTATGTTTGCTTCTTGTACGTTTAGGCTCCCTCTTTGTCTCTTTCTCTTTGTGTGTCGGTGCTCATATGTTTGTGTGAGTCCTCATGTCTTGGTTCCCTCTTCTGTGCCCATGTTCACTTCCCTGTGTGACATTCTATGTTCCCCCCACCTATCACGTTTATCCATGTTTCCCCAGCCTGCCATGTCTCGTCCCCTCTCTCTCCCCTGGTCCCTCACTACCTCTCCCGTCTGCCTTTCCTCCATTCCTCTGCCAAGCTCATGTGTCAGTCCTGCATTCTTTTGTTTCCTGTTTTATTGTGAAAGTCTTGCTTTTCTTGTTCAGTGTGTTTAGTTTTGCTTTCCTGGTCTCTCTGTGTCTAATTCATCTCAGCTGTGTTCCTCATGTGTTTTCTGTTCCCTCGTCTTTGTATTGTGCATTTAAGCCCTCTGTTTCCCTATGTCCGGTGTCACGTTCTCCCTCATACCAGCTGTGTTCTATTCTTTGTTTTGTTTGAGCAATAAACCTGAGTTTTTGTGTAATGAACCGCTGATCTGTACCATAAGTCATCCTTGCGGGGGTTGTCGGAACTGTATGCGCAGTCGCACTAAGGACAGATGTGCTCAGAGGCATGCCCCGTAACGCGTATAGAGCAGTCTGTCGCGGCAGGAATAAGTTGTACAAAGTCCATGTAAGTTACGATAATACTTTGATAAGTATGATAAGTGTGTTTCTAATGTAAGGTATGTTGCTGCGTTTGGATTGTGAGCTATCTGAAAACCTTTTTATTCTGTATTTACGTTACTTACATCCATGTGCTATTTTTTAGCTAGACATGTGTGTCATGCAAGCTAGCAGCACCCCATGAGAAACGGGCCGAAGTGTTTAAGTGTTTACCGGAGTTTTGCACCCTTGGCAAGCGGACTGAGGTATGTGATGAGAGATAATCTGTTGTTATATTTTATTTAACTGAACTGTGTAATCCCTTGATGCTGTTTGAAGTAACCCCTTTTGTTTTATTTAATCTGTGACTGTATATCTCAGAATTACTTGCTTGAACTTGCCTGAATTAACTTAAGCTCATTGTTGTTATTGCTCATTGTTATAGTTCAAAAAGTACTGTACGGGTATCAATTTTTTTCTTATTTTATAGTTTTCACGGTGCTCAACGTCCAGAGAATGAGCCGTGTGTGGTGAGGAAATAAATGGCTGCACCCGTTAGAGACTCTTCTGTCGTTCTTGATGCCAAGGGCTGCTACAGTGAAAACTCAACGCTGCCTTGCAGCCATCTACACTCATCTTATTCTTTCGTCGAACTGTGAGTAAAGGAGTGTATCGCATCATCCAGAGACTGCTGGATCAGTAAAGGACTCAAAATAAGGACATTATAAATACAATGTCATGCACACCTTCATCTTGTAAGCTGTGTGAGCAAATGATCTTCAACATGGCAGTCTAAAGTAATGCAAGAAAGAAAGGCCTCTTCTGTATTTAACACAGTAGCATGTAAAGTTGTGATGCTGAATATCCCACATTTCTTGCATCAGAATGTCTAAGACTGAATCTGGGCTTTATGCTATCAGTTGTACTTCTGTAAAAACTTAAGTGGCAAATTGTCTGATTTGAGGGCATCATCAGTATTATTTGGGTTTTGTTGCCAGTCTGTGAGGTTAAAGGTGTAAATATCTAAGTTGAGTGTTAATGTAGCCGCTAAACTGGTGGAACTAAATCTTCACCACCACGCCTATACAAGCAGAAAGGGGAGTGAGTGGGTCAGCGCTCAGAGCACAGAAATTTAGCTGGCTTCAAACACACCATTTATTTTCAGGATAAAACAGTCAGAACCCCAAATACAAGCTAAAATCCCCGTATACAATAAAAATAGTGTTTACAACCCGCTAAAAACCCTGCCGGCAGGAATGATTAAACGCTAAAAACACAAAGCTAAATGAATGTTTTTCCCTATACTAAAAACTCCCCCCCAGGGTCCTAATTCTCCCAGTCCCGCAACACACGGGCAAATTCTCCTGAGCTGAGAGAGACAGGAGAGGAACTCCTCTTCCGGGATGTGGACTCTCGCCAGCAGAAGACCAGGGAGGAGGCTCCTATCTCCACCTGACTGTGCGCAATCGTGCAGTCCAGCTACTCTCCACCTCCGCGCACGGCCTCCCTCGTAGCTCCGCCAGATGCAGGCAGAGGCGTACCCCTGCCCTACTGTGGATTTCACGCGTCGCCTCCCACGGTCGCTATTCTGTCCGTCGGGACTGGATCGCCGGGTTGTGCTGGCCGATCGCCGAATGTCTCGTGGCGCCCCACAGTCAAGCCAGAGGTCCTTCTTCTCATATGCTGGCTTGCACACGTTTTGTTTTCCAGCTCTCCACTTTTCGTGTGTCTCTCTCTTTTTAGTCTTTGCGCTCACTATCTCCCTTAAGTCAGTTTGGTGGCTGATAGGCCACCACGGGGAACGCCCCCACCTCACAGGTGCCTACAATTGTCCGCTTAATCCACAGTGGAATAATAAAAAACATATTGTTCAATCAACACTAAACACACACTATAAATATGGAGATAAAATCATGCAATAGGAATATCAATAAACAAACATGCAATATCACTATTACAATAAAATCATGCAAATAAAATCGACACCCTGTACCAACACAGTCTGATCCAAAACAAAATATAAAAACACAATTTTCCACTGTGTGACATCCCCCCACATTTTACCTGTGACAGCCCCTGTCACCCTAGTCAAGCGACCTGTAACGGGCGGGTGGCTGACCAAAATTAGGCCTTGTCGAGCGCCGCACCTCTGACAACTCTCCCGGCTGCTGGGCTGGGGCGCTGGGCACAAAACCATAAAATGGAGGCTCAACTAGCACCTCTCCCTCAACGCTGACTTCCTGCCCCTCTGAGTGGTAGTCTGCTGCAGGGGTAACGCACAACTTTAGTGCATTCCAATGGAGGACCTTCTCCCCCCCCCCCCCCTTCTCCGGATGCACCCTATATACTACTTCTACTACTACTATTGCCAACTTCTTCCACTACCACATACGGCTCTGAGCTCCAACCTGGGTGCAACTTGCCTCGTCCCTGCCTATTCCTGTCCCTTATCCAAACTCTCTCACCTGGCACCAACGGCAGGGCCCGTGCACTTTGGTCATAAGCCCTCTTGTTTTGCGTGGCTGCTGCCCTCATCTTCTTCTTAGCCATCTCATAGGCAAAGGATAGTTTCTGGTGATGGTCCTTAACCCACCCTCCCAGGTTGTGGCATGGAGAATCCCGCTCAACACCTAGGTTCAAATCCACTGGCTGCCTCAAATGCCGCCCAAACATCAGGTACGACGGCGCATACCCTGTGGCACTATGGACAGTATTATTATATGCTTGTAAGAGCTCTGGGAGATATTCTGGCCACCTCTGTTGTCTCTCTGACTCTAGGGACCGAAGCATGTGCAGCAATGTCTGGTTCATCCTCTCAACCCCACCATTTCCAGCCGGATGGTATGGGGTGGTCTTGCTTTTTGTAATGCCATAGCACTTACACAGCTGGTACATCAGGGCAGACTCAAAACTACCACCTCTATCTGAGTGTAGCCTGGTCGGGCAACCGAAGGTCTGAATCACGTGAGCCCAAAGAGCATGCACCGCAGTCTGAGCAGTCTGGTCTTTGGTAGGAACTGCCCAGGCGTACCGTGTGAAAAGATCGGTCATAACCAGAATATTCTGGTACCTGTCTGTGGGCCTCCCCAATGTAAGAAAGTCCAGGGCCACAACCTCAAGGGGATAGGACACAATAACGGGATCCAAAGGGGCTCTAGGCCTATTTCTATCTCGTAGGCCACACGCAGCACACCCTAGCTGGAATTCGCGCACCTCCTCTTCCATGCTGGGCCAATAAAAGAAGCGACGTATCCTGGACAGTGTCTTTTCCACTCCCGCATGTGCCGCTGCCTCGTGATACTTCTCCCACACCTCCTTGTGTCTCTCTGCAGGACATAGAATCTGAAGGTACATTTCGTTAGTGTTAGGGTCCCTTAGTATTTAGTATTTATTTATTTATTGTCATTGTCAAGAACAATGAAATTGCGTTTGGGGCTTCCATACAACCCAAAAAAAAGAAGAAAATAATAAATACCCCTTAAAACCCAAGTGTACATATTTAACCCAGTGTGACTCCAATGCAATAAGACAATCCTTAGCAATAATGTTCGTAGAAATTCAGACAAAGACCTGAGAAACATGACAAAATACAACAATGCAACCCATTCAATATTATTGTACTGTGAGATATGATATCAGATATGATAGTTATCTATTTAAGAAAGGGGGGGGGGGCAGGAGGGGGAAGAGAATAAAGATATGATGCACCAATGCAGACCAGTTCATTGCTATTAAGAAGTTGGATATGGTTATTGTCCGTGAGAGGGGGGCAGAGAGTTCAGGAGCCTCACAGCCTGTGGATACAGGCTGTTGGCCAGTCTGGATGTTCTGGCCTGTATAGACCTGTACCTTCTCCCTGAGGGCAGCAGATGGAAAAGGTGGCGCGCAGGGTGATGTTACCTCTCTGCACAGCGTATCCTCGCAAACCTGCAGCCTTCTCCATTGCTGTAATAACTTCTGTACAGGGCTAGGTAGGGATCTCCTCGTTGGTGCATCAGGGGGGATTCCCTGTTCCACATACTCCCTCAGGATGAGCAGATCCATGTCCTTTTCTTGAGCCTCCTTCCAGTCATTCATCTGCGGCACCAGCCCCTGTGCATCCCGACGTGGAGCACTCGTGGTGTTTATGTAAGCTGTTTGACAGTCTGTGGGAAATCTAGAGAGAGCATCAGCATTAGCATTCTCTTTTCCAGCCCTGTACTTAACCTCGAAGTCAAAGGATGCCAGCTGTGCCACCCAGCGTTGCTCTGTTGCCCCAAGTCTAGCATTCTGTAAGTGGGCCACAGGATTGTTGTCGGTATACACGACAAACTTGGCACCTGTCAAGTAATCCTTGAACTTCTCAGTAATGGCCCATTTTAGAGCTAAAAGTTCCAGTTTGAAGGAACTATAGTTTTTGTCATTTCGTTCGGTGGGGTGTAGGCTCCTGCTGGCATATGCAATCACCCGTTCCTTGCCATCTTGCACCTGAGCTAACACAGCACCTAAGCCTTGATTGCTGGCATCAGTATAAAGTGCAAAGGGCTCCAGGAAATCTGCATAAGCCAAAATAGGGGGCTCGGTCAGAGCACATTTCAAGCTGTCAAAGGCTTCCTGACATTCAGCAGACCACTGGACCTGCATGCTTGACCTGCTAGAAATTCCCACGAGCAGAGCATTTAAAGGTCTAGCCAACCTAGCAAACCCTGGGACAAATTGCCTGTAATAACCTGCCAGGCCAAGGAAAGCTCTGACCTGACGGGTGGTCGAGGGAACAGGCCAGTTCTGGACAGCTTGGATTTTCTCAGGGTCCGGTCTTACCCCTTGTTGGTCGACAAGATGCCCCATGAACTTCACCTGACAGTGGAACAGCTTACATTTGTCCAGCCTCAGCTTCAGACCATGTTGCCACAGCTTCTGCAGGACATTCTCCAATTGCTGTAGATGAGTAGAGAAGTCAGGTGAGTAGATTATTATATCATCCAGATATACCAAAACAGATTCAGAAAGGTGACTACTTAGACACCGCTGCATCAGGCGCTGGAAGGTGGCAGGGGCATTACAGAGTCCAAAAGGCATGCGATCAAACTCAAACAAACCCAGAGGAGTGGTAAATGCAGTTTTCTCCCGATCCTTAGGATCCATTTCCACTTGCCAGTATCCACTGGCAAGATCCAGTGTGGAAAACCACTCAGCTCTGGTCAGACATGTTAAAGTCTCTTCAATTCGGGGGAGCGGGAACGCATCTTTATGAGTTACTGCGTTTAATTTTCTGTAGTCTACACAAAATCGCCAACTGCCGTCCTTTTTCCTCACCAACACAATGGGGGCTGCCCAGGGACTGCTACTCTCCCGAATGACACCTTTTTTCAGCATATCTGCTAGAAGTATCTTAATCTCTTTGTACATCAGTGGTGGTAAAGGGCGATATTTTTGTTTAATGGGTGGTGTATCACCTAGTGTTGGACCAAATCAGTTCTTCCGTAATCCTCCTCGTTCACAGCAAACACCTTTCGCCACCTCTGCAGCAGGGTCTGGAGCTCGACCTTCTGCTGGGGGGTCAAGTCTATGCCGTTAAGCAGTTGACTCACCTCCTCTTCAGGGATCGCAGGCTCTTCGGGCCCAGCTGCTTCAACTACGCCCACCTCGATCACACCATCGGATCCCATTGTCAGGCTAAGATCACTGTCCATCTCCACGTCCGACTCCTCCACCTGGTACAACTGGCCCATCTTCTGGTAGCGTCCTATAGTCACTTCGTATGGATTAGGGTTACAGACCCGGATAGGGAGCCTCCCTCCTTTGACTACTGACAGGGTTCGGGCTACCCCCCAGGGTCCAGCATCAGGTAAGGCCTCCACTAGTGCCAAGCGTTCTGTCCCACCCTTACCTTTACACGTCCGGCCCCAGACCATCACTTCACAGTTCGGGGGCACCTTGACTCCTCTGCGGCTAGCAGGTCGAACATAGCCTAGAAAGCCATCAGTCTTGGTGGTAGCAGTCTGTTGACAGACGGCAAACGCCTCTTTCCATGCTCTGCGGGACTTCAGCTTTTGAGGATGAAAAGCAGACTTGCCTTCGGCAAAAACATCATCCCAGCATGCACTAATAACATTCATACCAATAATTAAAGGGTGCGTGGAACAGTCATTTCTCACAACCACAACCCCTTTTCCTGGTATCTCCACCCCTTCTACCTCAAAATCCATGACCGCATAGCCTGAGTATGGTATCTCAAGTCCATTGGCTGCCTTTAAGGCGAACAACAGGGGTGTGTCAGTTTTATTCACTTCAGGGAAATGGAGATCCATTACCTGCTGTTGCACTAGTGTAACCTGAGAGCCTGTGTCTAATAATCCCGTCATCTTGACCCCTCCCATACACACCTCAATGAGTGGACATTCTCCCACAAAAGCTGTACTGGCCCCCTGATTGTTTGAATAGTCCCTTGTCCCCACCGCCTGGGCCTCGGCAGCGGGGTTTATTAGTTTAAAGGTGGTTGTTGGTCTAGTGTGCTCTGAAAGAATCTGGCAATATGCCCAGCTTGATTACAACGATGGCAAATGGGTTCTCCCTCTCGGGTCCAGTTATTAGCATATCCAGAACGTTTTGGCTTAAACCTTGATTTATTAAAAGCTGAGCCGGCTGGGCTTTGCTGTGGCAAGAGCGGTTTAATTTCATTAACAACATCTTTGACGAGATCTCGCATTTGACCCTTGACATCCTCCATAATTTCTTTTTTAAATGTCTCTTTCCAGTCTGGTTCATAAGGTGGCTTAACACACCTGGACTCACCCACTGCCAAGCACGTAGTTTGCAATCCCTGGTGTCCCAACTGTTCCTCCTCTAGGAGCAACGCCTCCCAATGGACTGTTGCAAAATCCTCTTCTGGATGGTGACGCACGTAGGCTCGCAGGGTTTGTGACAACGGGCCCTCCCGCAGGCCCAACAGCATCTGGTCCTGTAAACACTTTTCAGTAGGTGCTTGATTTGGATTGCGCTGTTGTAGCCTGCAGTGCAACTCCCTCAACCTTAAGGTAAAAGATTTTACCGACTCATTTTGTTTTTGTATACAGCTAAAAAACTGCGACCTCAAAACCGCTAGGGAGTTATTGTCACCATATAGAGAATCTAGATATGCGAATATTTTCCTAATCTGGTCTCTATCTTTTTCTTCTAACACGCTTACTTGACGCTTTGCCTCACCGCTTAAAGCCCCAATTAAAATTTCTACTTTCCGGGCCTCAGCTATTTCTTGAGCATTCAATAAACCTTGTATTTGTTCTTTCCAATCTCCATATGAAACATCTGCTTCAGGACCCTTATATTTTGGTACCCAAGGGGCACCCGGATACACCGGCATCATCATCTCTATATCTGCACTCCAGGTGCGGAACACTGCTCCCCAAACGTGTATCCTGTCGACAAACGCCAAAATTATGTAGCCGCTAAACTGGTGGAACTAAATCTTCACCACCACGCCTATACAAGCAGAAAGGGGAGTGAGTGGGTCAGAGCTCAGAGGACAGAAATTTAGCTGGCTTCAAACACACCATTTATTTTCAGGATAAAACACAGTCAGAACCCCAAATACAAGCTAAAATCCCCGTATACAATAAAAATAGTGTTTACAACCCGCTAAAAACCCTGCCGGCAGGAATGATTAAACGCTAAAAACACAAAGCTAAATGAATGTTTTTCCCTATACTAAAAACTCCCCCCCAGGGTCCTAATTCTCCCAGTCCCGCAACACACGGGCAAATTCTCCTGAGCTGAGAGAGACAGGAGAGGAACTCCTCTTCTGGGATGTGGACTCTCGCCAGCAGAAGACCAGGGAGGAGGCTCCTATCTCCACCTGACTGTGCGCAATCGTGCAGTCCAGCTACTCTCCACCTCCGCGCACGGCCTCCCTCGTAGCTCCGCCAGATGCAGGCAGAGGCGTACCCCTGCCCTACTGTGGATTTCACGCGTCGCCTCCCACGGTCGCTATTCTGTCCGTCGGGACTGGATCGCCGGGTTGTGCTGGCCGATCGCCGAATGTCTCGTGGCGCCCCACAGTCAGGCCAGAGGTCCTTCTTCTCATATGCTGGCTTGCACACGTTTTGTTTTCCAGCTCTCCACTTTTCGTGTGTCTCTCTCTTTTTAGTCTTTGCGCTCACTATCTCCCTTAAGTCAGTTTGGTGGCTGATAGGCCACCACGGGGAACGCCCCCACCTCACAGGTGCCTACAATTGTCCGCTTAATCCACAGTGGAATAATAAAAAACATATTGTTCAATCAACACTAAACACACACTATAAATATGGAGATAAAATCATGCAATAGGAATATCAATAAACAAACATGCAATATCACTATTACAATAAAATCATGCAAATAAAATCGACACCCTGTACCAACACAGTCTGATCCAAAACAAAATATAAAAACACAATTTTCCACTGTGTGACATTAATAAGTTTGAAACCACCACTCAACCCATTTGAGTTCAGATATATACACTTAAAAGGGCAGGTGCAACAAGCCAAAAATAAAATTAATAATAATGTTGTCCCCTGTTGAAGAAATAGACAAATCTACAGAGGCACAAGAGGCCAGGTCCAGCTCCATAGAGCGAAGACTAACAGAAAAGGGGCAGGAGATGCATGAACAGGAAGCCAAGAAAAATGAAAGGTCATTTAGCAAGGCATATGAGTCCTGGAAGGAGTTTGCAAGAGGAGTTAGAACAAAGCTGAAAGGTTTCTGCTCAAACGAAGACCTTGTTAGAACACAAACGGACATTAAGGCTAAAGAAGTATTAATGCATGAACTGTATGAGCCTATCCGACGTAATCATACTTCTACTCCAGATGTTGTCAAGAAAATGCGTGTGTTGCCCTAACAACAGAAATTTGTGATCTCATTAGTAAACGACTAGAAGATATAGATAAGACTTTTAATGACAGGCTCGAGAAGGAGCGTGTAAGGATGATATTAAGTAAGGAGGAGTATGGATCTGTTTTTGGGAAAACAGAAACAGTTATTTCAGAGCATTCAAAGGGCTCAGATTCATACTCTGGAGCCACCTCTACGACTTCTAGCAAACGTGTGGATGCCGAAGCTGACCTTGCAGCTAAACTAGAACAGGCGAAGGCAATGCAACGAATACATGAACAGCAAGCCAAGTTGAGTAGCTTAGAGCATGAGTGGAAAATCAAGGAAGCACAAATGATTGCAGAAATGACAGCAAAGCTAGAGGAAGAGAGAACTAAACTGCAACAGCTACAGGCAGAAAATGAGGTAAAAGTAGCAGCAGCCAGAGTGAGAGCTTACAACAACTACGATGGATTGGAAAGCCTTAAGTATGAAGCAGATGACAAATCACAACTTGATAGCCAAATCATTGAATCTCAGAATCCATTGAATCCACAGGCTGAATCATTTCGACCTCAGTGTGCACCACCTGAGATTTTGCAAAAGCAACAGGAGGTCAGCTTAACACAGGAGCTTGCAAGCTTGTTCGTCTCCAACCGTCTGCCTGCACCTGAACCCACAGTGTTCACTGGTAACCCTTTAAAGTTTATACACTGGAAGATATCCTTTATGGCATTGATTGGCCACAAACCCCTCCCCGCAGGAGAAAAAATGTTGTACTTGAAAAGTTATCTTGCAGGTGAGGCACGGAAGGCGGTCGAAGGATTCTTCTATCGAAACTCAGAAGATGCATATCAGGGTGCCTGGGAGATTCTTCAGGAGAGGTATGGAAGTTAATTTGTCGTCCAAAAGGCTTTCAGGGATAAACTGATGAAATGGCCAAAAATAGCTCCCAATGACCCAGTAGCCCTCAGAGAGTTTTCAGATTTCCTTCAAAGTTGTGCCGAGGCCATCCCTCATGTTAAAGGGCTGGCAATTCTAAATGATTGTGAAGAAAATCATAAACTTCTCAAAAAACTACCCGAATGGCTGGTACGCAGATGGGGTCGCGTTGTTGTGGATGAACTAGACAGATGTCAAGAGTATCCACCATTTGCTCATTTCACCAGATTTCTACAAAGGGAAGCTAGAATAGCCTGCAACCCCATTGCTTCTCCCTTCTTATTAACCACTAAAGTAACAGATGAAAGGCTTCCTAAGAGAACCAAGGCACTCAGCACCAATGCTCAAGCTAAGCACTCTGCAGGTAAACCAGGGACCTTAATTTCAAAGCCAAGACCACCATGCTTCGTCTGCAACGATGAAACACACGGTGTCGCCAAGTGCCCAACCTTTGCCACAAGGCTTCCTGATGAAAAGAGAGCTTTCATTCGTGAAAACCGTCTTTGCTTCGGCTGTTTAAGAAAGGGCCACACTAGTAAAGAATGCAAAAGAAGGCACACATGCACTATATGTGGTCGAAATCATCCAACTTGCTTGCACATAGAGAGAATTGAGGGAGCCAGTGAAATGTTAAACAGTGATTCACCATCTGCAGGAAATGAGACAAAGGAAGTCCGTAATGTCATGTCACACACATTGACAAGATACTCCTCAGCTACGTCTAGCATTGTTCCAGTTTTTGTGTCATTGACAGAAGACCCCCACAGTGAGATTCTCACATATGCTCTGCTCGACACACAGAGCGATTCAACTTTCATCTTGGGAGATCTGGTCTCTGCACTAAATGTGAAGACTCAGCCAGTGCAATTAAGGCTCAGTACAATGACAGCAGTAGACACAGTCATAGCTAGCAAAGTGGCTTGTGGATTGCAAGTTCGTGGGCTCCATAGTGAGTCGCATGTTCAGCTACGCCAGGCATACACAAGGGATTTCATCCCAGTCGATAAGTCTCACATTCCTACAAAGGACACCGCACTTCAGTGGCCACATCTGAGGCAACTGGCAAACAAGCTGCAGCCACTTCAAGACTGTGAAGTGGGATTGCTGATTGGCTATGATTGCCCATCAGCACTGGCCCCTCTAGAAGTCATTGTAGGGTCAGAAAACCATCCATTTGCTCAAAGAACCGTGCTTGGCTGGAGCATCATAGGATCAGCAAATCCATATCTTGATAGAAAGGAACATCAAAGCTTTGTACACAGAGTGGCAGTAAAGGAAATGCCATTGCCTCCGGTCAATGATGTGTTAAAGGTCCTAGAAATGGATTTCAGCGAAAGAAACTATCAAGATAAATATGTTTCTCAAGATGATGTTCATTTTGTAAAACTCCTCGGCAGCACAATCACAAAAAGGAAGGATGGACACTATGAGATGCCACTTCCTTTCAAGGGCAGCTCTCCACCCATGCTGCCAAACAACAAGCGACTGGCTGAAGCTCGTTTGCAACACCTCAAGAGGAAGTTAAGGTCCAATAGGCAGTACCATGACCTAGAGCTGGGCGATATGAGATTTTTTCATATCACGATATGTTTTTTTTTTCATTTCAGGCGATAACGATATCTATCACGATATAAGCCAAATAACTATATTTGTAAGATTTAAATGTGCCGTTGCTCACAAGTAAAATGTGAAATAATCAGCAGCTTGTTTTTATTTAAATATTTATTTCCCATAATAAGTTCAACAGGGTAGATGTACTTAAGGAACATGAGACTTTTTCAGATAAATAAAGGCAAATATTGCAAACTACACAAAAGGCAGCCGCTAAAGCGTTTAAGTTTCAAAATAGAACAAACGAAACAGACTAAATTGTCAATTCCACTTATTCTAAAAATAAATCTTAGTTTGTTTTACAGAAGAACAGACAAAACTGACTAACTTTTGTCAATATCAAATAAACTGAAAACTAAAAGGAAATTCTCAATCTCTCCTTGTTGTATAGCTGAGCTTTTCAAACAGTTTTAACAGTTACTTTAGTCTGACAAAAGCCGAATGACGAATTAGCGCTTCCAGTCAGAGACTGAGGCTACGTCCACACGTACACGGGTATTTTTGAAAACGGAGATTTTCCGTTTTCGTTTAAAAAAATAATCCCGTCCACACATAAAGGCAGAAATGAAGGAAAACGCTGCTATGAACATGCCAAAGCAGCAGGTGGCGCTAGATTCCTAACCGTGCGGAAATGTTGGCCAATCAGAAGTCTAGAAGCCTCGGTGGGAAAAAGTAAACAAAGCTGGGGCATAGAAGCAGAACCGAGTCGTATGTGTGGAGGGACAGTAACTGTGTGTATATGTAAGCATTTAAACACTGCAGAGAGTACAATTAACAGTATTGTATTGACGACAAACACCGACAACTAACGCCGAGGAGAGGGGCGGTGCTGACTCACGAGCGAAGCAGCGAGTGAATAAAATCAAACAGCCGTACCAGCCTTATGCTGTTCTGTGGTTTCTAAAGCTGCTTTATCACTGAGTAAATTAAGGAAATTATTTCTAAATGTCGCCTGGAGGACAAACAGATGTTAAATAATACGTCACGTTTCATTTGAGGTTTGATGCTAAACAACAGCAGGACTGTTAGAGCTTATGTTTTTACAGGAATGAATTATTTATGACGTTACAATAAGAGGCAGTTCCAGCAGAAACAGAGCCAGTCACAGGCTGTCACTGCAGAGAAGAAGTTAACTCATTTTTACTTTACTTAGAAAGCTTAGGTCTACTTTTCTGTGCATGTATTTATCCACACAGACAGATTTGGTCTTGATTACGGTTACAGTTTAAAAGCGGCAGAGGTGAATTTAACTGTGTAGCTTTGAAGCGCTCAAAGCAAAATTGTAGAAAAAAAACACACAGATGAAACATGGTGGATACATAGACGGACCAACTACAATGACAGAAGACGCGACTTAAATACACACAGAGAACACAGGGAGATTACACACAGGTAGGGAACACAGCTGGGAGTAATCAACAAGACGAGACAGAGGTAAAACTGAACACACACACGAGACGCAGACCTTCACAATAAAACAGGAAACAAGAACACTACACAAAGACGCAGACTCGACACTGAGAGACAGACAGAAAATGACACATGGAACTAAACCCACACAAAACATGAGAACACAAATAAATAGAAACATGGAACTCTAATAATAATCATCATAGCACCCAAAACCACAACAATCATTCAAAAATAAACTAACAATCAAAACTCAAAATACTGGTTCGAAACTGACCCAGAACCGTGACAGTACCCCCCCTCCAAGGGCTGGCTCCCGACAGCTCTAAACAAAAACCCAAAACAAAACCGAGCACCAGACCAGGGTGGGCGGAGGGGATCCAGGAAGGAGCGTCCGAAACAAAAAACAAGGAGCACAAGAGTCCAGAGTAAACCAAAAACACAAGAAAACAGTCCAAGAACACAGGACAACAGATCAAAAACAAAACCAGAGCTCAACAAGAGTCCGAGAAAAGTTCAGGGGGTCGACACGGGGGTCGACAACACAAGGACCAAGACAGTTCCGGAGGCCGACCGTGCACACGGCAACGGCGGCAGAGCAGGCAAAACCAATCAGGAGATTTGTAAAATAGCAATTGTGTATTTTGTTCACCTTGTATATATTGTTCACTGCAGCAGCCTAGTAGGCGTGACAAACCATTTTTGTTGATTAAGTTTTCTCCTGTTTTTCGTTTAGAAAGTTAGGTAAGTGAATTGTCTTTTGGTTGGTTTTCATTTTGTGTAGGAAAGTGTAGGGACCATTAGGGAGTTTTGTTTGTTATTTTTGGCACTGCTCACTGCTGAAGCAAATAAATGGCTTCTTAGCGCTTTAAAAGATACTACTGTTTGTGTTCTTTCTTGGGTGGTGCGTGAGTGGGGCCAATTTGTTGTTGCGTTCAATACACGCCTAGACTAAGAACGTAACACATTGAAGAAACCTGTAGCATGGCACATGGTGGACCCACTTTTCAGTCGGGTTGAGTTCTGGACTTTGACTGGATCGCTGCAGCACTTTGATTCTCTTTAAGCTCTTCTTATGGAGATTTGCTGCTGTGCTTCGGATCATTGTCCTGTTTCCTGACCCATTTTGGTCAAACTCTAGCTGTCATGCACATGGCCTCAGATTTGACTGTAGAATACTTTGGTGTGCAGAGATGTTCATGGTCATCTCAGTGACTGCAAGGTGCCCGAATCGCCACCCCTCCACTGATTCTGTCCTGTAGCTTCATAAAGTAAACAAAGGAAATCGCTGCAGTTTGTCAACAGATCAAAGTGAACTTCTCTTTTTATTGAGTGATATTATTGCTAATAATTAGCCTACACGCTGATCTGCTTTCTAGTGGCTGGAGCTCCAACAGAGTAAATGAATGTGAATGCATGCAAATTCCATTCATTGCTGGTTTCATATATAAAGAGTGAACATCTAGGCTTACAGTGTTGTCCGACAGTCCCTCCTTGGGTGTTTGCCATGCATTCTCTGGACACATAGAAGAAGCAGCAGAAGTCATCTGGTAGTTTATAAGCACTGATGGGTCTTAGATTTGGTAAATCACATAGATTAGATATTATATAGGAAATATATCAAAGTTCGCAAAGATTGTGAAATGGGGGTGTAAATGTTGGATTTTGGGGTTCCTGCATATGTAAGTGTAGAAGGAAATGAGGATTTGTACATATTACCAAAACATTAGGTGAAATTACAGTCATTTAATTTACAGATACCATTAGGCAAAGCTGAACTTAAACCTACAGATCATGGCAGGAGTACTGAGACATCAGTGATACAGGAAAGCATCTATACAACATTGAAAAACATGTTGGTTGTGGGAGGAGTGGGTAGGAGTGGAGTAGAAGAAATCATTTGTCTCGGGGTAGGACACACAGGTGCTGCAGCTGATAGGTAAGCACCCAACTAGACAGTGTGTGTACTGCACCTGAGTTTGTTCATGTAAGTGACGGCGAGTGCCTCACTCATGTCATTGCCTGGCCCTATTTGGTTCATAACAGACAGAAAGTACATTACCTTAAAAAGGTACAAGCTGCAACAGGTTTTGGCATTTATCCAGTAAAAACTGTCACTAACAGAGAAAGAGTCAGAAATTGCAACAAATATAACATGACAGTTTCTAAAAATGACTTAAATTGCAACAAATATAACATGACAGTTTCTAAAAATGACTTGACTGATTATAAGTAGAATACAAGGTCCGTACAATAATGCTGAGTCATAAATATACTCGGAAAACCGGTGATTTCTGCCAACATAAGGAAAGATATTGGAATTTAAGGATAAAAACACAGAAACTTCGTGAAACACCGCGTGAGTTGAGTACGAGCCAATGAGGGTACGAGCAAAAACAGGGCTCGTACTCAACCGACCAATCAGCACGCCCCTATGGTTTTCTGTCCGAAGGGGGTGAAGCAACCTGAGTCCAGGGTGTCATCATTCGGATTGGAAGTGGTCTGTGTGGCGGGTTTCTTCCTGTATTTATTGAAGGACTTTCTTCTCGGATATGCACTTCTGAGTAAGTTCTATGAACCAGTTGCTGAGTCTGCTAGCTTTAGCTTCCTACATTTGGGTAGTATTTGTGTAACCGGTAACAGCAAGTGACCGTACAGTAGTACAGTGACACGTTAGCTCGTCTGACCTGACCGTCTGAAGCCAGCCAAGATGCCAACTTATATTCAACGGTGTCGATTTCCGTAATTGTACAAAGAAAACGTGCGCTCATTATGTGCTGTGTAAATGCTAAGTACACGCCGCATATCTGTGGTGGCAGTGGTGGCTCGCTGTGTGACGCAGTGTTTGTGTTGAAGAGCACCGGAGAGTTTGCTGCACAGAGCTCGTATCGTATACAAGACTGTACTGGGAGTAATCACTGCTAAATCACTTGATGTGACTCATCGGTGTCATTATATTAGGAACTGTTGCACAGATGCTGAGCGTTTTCTTGATGGTCCTTTTGTGATGTGTTGCTCGCTGATTTTGGCATTATGGATATTCACTCGGCATCACAGCAGACTGTACTTGCCAGATCTATCAAATTTAATGAGTTTGGGATGAGCTGGCATAAAGCACAGAGTAATGTAAGGTCCATCATTTAAACTTCCTGCTTCCCTCCCTATAGTGTTAACGGATATAACATCTGAGTCTCAAATTAAAAACCAGGCAGGTAGCCAAGAAGAAAGAGTTTAACATTGTACTACTGCCAAAAAAAATAGGAAACGGACAAATCAGCTGTTTTAGTCATTTGGAAGACACTCTGATTTTTCATTGTTTTGTCTCCTGAAAACCGCAGATATTTGTATTATTTTACATGAAACCGTTTTTTCTCTTATTTCCTGCAGTCTGACACTTGTGCCCATGCTCCATTTCCACACCTCAGCTGCCAATAACCACTCAAGAGGAAGAAGATGATTTTCACAGCCCGTTCAATCCTGTCACCACAAAGATCGTGCAAAAACCTCTCGAAGTAAGTTATTTATTGTGATAGACTTAGTATTAGAGTTGTCATATGTCTGAAAGTTTTCAAAACTGTTAGTTTGAAAGTTCTTTTGAGGCAGAATAAACCAGCTTTTCTAGCAAATAACTTTACCCAGGAAACACTTTGTGATTTAAAGGATGTATCCCTCTGTCTTTATTGTTTCTTCAGGATGTGTCTTCAAATCTGCATATGGCTTTCTTTGGCGCTTACTTCAATAGTTGACGCTGTGGGTAAGTAGGTTTTGCTAAAAAGTTTGTAAACTACTGTTAAATCCTCGGTTACATTAGATTGCTATAACTGAGAACAAGACTAGTTATAACTGACTGTATTAATAGGTTATAAAGTCATTTCTTCCTTCACCCTCGTATTCCTCACACCTCTCTTCTTCTCTTGCTCATTCCCTGCTATGGCTGTGGGATATTATATGTATCGATTTAGAAAATCAACTTTTACTGCACTGCAAACAACTGCACTCAGAAAACAACTTAAATATATGAAAGAAATATGATAGTATTCCCTTAAAAGTAAATACTGGCTAGACAGTGAGCTCCCTTGGTGGAGGTTTGCGCTCTTGGAGTGCTTCTTGTTTAGTACATGCATTTCTGATGTATATTTTTATTCTTAAACCTCTGTCTTGTTTCTTTTGTCCTTCAGACTGCAAAAACATCATATGTTCACTTGGCCAGCAGGTCATTCTGCCATGTAATGCTCCTGGAAATATGGTAGTCCTCGCCATGCAGTGGTCCAGACGTGACCTGACAGAATACGTGCTGCACTATCGTGATGACCAACTTGATCCAGACGACCAGGATCCGTCTTATACGGGCCGGGTAAACCTGACCAATACCCACATGCAGAATGGGGATTTCTCAATGATACTGATGAACATGACGACTGCTGACATTGGAACATACGAGTGTATAGCCTTCCAGAGAAGACCAGGGATGGACTCTGAAATCCTCAGCATCGTAAACCTGAATGTCAGTCAGTCAGGTGAGTTTGTGCTCATGTCAAATGATGACACTTTAAAAGAGTTTTCACCTCCCTGACTCCTGACAATTCACACCAATGCATTTTTTTTTCTCGACAGATGAAGGAAGCAGGAATGGAGTCAGCAGTGGCGCAGCTACAGGAAGAAACCATCTTGGTCTCATTGTGTCACTGTCAGTTATTGCAGGGATCATTCTGGTGGCTGGTATTCTCTAATCTATATTAGGTGCCAAACTAACATTGGATCCTCAGCTTCCCCCCACTATGAAATGACATCAACATCTCAGCATGTCTAAATTAGAAAGACCCTCAAATTTATTCCAAACATCTAAAACTTAAAATGACAGTTAAAAGCTGAGGTGTGGCTTGTAGTGAAAAGCACAGAGAAGTTAATTAGAGTAGAATAATAGAAGCTCGGATCCATTTATCGTTTAACCTACATTAAGCAAATTCAGATTGTGGTTCGGCTCGGAACCACTTTGATTTGTGCCTTTGTCATATGTTTTCTAATGCTGGCCGTATATATGTCACGTGATAGATTGGCTGGGATTTTTTAGAGATTTCTTTGCACTGTTTACCACTAAGAGCGCT